>NC_080593.1:0-363322 GCF_027887145.1 Ammospiza caudacuta
ACCCTAACCCTAACCCTAACCCTAACCCTAACCCTAACCCTAACCCTAACCCTAACCCTAACCCTAACCCTAACCCTAACCCTAACCCTAACCCTAACCCTAACCCTAACCCTAACCCTAACCCTAACCCTAACCCTAACCCTAACCCTAACCCTAACCCTAACCCTAACCCTAACCCTAACCCTAACCCTAACCCTAACCCTAACCCTAACCCTAACCCTAACCCTAACCCTAACCCTAACCCTAACCCTAACCCTAACCCTAACCCTAACCCTAACCCTAACCCTAACCCTAACCCTAACCCTAACCCTAACCCTAACCCTAACCCTAACCCTAACCCTAACCCTAACCCTAACCCTAACCCTAACCCTAACCCTAACCCTAACCCTAACCCTAACCCTAACCCTAACCCTAACCCTAACCCTAACCCTAACCCTAACCCTAACCCTAACCCTAACCCTAACCCTAACCCTAACCCTAACCCTAACCCTAACCCTAACCCTAACCCTAACCCTAACCCTAACCCTAACCCTAACCCTAACCCTAACCCTAACCCTAACCCTAACCCTAACCCTAACCCTAACCCTAACCCTAACCCTAACCCTAACCCTAACCCTAACCCTAACCCTAACCCTAACCCTAACCCTAACCCTAACCCTAACCCTAACCCTAACCCTAACCCTAACCCTAACCCTAACCCTAACCCTAACCCTAACCCTAACCCTAACCCTAACCCTAACCCTAACCCTAACCCTAACCCTAACCCTAACCCTAACCCTAACCCTAACCCTAACCCTAACCCTAACCCTAACCCTAACCCTAACCCTAACCCTAACCCTAACCCTAACCCTAACCCTAACCCTAACCCTAACCCTAACCCTAACCCTAACCCTAACCCTAACCCTAACCCTAACCCTAACCCTAACCCTAACCCTAACCCTAACCCTAACCCTAACCCTAACCCTAACCCTAACCCTAACCCTAACCCTAACCCTAACCCTAACCCTAACCCTAACCCTAACCCTAACCCTAACCCTAACCCTAACCCTAACCCTAACCCTAACCCTAACCCTAACCCTAACCCTAACCCTAACCCTAACCCTAACCCTAACCCTAACCCTAACCCTAACCCTAACCCTAACCCTAACCCTAACCCTAACCCTAACCCTAACCCTAACCCTAACCCTAACCCTAACCCTAACCCTAACCCTAACCCTAACCCTAACCCTAACCCTAACCCTAACCCTAACCCTAACCCTAACCCTAACCCTAACCCTAACCCTAACCCTAACCCTAACCCTAACCCTAACCCTAACCCTAACCCTAACCCTAACCCTAACCCTAACCCTAACCCTAACCCTAACCCTAACCCTAACCCTAACCCTAACCCTAACCCTAACCCTAACCCTAACCCTAACCCTAACCCTAACCCTAACCCTAACCCTAACCCTAACCCTAACCCTAACCCTAACCCTAACCCTAACCCTAACCCTAACCCTAACCCTAACCCTAACCCTAACCCTAACCCTAACCCTAACCCTAACCCTAACCCTAACCCTAACCCTAACCCTAACCCTAACCCTAACCCTAACCCTAACCCTAACCCTAACCCTAACCCTAACCCTAACCCTAACCCTAACCCTAACCCTAACCCTAACCCTAACCCTAACCCTAACCCTAACCCTAACCCTAACCCTAACCCTAACCCTAACCCTAACCCTAACCCTAACCCTAACCCTAACCCTAACCCTAACCCTAACCCTAACCCTAACCCTAACCCTAACCCTAACCCTAACCCTAACCCTAACCCTAACCCTAACCCTAACCCTAACCCTAACCCTAACCCTAACCCTAACCCTAACCCTAACCCTAACCCTAACCCTAACCCTAACCCTAACCCTAACCCTAACCCTAACCCTAACCCTAACCCTAACCCTAACCCTAACCCTAACCCTAACCCTAACCCTAACCCTAACCCTAACCCTAACCCTAACCCTAACCCTAACCCTAACCCTAACCCTAACCCTAACCCTAACCCTAACCCTAACCCTAACCCTAACCCTAACCCTAACCCTAACCCTAACCCTAACCCTAACCCTAACCCTAACCCTAACCCTAACCCTAACCCTAACCCTAACCCTAACCCTAACCCTAACCCTAACCCTAACCCTAACCCTAACCCTAACCCTAACCCTAACCCTAACCCTAACCCTAACCCTAACCCTAACCCTAACCCTAACCCTAACCCTAACCCTAACCCTAACCCTAACCCTAACCCTAACCCTAACCCTAACCCTAACCCTAACCCTAACCCTAACCCTAACCCTAACCCTAACCCTAACCCTAACCCTAACCCTAACCCTAACCCTAACCCTAACCCTAACCCTAACCCTAACCCTAACCCTAACCCTAACCCTAACCCTAACCCTAACCCTAACCCTAACCCTAACCCTAACCCTAACCCTAACCCTAACCCTAACCCTAACCCTAACCCTAACCCTAACCCTAACCCTAACCCTAACCCTAACCCTAACCCTAACCCTAACCCTAACCCTAACCCTAACCCTAACCCTAACCCTAACCCTAACCCTAACCCTAACCCTAACCCTAACCCTAACCCTAACCCTAACCCTAACCCTAACCCTAACCCTAACCCTAACCCTAACCCTAACCCTAACCCTAACCCTAACCCTAACCCTAACCCTAACCCTAACCCTAACCCTAACCCTAACCCTAACCCTAACCCTAACCCTAACCCTAACCCTAACCCTAACCCTAACCCTAACCCTAACCCTAACCCTAACCCTAACCCTAACCCTAACCCTAACCCTAACCCTAACCCTAACCCTAACCCTAACCCTAACCCTAACCCTAACCCTAACCCTAACCCTAACCCTAACCCTAACCCTAACCCTAACCCTAACCCTAACCCTAACCCTAACCCTAACCCTAACCCTAACCCTAACCCTAACCCTAACCCTAACCCTAACCCTAACCCTAACCCTAACCCTAACCCTAACCCTAACCCTAACCCTAACCCTAACCCTAACCCTAACCCTAACCCTAACCCTAACCCTAACCCTAACCCTAACCCTAACCCTAACCCTAACCCTAACCCTAACCCTAACCCTAACCCTAACCCTAACCCTAACCCTAACCCTAACCCTAACCCTAACCCTAACCCTAACCCTAACCCTAACCCTAACCCTAACCCTAACCCTAACCCTAACCCTAACCCTAACCCTAACCCTAACCCTAACCCTAACCCTAACCCTAACCCTAACCCTAACCCTAACCCTAACCCTAACCCTAACCCTAACCCTAACCCTAACCCTAACCCTAACCCTAACCCTAACCCTAACCCTAACCCTAACCCTAACCCTAACCCTAACCCTAACCCTAACCCTAACCCTAACCTAACCCTAACCCTAACCCTAACCCTAACCCTCCTAACCCTAACCCTAACCCTAACCCTAACCCTAACCCTAACCCTAACCCTAACCCTAACCCTAACCCTAACCCTAACCCTAACCCTAACCCTAACCCTAACCCTAACCCTAACCCTAACCCTAACCCTAACCCTAACCCTAACCCTAACCCTAACCCTAACCCTAACCCTAACCCTAACCCTAACCCTAACCCTAACCCTAACCCTAACCCTAACCCTAACCCTAACCCTAACCCTAACCCTAACCCTAACCCTAACCCTAACCCTAACCCTAACCCTAACCCTAACCCTAACCCTAACCCTAACCCTAACCCTAACCCTAACCCTAACCCTAACCCTAACCCTAACCCTAACCCTAACCCTAACCCTAACCCTAACCCTAACCCTAACCCTAACCCTAACCCTAACCCTAACCCTAACCCTAACCCTAACCCTAACCCTAACCCTAACCCTAACCCTAACCCTAACCCTAACCCTAACCCTAACCCTAACCCTAACCCTAACCCTAACCCTAACCCTAACCCTAACCCTAACCCTAACCCTAACCCTAACCCTAACCCTAACCCTAACCCTAACCCTAACCCTAACCCTAACCCTAACCCTAACCCTAACCCTAACCCTAACCCTAACCCTAACCCTAACCCTAACCCTAACCCTAACCCTAACCCTAACCCTAACCCTAACCCTAACCCTAACCCTAACCCTAACCCTAACCCTAACCCTAACCCTAACCCTAACCCTAACCCTAACCCTAACCCTAACCCTAACCCTAACCCTAACCCTAACCCTAACCCTAACCCTAACCCTAACCCTAACCTAACCCTAACCCTAACCCTAACCCTAACCCTAACCCTAACCCTAACCCTAACCCTAACCCTAACCCTAACCCTAACCCTAACCCTAACCCTAACCCTAACCCTAACCCTAACCCTAACCCTAACCCTAACCCTAACCCTAACCCTAACCCTAACCCTAACCCTAACCCTAACCCTAACCCTAACCCTAACCCTAACCCTAACCCTAACCCTAACCCTAACCCTAACCCTAACCCTAACCCTAACCCTAACCCTAACCCTAACCCTAACCCTAACCCTAACCCTAACCCTAACCCTAACCCTAACCCTAACCCTAACCCTAACCCTAACCCTAACCCTAACCCTAACCCTAACCCTAACCCTAACCCTAACCCTAACCCTAACCCTAACCCTAACCCTAACCCTAACCCTAACCCTAACCCTAACCCTAACCCTAACCCTAACCCTAACCCTAACCCTAACCCTAACCCTAACCCTAACCCTAACCCTAACCCTAACCCTAACCCTAACCCTAACCCTAACCCTAACCCTAACCCTAACCCTAACCCTAACCCTAACCCTAACCCTAACCCTAACCCTAACCCTAACCCTAACCCTAACCCTAACCCTAACCCTAACCCTAACCCTAACCCTAACCCTAACCCTAACCCTAACCCTAACCCTAACCCTAACCCTAACCCTAACCCTAACCCTAACCCTAACCCTAACCCTAACCCTAACCCTAACCCTAACCCTAACCCTAACCCTAACCCTAACCCTAACCCTAACCCTAACCCTAACCCTAACCCTAACCCTAACCCTAACCCTAACCCTAACCCTAACCCTAACCCTAACCCTAACCCTAACCCTAACCCTAACCCTAACCCTAACCCTAACCCTAACCCTAACCCTAACCCTAACCCTAACCCTAACCCTAACCCTAACCCTAACCCTAACCCTAACCCTAACCCTAACCCTAACCCTAACCCTAACCCTAACCCTAACCCTAACCCTAACCCTAACCCTAACCCTAACCCTAACCCTAACCCTAACCCTAACCCTAACCCTAACCCTAACCCTAACCCTAACCCTAACCCTAACCCTAACCCTAACCCTAACCCTAACCCTAACCCTAACCCTAACCCTAACCCTAACCCTAACCCTAACCCTAACCCTAACCCTAACCCTAACCCTAACCCTAACCCTAACCCTAACCCTAACCCTAACCCTAACCCTAACCCTAACCCTAACCCTAACCCTAACCCTAACCCTAACCCTAACCCTAACCCTAACCCTAACCCTAACCCTAACCCTAACCCTAACCCTAACCCTAACCCTAACCCTAACCCTAACCCTAACCCTAACCCTAACCCTAACCCTAACCCTAACCCTAACCCTAACCCTAACCCTAACCCTAACCCTAACCCTAACCCTAACCCTAACCCTAACCCTAACCCTAACCCTAACCCTAACCCTAACCCTAACCCTAACCCTAACCCTAACCCTAACCCTAACCCTAACCCTAACCCTAACCCTAACCCTAACCCTAACCCTAACCCTAACCCTAACCCTAACCCTAACCCTAACCCTAACCCTAACCCTAACCCTAACCCTAACCCTAACCCTAACCCTAACCCTAACCCTAACCCTAACCCTAACCCTAACCCTAACCCTAACCCTAACCCTAACCCTAACCCTAACCCTAACCCTAACCCTAACCCTAACCCTAACCCTAACCCTAACCCTAACCCTAACCCTAACCCTAACCCTAACCCTAACCCTAACCCTAACCCTAACCCTAACCCTAACCCTAACCCTAACCCTAACCCTAACCCTAACCCTAACCCTAACCCTAACCCTAACCCTAACCCTAACCCTAACCCTAACCCTAACCCTAACCCTAACCCTAACCCTAACCCTAACCCTAACCCTAACCCTAACCCTAACCCTAACCCTAACCCTAACCCTAACCCTAACCCTAACCCTAACCCTAACCCTAACCCTAACCCTAACCCTAACCCTAACCCTAACCCTAACCCTAACCCTAACCCTAACCCTAACCCTAACCCTAACCCTAACCCTAACCCTAACCCTAACCCTAACCCTAACCCTAACCCTAACCCTAACCCTAACCCTAACCCAGTACCCTAACCCTAACCCTAACCCTAACCCTAACCCTAACCCTAACCCTAACCCTAACCCTAACCCTAACCCTAACCCTAACCCTAACCCTAACCCTAACCCTAACCCTAACCCTAACCCTAACCCTAACCCTAACCCTAACCCTAACCCTAACCCTAACCCTAACCCTAACCCTAACCTAACCCTAACCCTAACCCTAACCCTAACCCTAACCCTAACCCTAACCCTAACCCTAACCCTAACCCTAACCCTAACCCTAACCCTAACCCTAACCCTAACCCTAACCCTAACCCTAACCCTAACCCTAACCCTAACCCTAACCCTAACCCTAACCCTAACCCTAACCCTAACCCTAACCCTAACCCTAACCCTAACCCTAACCCTAACCCTAACCCTAACCCTAACCCTAACCCTAACCCTAACCCTAACCCTAACCCTAACCCTAAACCCTAACCCAAACCCTAACCCTAACCCTAACCCTAACCCTAACCCTAACCCTAACCCTAACCCTAACCCTAACCCTAACCCTAACCCTAACCCTAACCCTAACCCTAACCCTAACCCTAACCCTAACCCTAACCCTAACCCTAACCCTAACCCTAACCCTAACCCTAACCCCTAACCCTAACCCTAACCCTAACCCTAACCCTAACCCTAACCCTAACCCAGTACCCTAACCCTAACCCTAACCCTAACCCTAACCCTAACCCTAACCCTAACCCTAACCCTAACCCTAACCCTAACCCTAACCCAGTACCCCAACCCTAACCCTAACCCAGTACCCCAACCCTAACCCTAACCCAGTACCCTAACCCTAACCCTAACCCAGTACCCTAACCCTAACCCAGTACCCCAACCCCAGTACTCCTGAAGAAAACTAGTACTCTTGAAAAATGAATACTCCTGAAAAACAGGTACTTCCAAAAAAACAAGTACTCTGGAAAAACAAGTACTTCCGAAAGAATGAGTACTCCTGAAAAATGTTACTCTGGAAAAAATAGTACTCCTGAAATAATGGTACTCTTGGGGAAAAGATACTCCTGAAAAAATGATACTCTGGGGAAAAAGGTACTCCTGAAAACCCTAGTACTTAGGGTTAGGGCCTAGGGTTAGGGATTAGGGTTAGGGATTGGGGTTAGGGTTAGGTTTAGGGTAGGGGATTGGGGATGAGGTGCTGGGTTAGGGTTAGGGCAGGGAAAAGGGGACGGGGATGGCCAAAGCTGGGGGAGGGCTAATTAGGGTTAGGTCAGGGAAAGGGGGATGGGGGTGGCAACAGCTGGGGGAAGGCTAATTAGGGTTAGGTCAGGGAAAGGGGGACGGGGGTGGAAACAGCTGGGGCAGGGCTATTTAGGGTTAGGTCAGGGAATGGGGGATGGGGATGGCGCTAATTATTAGGGGGTGGGGTCTAAATCCTGGCTAAATCAACCCTATTTGTTAAAATTAATCGGTAAAACTAACCCCGATCCAAGATGGCGGCCCCCACGCGGTCACGTGATGGTTTTCTAAGATGGCGGCGTCCATACTGTCACGTGGTTTCCGGCAACAACATGGCCGCGCGCAGAGGTAACTTCCGGCAACAACATGGCGGCCTCCAGAGGGTACTTCCGGCAACAACATGGCGGCCTCCAGCGGTAACTTCCGGTAACAACATGGCCGCGCCCGGGGCTGGCTTCCGGTAACAACAAGATGGCGGCGCCCAGGAGAGCACGTGGTACGGAAACAATATGGCTGCGCCCATGGGAATGACGTCACTTCCGGCAAAATGGCGGCCGGCCGGGACAGGATTTCTTTTCCGGGTTTGGGGGGGTTTTTGGGGGTTGCCGAGGGTCCAGGTCGTTGCGGGATGCTATTTCGGTTTGCGTGCGGCCGGCGGCGTGGCGCGGAGCGGCGTCTGGGGTGGGGGGGTGGGTGCTGGGATTTCGATCGGGCAGTAGCAGGGACGGCTATGCTGGGGGGAGTCCTTCCGGGGGTGTGTCGCTCTCGTGACGTCATGTGGTGGTGCTGTGTATGCAGTGCGGCGTGGTGCACGGCAGGGGGCGCTGTAATTGCACTACGGGGAACGGGACAGCAGGGGGCGCTGTTGCTTCAGCGATGGGGTGGACAACAGGGGGTGGGTGCCTGGGTTCTGGCGGATGGCAGCTAGGGGCGGGTGCTTGGTGATGGGGATGTGTGAAGGGGTGGGGGGGCAGCTAGGGGTGGGGGGACAATTGCCGGGTGGGTGCTTGGGGATGGGGGGAGGTGGCAGCTCGGTGGGGGGGACTAAGTAGGGGGTGGGACTGCCTCGGGGTGGGTGTTTGGGTACTGGGGGTGGTGCCTGGGGAATAGCTGTGTCAGGCTTGATTGCTGTCACCTGGGGGGGTGCTAATTAGGAGTGGGTGTGGTTTCCTATATACTATATATAAAAAGAAGAAAAACTATATGTCTGGTGCAGCAGTAGAAAATTTCAGGCTCCCGGGGAGTAAAGGCTTTGTTTTATAATTTTTTTTTTTTGCTTTACTCCCAGGGAGCCTGAAAGTTTCTACTGCTGCTTTTTTTAAACTAAAGCTAGAAAGGAAAACAAAGTTAGAAATAAAGTTAGAAACAGAGAGAGAAAAAAGATAGAGAGAGGGAGAGAAGAAAGAGAAGAGACAGAAAAAAGAAAGAGAGAGAGAAAAATAGAAAGAGAGAAAGAGAGAAAAGAAAAATGGAGACAAGAGAGAGCAAAGAGAAAGAGAAAAGAAAGAAGATAGAGAAAAAGAAAGGAGAGAAGAGAGAGAAAATAGAGAAGACAGATAGAGAGAGAGAGAGAGAAAAAGAGAAAAAGACAGAAGAAAAGACAGAAAAAAAGAAGACAGAGAGACAGAGGAGAAGAAAACACAGAGAGAGAAACAAAGACAGAGACAGAAAAGAAAAGCAGGGTGGAAAAACTGAAGAACAGGAGTTAGAAAGGAAAAAAAAGTGGTTAGGATTAGAGTTAAGCAAAAACTCAGGGTAGAGTGAAAAAGGAAAAGACTAAGAGCAAAAAAAGACAAACCAAGGAAAAGGAGAACACAGAAAAAGAAGCAGGAAGAGCACAGGTGAAAGTTACAAAGGAAAAGAAATAGAGGTGAAAAGTAGAGAGAGAAAAAAAACAGTTACAGAAGCAAGACAGAATCAGAAAGAGCGAGAAACAGAAACAAAGGGTGGGAGACAGATGGAAGTGAAGTTAAAAATAGAAAAGGAAAGTAAGGAGCAAAAGGAAGAAAGACAGAGGAAAGAAATTACAAAACCACACCAAAAAGACAGGAGCCGTGGGGGGAGGGGGGGTTTAGGGAAGGACAGGGGGTATCTTTATTGGGGTGATTCAACTTTATTACATGAAATCAGCAACAGACATAGAAACAGTGTATACAAATGCAAGCGCAGATACAATCCATACACACAACAATAAAATCTTATTCACATACAAAGCAATACAAAGCAATACAAAGCAATACAAAGCAATACAAAGCAATACAAAGCAATACAAAGCAATACAAAGCAATACAAAGCAATACAAAGCAATACAAAGCAATACAAAGCAATACAAAGCAATACAAAGCAATACAAAGCAATACAAAGCATGATTGATAACCTTTTGCTATTTACATTACGTGTTAATTTATGATTACATGAAACCCAAAACAACAAAACCACAGAAAAAACAAACACTCACCTACCACAGACACTCCCTTCAAAACAGCACACAAACCCACCAGCCCTCTCACCAAAACTACTAAATTAAACCCCAAAAACCATAGGTCCTCGGGAACGTGGTTCCCGGGAGGCTCCAAAAAATCCTCCTGCCTGACGAAAACCCCGGTCCCTGGCCGTTCCGTGCCCAAACTTTGGCAATGAATGTCGCCTCACGGACCGACTGGGACCGAGGAAAAAAAAACCCAGCCGGGGGGGAAAAAAAAAAACCCCCGGCTGGGGATTTTTTATTCTAAATTTAAAAATTAGTTGAAAAACCTGAAAAGCAAACAGCATACAACGTTACAACCCTACAGCCCTTCAACACACGCACAAAACCCACATGGACTCTCACCTCAACCGCTCTGCTAACCCTCACCACACATTCACGCCGCTCCTCAGGAACGTGGTTCCCGGGAGCCTCCAAAGAAATCCACCTGCCTGACGAAAACCCCGGTCCCTGGCCGTTCCGTGCCCAAACTTTGGCGATGAACGTCGCCTCACGGACCGACCGGGACCGAGGAAAAAAAAACCCAGCCGGGGGGAAAAAAAAAAAAAACCCCCCGGCTGGGGATTTTTTATTCTAAATTTAAAAATTAGTTGAAAAACCTGAAAAGCAAACAGCATACAACGTTACAACCCTACAGCCCTTCGACACACACACAAACCCACACGGACTCTCACCTCAACCGCTCTGCTAACCCTCACCACACATTCACGCCGCTCCTCGGGAACGTGGTTCCCGGGAGCCTCCAAAAAATCCTCCTGCCTGACGAAAACCCCGGTCCCTGGCCGTTCCGTGCCCAAACTTTGGCGATGAACGTCGCCTCGCGGACCGACCGGGACCGAGGAAAAAAAAACCCAGCCAGGGGGAAAAAAAAAAAACCCCCCGGCTGGGGATTTTTTATTCTAAATTTAAAAATTAGTTGAAAAACCTGAAAAGCAAACAGCATACAACGTTACAACCCTACAGCCCTTCGACACACGCACAAACCCACACGGACTCTCACCTCAACCGCTCTGCTAACCCTCACCACACATTCACGCCGCTCCTCGGGAACGTGGTTCCCGGGAGCCTCCAAAAAATCCTCCTGCCTGACGAAAACCCCGGTCCCTGGCCGTTCCGTGCCCAAACTCTGGCGATGAACGTCGCCTCGCGGACCGACCAGGACCGAGGAAAAAAAAACCCAGCCGGGGGGAAAAAAAAAAAAACCCCCCGGCTGGGGATTTTTTATTCTAAATTTAAAAATGAGTTGAAAAACCTGAAAAGCAAAAGTCACACACACAAGGTTAAATCCACTCACCCTGTGCTCACACACAGAGAGACAAGCAGACACAGACAAACACAGCCATGTGCTCTCACACATGCTCACACACTCTTCCCACTTACACGCTCGCTGCAGCCCTTACCTGCAACGCTGAAGAACGTGCTTCGACACATTTTCTGGCTGCCCCTCCCTGACATCAAATGGTAGATTAGGGAAATCGGTAGCCTCAGGGACCTGTGAGACAACAAAAAGTGGTCAACAAGTGCCAATCTGACAGCCAGGAATTGTCCCCGCTCTGAACCAGTAAGTCTTCTACCCAAAATCCCACAAAACACAGATCAACAGGAAAATTTCTATAACTGTTCCACCTAACTGTGACTAGCTGGCAGGGCAGGGCAGCTCCGACCATAAGTGGTACAACATAGGTACACACAATATAAGCCAATGCATACAGTGCAAGTACAGACAATATAAGGCAATGCACTTACATACATTTTAAGCACATACAGTATAAGCCAACACAGGTACATGCAACGTAACTACATACAGTATAAGCCAACACAGGTACATGCAACGTAACTACATACAGTATAAGCCAACATAGGTACATACAGTATAAGCCAACATAGGTACATACAGTATAAGTACATACAGTATAAGCCAACATAGGTACATACAGTATAAGCCAACATAGGTACATACAGTATAAGTACATACAGTATAAGCCAACATAGGTACATACAGTATAAGCCAACATAGGTACATACAGTATAAGTACATACAGTATAAGCCAACATAGGTACATACAGTATAGGTACATACAGTATAAGCCAACATAGGTACATACAGTATAGGTACATACAGTATAAGCCAACATAGGTACATACAGTATAGGTACATACAGTATAAGCCAACATAGGTACATACAGTATAAGTACATACAGTATAAGGCAACACAGGTACATACAGTATAAGCCAACACAGGTACATGCAACATAACTACATACAGTATAAGCCAACACAAGTACATACAACATAAGCACATACAATATAAGCCAACACAGGTACACGCAATATAGGTAGATAGATACAATATAAAACAGGACTTAAGATAACTCTGCAAGATGAATTCCTGAGACCTATACCCTTTCTCAAGATGGAACCTATAGAACTACTGCAGTCACGTGAGGAGGGTATAAGACACCGCTCTACAAGTCCAAGAAAATGTCATGGAGAAAAAAGGCACTACCAAAGCTGGTAGTGACAAGGAAGACTGATGAGAACATCTGTAATCCTACCTGGCTCAAAGAGTAAAAATGTAAACAGGGCAGAATAAGGAAGATCCAGAAAGGAACATGAGTCGAATATAGGCAATATGGCACAGAACAGTGCCGACAAAGCGTCGAGATGTAAGAAAGGCCTTATGACGTGAAAGACAATGGACACAGACTACGTAACACAGACACGGACAACCTAACGGACGCAGATGACCTAACACAAAGACAAGTGGGAACTTTCCCCTTAGGGATCTGAGACTGCAAACGCAAGGTGAGCCACAGGCTGATGATGCCAAAGGAAAGGAAGCCCTATGATGATGGCACGTGATGATGAAATGTAGCTCGCAAAAAGAAGTTAGTGTCAAAGCAGTTAGGAAGACGCTCGAGACGCTCAGCAAGCCTAGAGAAGGAAGCGGATGGCTGGATGACCGTGGCGATAGCTCCATACCCGAAGGCGAGCCCCTCGGGGGAAAGAGCCGTGACTATGCTGACTCGAGGAAGGCTGACGACGCAAAGTTCACGAGAACGTGGAGATGGGTCGGAACTGCCCTGCCCGGAAAAGGCTCTGGTGAGGCTGAGGACAAACCCTCTCTCTTTAATTCCAGAGAGCCTGGCCCGCTACAGACCTCTCCGCTAAGCTGACATGAAACTGCCCCCTGTGATAGTAAAGGCTTTTCCCCTTCTCCCAACCCCTGGCCCCGACACTTAGCTTTTGGAAGACGAGTGGACAAAATCCATCCTCGGTCAGAGGTGCGTGTGGAGATGTTCTCGATGTGTGTGCTTCGGTGCTGCCGTTTCCAAGCTGTGGCTACGAGCCTCCTCAGGGTACCTAAGACGCGACAGAAAACGTGACTATTGCCCTCAAAAACGGTAATCCCCGGGACTCCTCCGCACCGCTGCCCCAGCTCACCTCAAAACTTGATTTGACTCCGGAGGCTGCCCAGAAGACACCTGCAAAAAGAAAATGTACACGCTTAGCATGCTGCTGCATAACGCCCCCCTATGAGTCAGCCTGCCTAAACACTGACTCACCTGCCCTCCTCTGTTCCTTGGTCATGCTTAGAGCAGCGACAGCACCTGCAAAGAAACAAAGCAAAAAAGCATGCTGAGATACTGTGAAAACACAACCTCCCTACTGGGACAAGTATGCCACACCGATACCTTAAGCTTGCACCCACCTGGCATGAGCATGCTCGGCCAGGATAGATCACAAGTGGACCACCTAAAATAACAAAAAAAAAAAAAAAAAAAAAGAGGAGATACTTAGAGCTGCACCAGAAACTGAGACCTCAGCAATAAAACTGCTTGTGCACGCTACGCAATGCTCACCTTGCCCACTGGCCTGGACTGCAGCTCTCTGCCTTGACTTCCTAAAAGGAAAGGCAACAGAGCTGTGACAGCCATCATTTATGCTTCCTCTACTGAGGAAAACGGTGACTGACGTGCTTGGGGGAATCCCCTCACCCGGGATGGGGGGCTCTGCCCTGGATTTTATCCTTCTGCATCTGAAAGAGAGTTAGGACAAAAGTCAAAGGGCTGCAGGATAACTTATGGGCTCCAGGCATCTCGTGCCCATCTACAAATCCCATCTAGGGTCCAACTACACCCCACATGACCAATTACAAGCCCCCGAGATGCCTCCGATTGCACCAGGCTATGGGGCAGGGCAGAGCAGCTCCGGCACAAATCTGTGCAGACACCCGTGACACAGGACAGGACGTGACAAACAACGGGGACAAAACACACACAGAAACCTCTAGGCAAGGAAAATGGCTGCAAGGACTGAGAGGATGCAAAATGAGATGACCAAGGTGAGACTGATGGTGAGCTGATCAGGCTCAGAGATCCCTGGGAAAAGAAGATGCTAAACTCAATGATTCAGTCCAAGAACTGCAAAGATGAATGCCCAGGAGCCCTAGAGTCACAATGCTCTACCTGAGCTCACATTCTCACAAGTCCTAATCAGCCATAATGGAACCTTACAGGGTGCAGTTGTCCAGACAGCTGACAACAAGACCTGAAAAGACATCTGATGGGATGCTTCTAAAAACAGATGCAATTCTGATGCCTGTCTGGGCTCCCGGGTCAAGAGTTCCGTGGCACGGGTGCCAGGGCAAAGAACGCTCAGATCACGGATGCTAGGAAAGGTTTCTGAGAGGCCCCTCAGAGGGCTAAGATAACAGACATGACATATCCATATAACACACAACACACAAAAGACAAGTGACACAAGACACACCGGGACTGCTCTGCCCTGCTGCCCAGCTCAGCACCGTAACCACAACTGAGACTTTGCTTTTATGAAGCCTAAGGGGCCACATCTTGCCTACCCTCATCTCCAGAGCCAATTCAAACCCCCCACCCTGGGAGTCTGACCTAGCACCCCACTTTCATCCCCTCTGTGGTTCAAAGCCCTCTACTTATCTCTCAGACATCTGGTGATGCTGGTCCGTATCGGGTGCAAAGGAAGGCCGCCTCACCGGCTGCGGAGTTCCTGCTGCCACCGGGCTGTTGTCTCTCAGACAGCTAGATTAAAGAAAACCAAACATCGGTGCCTGATCTTGGCACCGCATCGGCCAAAACCCACAAGCCTGCTACTCACCGTTCTCCTAACAATGGCCGATCTCCTGGAGTCACACACGTCAGCCATGCTCAGACACCGATGCCAGCATCACAGAGTACACCTGCATGAAGAGGACAGGAGATGATGTGGGATTGCTGAAAACCGAGTGGACCCTCGCTCCTCATCCCTACTTGCCCGACTCACCGCAATTCCTCGGCGGTTCCCGACAGCTACCCGGAAGACAGGGCTGACGAGGGCAGCAAAACCGGTCCGTCTTCTGGTGGGGGATGGCAGCTTGATGTGCTCCGAGTGGCTTGACTAAGACACAAAAACCAGAATGGAGACTTAGACTTGCCCCAGGAACTGAGACCTCAGCAACAATGAAGGCTACTGGCCACTGCTCACCTTGCCTTCTTGAACTTGACTGCTGAGATCCAGCTGTGCTTCCTAAAAATAAAGACAAAGAACAGACCTGTAACAGGGTCACACTTGCCACACACCCTGCACAGACAAATGGTGACTGACCTGATTTCGGGAACCCCCTCACACACGATAGGGTGCGCAGCCATGGATGCAATGCACCTGCACCTGAAAGAAAGTAAGAACATAGGTCAAACACCAGCAGGATAACTCAAAAGCTGCAAAAACCTTCTATCAACCTAGGAATATCATCTAGAGTCCAACTACACCCAACATTACAAATTCCAAGTCCCCGGGATTGGTCCTATTCCACCAGGCTAGGCAACAGGGCAGAGCAGCTCCGCTACAAATGTGTGCAGACACCCGTGACACAGGACAGACGGGACAGGACAAACAATGGGCACAACACACGGACAGAAATCTCTTGGCAAGGAAAATGGCTGCAAGGACTGACAGAATGCAAAAGGAGATGACCGAGCTGACAGCAATGGTGAGCTGATGAGGCTCAGAGAGCCCTGGAAGAAGAAGATGCAAACTGAATGACTTATTCCAAGAACAGCACAGATGGATGCCTAAGAATCCTACAGTCAGAATCCTCTACCTAACCTCATATAATCACAAGTCCTAATCCACCACAATGGATCCAGGTGGGGCACAGCTGTCCGCACAGCTCAGAACAAGACCTAAAAAGACATCAGATGGGATGCTTCCAAAGAGGGAAGAGAGTCTGATGCCTGTCTGAGCTCCCAGATCAGAAGTTCTATGGCCTGCGTGCCAGACCAGGGAATGCAGAGATCACAGATGCAAAGAATGACGCCAGGGTTTCTGACAGGACCCTCAAAGGGCTAAGGTACAAGACATGAGATACACAAACAACACACGAGGCACAACAGACAAGTGACCCGAGACACACCGGGACTGCTCTGCCGTGCACACCTCAGCACCGTGATCAAAAGTGAGTTGGCTTTTATGGGGCCTAAGGGGCCACTTCATGAACACCCCCCACCTACAAAGCGGACTCAAAAATCCCTCCCGGTAATTCCCAAACCGGCACCCTGCTTTCATCCCCTCTGCGGGTCACATCCCTCTACTTATCTGAGACATCGGGGTATGCTGGTCCCTGTCAGGTGCAATAAAAAGCCACCTCGTTGGCTGGGAAGGTCCTGCTGGCACCGGGCTGGTGTCTCTCAGACATGTATTAAAGAAAACAAAACGTCACTGCCTGACCGTGGCACCCCATTGCCCAAAACCCCACCAGTCTGCTACTCACCGTGCTCCTAGGAACGCCCGGCGGCTCAGGCTGCACGCTTCGCGCACGCTCAGAGACCGAGGCCATAGTCACAGGGGACACCTGGATTAAGAGAGAATAAGGTGATTTGGCACTGCTGAAACCTGAGCGAACCCTCGCTCCTCCTCCCTACTTCCGCCGCTCACCAAAACATCTCGGCAGTTGCCGAAGGCCACGCAGATAGCGCCATTAAATAGAGGAGTTCAGGGCTTCATCACCGGGTCCTGTAACACATGCGCAGGACTCGCATCTGCAGGAAACCCAGTGCATCGGACGGATGGCGACAGGGGCTTGGCATGCTCCGAGTAGATTGCCTAAAGCACACCAATGAGAATGGAAACTTAGAACTGCATCAACAATTGAGAGCTGAACAATAACAACTACTACTCTCTACTGCTCACCTTGACTGCTGGTATCCAGATTGACTTCGTCAAAAGAAAAACAAAGAACAGAGCTGTAACAGAGTCATCGGAAACACTTCCGCTGCAGAGACAAATGATGCCTCACCTGCTTGTGGGAATCCCCTCACCCGGGATGGGGCCCTCAGGCACTGATTTAATCCATCTGAATCTGAAAAAAGTTAGGACAAGAGTCAAACTGCTGCAGGATAACTGATGAGCTCCAGACATCCTGTGTCCATCTACAAATCCCATCTAGGATCAAACTACACCCCACATTACACATCCCAAGCCCTCAGGACTTGTCCTATCGCACCAGGCTATGCAACAGGGCAGAGCAGCTCCGGCCCAAATGTGTGCTGACACCCGTGACACAGGACAGACAGGACGTGACAAACAAAGGGCACAACCCACAGACAAAAATCTCTTGGCAAGGAAAATGGCTGCAAGGACTGAGAAAATGCAAAAGGAGATGACTGACTTGAAACTGAAGGTCAGCTGCTGATACTCAGAGAACCCTGGAAGAAGAAGCAGCTAACTCAATGATTTATTGCAAGAACAGCAAAGAGGGATGCCTAGGAATCTTACGGTCAGAATCCTCTACCTAACCTCATATTATTACAAGTCCTAATCCACCACAATGGATCCAGGTGGGGCACAGCTGTCCATACAGCTCAGAACAAGACCTAAAAAGAGACCACATGGAATGCTTCCAAAGAGAGAAGAGAGTCTGATGCCTGTCTGAGCTCCCCAGTCAGAAGTTCTATGGCCTGCGTGCCAGCCCAAGGAATGCACAAATCACAGACGCTACCAATGATGCCAAGGCTTCCGACAGGCCTGCCTAAAGTAAAAGACATGGCATACAAAAACAACACATAATGCACAACAGACAAGTGACCCGAGACACACCGAGACTGCTCTGCCCTGCGCACTTCAGCACTGTGACCAAATGTGAGACTTGGCTTTCATGGGGCCAAAGAAGCCGTTTAATGAACGCCCCACACCTCCAAACTGGACTCAAAAACCCCTCCCGGTAATTCCCAAACCAGCACCCCACTGTCATCCCCTCCCCAGGTCGCAGCCCTCTACTTATCTCTCAGACATCAGGGGATGCTGGTCCCTGTCAGGTGCAAAGAAAGGCCACCTCGTCAGCGGGGAAGGTCCTGCTGGCACCGCGCTGGTGTCTCTCAGACACCTATAATTAAGAGAACCAAACATCAGTGCCTGATCTTAGCACCGCATGGGCGAAGAATTATGTGGGCCAGATACCTGCCAGGCAGCTACTTGCCCTCTCCTGAGTGTGCCTGGCTCCTTCAGGCTCCAGCTTCATCCCAATTCCCAGGCGGTGGCCTTCATTAGTGGTGGCACCTGGCTTAGAGAAAGGCAAAGTTAAACGGCATTCCTGTGAGTGCAGTGGAGGACCTTGTATGCTGTAAGACATGGGAACGCCTATGTTAGGCTTCTGAGAAGCCTCGTGTGGGGGGGGCCCTCAAATAAACACCCTTTCTCACCCTGCTGCCTGCAAACCCCCTCCCAAGAACTCCTAAACTGGATACCTGCTCTCTCTCTCCCTCTCCCAGTCACAATCCTCAACTCACCTGAAGCCTCAATCTCAAACATCATCCTTGACACTGGGCAGATCCCTCTTGTGACACAATGAATCTCCTGAAAAATCATTATACCTAAGAGCTGAGCACTACCAACTACTTCTCTCCACTGCTCACCTTGGCTGCTGGTATCCAGATTGACATCCTGAAAAGAAAGACAAAGAACAGAGCTGTAACAGAGTCACCATACACACTTCTGCTGCAGAGACAAATGGGGCCTTACCTCCTTGGGGGAATCCCCTCACCTGGGATGGGGCCCTCTGGCACAGATTTAAGCCATCTGAACCTGAAAAAAAAAAATTAGGACAAGAGTCAAAAAGTTGCATGATAACTGATGAGCTCCAGACATCCTGTGTCCATCTACAAATCCCATCTAGAGTCCAGGTACACCCCACATTACACATACCAAGTCTCCAAGACTTCTCCTATCGTACCAGGCTATGCGGCAGGGCAGAGCAGCTCCATCCCAAAAGTGTGCAGACACCCGTGACACAGGACAGACCAGACGTGACAAACAAAGGACACAAGACACAGACAGAAATCTCTTAGCAAGGAAAACAGCTGCAAGGACTGAGAGAATGCAAAACAAGATGACCGAGCTCAAACCGATGGTGAGCTGATGAGGCTCAGAGAACCCTGGAGGAAGAGGATGCTAAACTGAATTCTTTCTTCCAAGAACTGCAAAGATGGATGCCTAGGAATCCTACAATCAGAAGCCTCTACCTAACTTCGTATTATTACAAAGTCCTAATCCACCGTAATGGCTCCTGGCGGGGCATAGCTGTCCATACAGCTGAGAACAAGACCTGAAAAGACAACTGACTGGATGCTTCCAAACAGAGAACTTTTGACTGGGGAGCTCAGACAGGTATCAGAATTGCATCTATGGCCTGGGTGCCAGGCCAAGGAATGCAGAGATGACAGATGCTACCAATGATGCCAGGGTTTCTGACAGGACCCTCAAAGGGCTAAGGAAAAAGACATGAGTTACACAAGCAACACATAATGCACAATAGACAAGTGACACGATACACACCGGGACTGCTCTGCCCTCCTGCACACCTCAGCACTGTGATCAAAAGTGAGACTTGGCTTTTACGGGGCCTAAGGGGCCACTTCATGGACACCCCCATCTCCAAGGGGACTCCAAAACCCCTCCCAGTAATTCCCAAACCAGCACTCTGCTTTCATCCCCTCTGTGGGTCATGGCCCTCTACTTATCTCTCAGACATCAGGGGATGCTGATCTCAGGTGCAAAGAAAGGCCACCTCGTCAGCTGGGAAGGTCCTGCTGTGACCGCACTGGTGTCTCTCAGACAGCTGTATTATAGAGAAAACTAAACATCAGTGCCTGATCTTGGCACCACATCACCCAAAACCCCACCAGTGTGCTACTCACAGTGCTCCTAAGAAGGCCCGGCACCTCCTACTCCTAACCCTGACCCTCGGCCAGGGATGCAAGGCATCTGCACCTGAAAGAAAGTTAGAACATATGTCAAACGCCTCCAGGACAACTCGCAAGCTGCAAACACCTTATGCCAACCTAGGAATAGCATCTACAGCCCAAGTACACCCCACATTACAAATTCCAACTTCCCAGGCTTGTCCTACTGCAGCATGCCATGCGGCAGGTCAGAACAGCTCCGGCACAAATATGTGCAGACGCCTGTGACACAGAACGTGACAAACAGGGGGACGTGAAACACGACACATCATGCTTGTGGTGAGGGGATTGAGGGGGGAAGGGAAAAGGGACCCCAAAGACACACTAGGGAACACGGCACACCGGACAACATGACACAGACCGGAGCTGTTCTGCACTGCCCGCCTAAAAGCTGCCATCAAAAGTAAAGCCTCTCCCTTTAGCTATCCTAAGAGGCCCTTGCAGAAGATTGCTTTTCCATCTGGTAATTTTTAAATCTGGCCTAAGAACTCCCTACCTGCTACTCTCTCATCATCCCATCTCCAAGCTATAGCCCCCAACTTATCTTTTGTTTGATTGGTGATGTGGATCCACATTGCACCTGAGATGAGTCTGCCTTGGAGGGCCTCGTGGTGGCCTGTTAGCTTCTGGGTCAGCTACAATGAAAAAAACCAAAACCAAAGTGTGAGTCCCGAGTTATGTGGGCCAAATCCCACCAAGGCAGCTACTTGCCCTCTCCTGAGTGTGCCTGGCGCCTTCAGGCTCCAGCTTCACCCTGATTACAAGGCTGTGGCCTTTATTAGGAGTGGCACCTGGCTTAGAGAAAGGCAAAATTGAATAGCATTCCTATGAGTGCAGTAGATAACCTTGTGTGCTGTAGGACATGGGAATACCTCTGCTAGGCTTCTGAGAAGCCTTAGGGGGGGTCCTCAAATAAACATCCTTTTCCACCCTGCTACCTTCAAACTCCCCCCACCCACAATAATTCCTAACTGGATACCTGCTCACCCTCCCTCTCCTAATCACAATCCTCAACTCACCTGAAGCCTCTGTCTCAAACATCATCCTTGACACTGGGCAGATCCCTCTTGTGACATGACGAATCTGCTGAAAAAAGCATGGTACTTGACACAACCAGGAATCTCTGGAAGCTGCACTCCTTCTAAAAAAAATACAAAACAAAACAATACCTAAACCAGAAATTACAAATGCACTTTACCACCCCTAAACACAAAACCCAAAATCGTGAACCTAAATGCACCTTCTATTCCACGCTGTTTACTTCACAGAATCTTCAAAGCTTCAGTTCTTTAGATGCCCAGAAACACCCGCTGAAAAGAAGCTGAGATAAGCTGAAAGAGCCTCTTCACTGAAATGAGAGGAGAGCTCTTACCCCAGCACATCCCAGAGAGGGAATGAAGCCCCTCAGCCAAGGCTGGGGTTAATATACCCCTGATTGTGCCCGCCTCTCGTTCCCATGGCACCTGGGAAAAGGGAGGGGGCGACTCCCACCAGGTATAAAAGCCCTCAGAGCAGCTGCCGCTGTTTCGCCCCTCTGACTTGAATTGAAGGGGAATGAAGGGCTTGTTATAGAAAAAAACTCTTCAGAAAAATAACAGCGCTTTCTTTTTTACAACAACTACTTGGAGCACAAGTGAGGAAAACTGGTAAGAAATAAAACTTTCTGTTTAGGCAGCATAACTAGATAAATTGGGTAATCGGCTGTTAACTTACGTAACTATTCCTTAGTAGCTACGTAACTAGTGGCTACTAAGTAGTACTTCCCATGTGATTAAACTGGGTGGAGAAGAATGCTAATGATATGAATACTCTAAGTCTCCTTGGGACCTCCAATTTTGGCCATCTACCTTATAAGTAAAAATAAGAAAGATAAAAGCCTCCCAGGCAGTGTTAGGGTTAAGTGCATGCCAGGCTCATCCTTCTCTGAGATACTCGGTCCTACAGCACAGAAAGAAGTGCCCTGAAATGTAGTTTTAAACCCTTAAAATGCTGAAAAAGGCAGAGCTTCCTTCAAGTGACCTCCTTAAAAAGAGGAAATGGGGCAGTTATCTCTACTGAAGGTAATGCAATAACAAATGCCTAGTTTCTGCTATGTAATTTGCTCTCCTTAAGTATTGGGAAAATAGGGGCTTTCCACACTTTAAAATCTCTCCAGTGATGAAAAGAGAAGGATTTTTCCCTCAGTTCAAACCCTTAGGATGGAGGGATAGCTGGGCTTCTCCCTCAATTTGGGCCTCAGGACAACAAAAAGGGGGTGGCTACCCTTACTTCAAACCCATAAGAAACATTGTCAAGATTTTCCCCTTTTTTTTAAACTGCCAAATAATAGAGAATGGGGACTCACTGTCAATTAACGCCCCTAACAGCATAGAAAAGGCAGGGATTCTTTCAACTGAGACCATTACAATTGCAGGGGAATCCAAGTCCCTACCAGTTTGAACACAAAAAGTAATGGAAAAGGAAGCTTTTCCCCTTTTCCCTAAACCCTTTTTCTCCTAATAACCCTTCTCCTTTCTGGGAGTGCTCTGGAGGGTCTGGGGCTTTGGAGAGGGACTGACACAGTAAAAGGGGACAGTTGCAAGCCCTCTCCTGGAACCCCACATGCTGCCTGGTCTGCTCAGATGCTGCCCCTTGGCAAAAGGGCTCTTCCCTTGGCGTTTTCCCAAAGTGATGCTCTGTGCCCGGGTGGGTCCGGCTGCTCCCTAGTCCGTGCTGGATGCTCTGACCATAGTTCATGGTGGGACACTTGGGATACCCCTGTTAGCCCCTCTGGCCGAGCAGCTCCCTGTGCACCTGTGCCCGGGTAACCCTCTGAAAGCAGCTGGTCACACGGGGCGCTGCTAGACCTTGGACTGGGGGTGGAGGTGAAGAAAGGTCCTGTGAGGAGCTCCTTCCCCTACACAGCCCTTCTTCTGCCCCTTAAACCATGGGGTGCCAGACTTCCCTTTCGAAGGAAATTAACAGCCTTTCCTCTCTGTGTGCCCATGGCTGAAACTGTGATTCGGCCTCCAAAACTGCAGAGAACAATTTCTCACAGCCCGCAGCTGCCGACACCGAGAATTCTCGCTGCCCTTGCAGTGCCACGTGCCTCCTGTGGACTGACGTGGACACGCAGCAGGTGTGAGTTTGGTTTTACGGGGAAGACGCCGGCACAGGATTTCTCCAGGAGCAAAGATGCCCCCACCGAGAACTCGGGCTGCCCTGGCAGTGCCAAGCACCTCCTAGTGCAAACTGGCATCAGGAAACTCAGGGGGTGAGTTTTTCTGTGCAGAAATTCTCCCGGACCAAACCTGAGAGCATCTAACCCTAACCACAACAACTTAGCTGGGTCTAAAACTTACAACCTTTGGACTGGCAGTGTGGGACCCGACCCGCTGTGCCACCGCTGGCCCCTTTCTAAAGCATTCCACTGCAGTCCTAAAACTCTGCCTTTTCAGAGGGTGTTTCCTCTGACCCTGACCATAATCTTGAAAATATGCTAAAGAATCATAGAATGGGTTGGAAAAAGCCCCAACAATACCCTGAAAAGTCCCTTCCAAAATCTTCTAAATACCTTTAAAAGTCCTAGACAAAAAAACTCAAAAAGACGTGCTCGTCTCCGAATTCCACCTCTTGCTGTCTAGCCCACAGACGTCACCCCTACCTTTTTGCAGTGGGTCTGTTGGTCTCTGAGGGTTCTGTCATTGACCTGGTGTGTGAAGGCTGCTGTCTGGTCTCGCTGTTAGGGTTGCTGTGTTGTGCTGCTGCTCTTGGGGGAAAAGGCTGTTTTTAGGGGGGCTGGTTAGGCTGAGGTTAGGGCTGTCTCGGTCTGGCCGCCTGGACCGCGGCCGCTCCGCCGGCCGTGCCGGGGGAGGGAGGGGGGGGGTCCTGCCGTGCGCACCGTGGTCACCGCACGGAGCGGGGTCCCGTCTGTTCTCACTCTGCTCGGCTCCCTCCGCTGCAGCCGGCGTCAGTCCCGGCTTCGTCTCTGCCGGATCAGCCGCCGTGAGCCACGCGGGAGCCATGCACGCTCCAGCTCGGTCTGCACCGGAACGGCCCCTCCGCCGATCCCGGCTGCAGATCCCGCCTCTGGAGGACCGAAACCTGAGCTGTGCCCAGTTCCCCCGTCCCGCCCTGAGCTCCGTTCCCTTGGTAACCACAGCTCCGGCTGCTCAGGGGAACTTTCTAAAGGAATCACCTTCTCGAAACACTACAAGTTCAGTTAAAAGAAAGCCCTCTCCTGCTTCTTCCTAAAAGTACGGGAAGAAAGCTATAGAGGATAAAAATCAAAAAAGAATGGGATAAAGGAATTGGTCTATTTCCATTAAAAGAAGCTCCCATAGGAGGGGGCGGACCAGGTAAGCAACACTCAGCCCCCCATGTTCCTTGCTGCGATTTCTGGAGCCATTTGGGACCCTAAAACCAGACTGACTTTACGGTGGTGGCAGCTTGGGTCAGCGAGGCATCCTGCGCAATGCAGAATTTTAGCAGGCTGATGGCCACGAAGGGCCCCCGGGGCCCTGAACGTGAACACCAGCCCTTTTCTAAGGTAAGCCTGACTCAGCAGCCCAGGTTCCTGATGGGAGATAGCAGGAGACACGTGCCGAGGCCAAAGCAGCTGGAGTTGGGATAGGTGCCAACTGGGTCTGGGAGGCAGATTGGGAAATGCAGAATTTCAGAAGGCAAACAACTGGCCGCTCCGGGCCACAGGCCCCTGAACTCTAGTGCTGACCCTTTTCCCAGGTAAAGAAAACTCAGCAACACCGGTTCCTGATTTCAAATTGCTGGAGGCGCTTGGGAGTCTGAAACCAGCTCAACTCGGCACAGGTGGCAACTTGGATGTGGGAGGCATCCTGCGCAATGGGGAATTTCAGGACCTAGCCGTCCACTAAGAGCCCCTTGCCCCTGAACATGAAGGCCAGCCCTTTTCTCAAGAAAGCGTACCTCGGACACCCTGGTTCCTGATGGCAGGTAGCAGGAGACACGTGGCGAGGCAAAAGCAGCTGGAGTTGGAACTGGTGCCAGCTTGGGTCTGGGAGGCACATTTGGCAATGCAGAAATATCAGCAGGCAGCCAGCCACTCCAGGCGAGGCCTCCTGAACACCAATGCCAGCCCTTTCCCAGAAGAAGAAAACTCAGCACCCCAGGCTCCTGATGGGAGATTGCTGGAGCCATTTGAGACCCTCAAACCTGCCTGACTTGGCGGTGGTGGCAGCTGGGGTCCGGGAGGCATCCTGTGCAATGCAGAATTTCAGGTGGCAGACGGTCGGCCCCTCTGGACCAGAGGCTCCTAAACACTGGTGCCGTCCCTTTTCCCAGGTAAGCAAAACTCAGCAGCCCAGGTTCCTAGTTTCAGATTGCTGGAGGTGCTTGGCAGTCTCAAACAAGATCAGCTAGGCACAGGTCGCAGCTTGGGGCTGGGAGGGATCATGAGCAATGCAGAATTTCAGCAGACAGCAGGCCACTACAGGCCACTAAGGGCCCTGGACACCAATGCTGCCCTTTACACAGGTAAGTATAACTCACCAGCTCAGTTTTCTGAGAGCAGAGTGCTACAGCCACTTGAGACTCTCAAACCAGCCTGACTTTACGGTGGTGGCAGCTTGAGTCTGGGAGGCATCCTGCGCAATGTTAAATTTCAGCAGACAGCTGGCCACTCCGGGCCCCAAGCTCCTGAACACTAGTGCTGACCCTTTTACCAGGTAAGCAAAACTCAGCCACCGATTCCTTGCTGCAGATTGCTCAACTCAGCTGAGGTGGCAGCTTGGTTCTGGGAGGCATCCTGCACAGTGCAGAATTTCAGATGGCAGACAGCCAGCCCCTCTTGCCCAGAGGCTCCTAAACACTAGTGCTGTCCCTTTTCCCAGGTAAGCAAAACTCAGCTGCCCAAGTTCCTGGTGGCATATTGCTCGAGTCGTGTGGGACTCTCAAACGAGCTCAACTCGGCTGAGGTGCCAGCTTGGATTCGGGAGGCATCATGCGCAATGGAGAATTTCAGCAGGCGGCCGGCCACGAAGGGCCCCTGGGCTCTGAACAGAAATGCTGCCCTTGACACAGGTAAGTGTAACTCACCAGCTCAGGTTCGTGATGGAAGATTGCTGGGGCCATTTGGGACCCAGCCAGACACTGCGGTGGTGGCAGCTTGGGTCGGGGAGGCATCCTGCGCAATGCAGAATTTGAGCAGGCAGCTGGCCAGTAAGGGCCCCTGGGCCCTGGACACCAGTGCTGCCCATTACAGAGGGAAGTGTAACTCAGCAGCTGAGGTTCTTGATGGCAGATGGCAGGAGACACGTGCCGAGGCAAAAGCAGCTGGAGTTGGAACTGGTGCCAGCTTGGGTCTGGGAGGCACATTTGGCAATGCAGAAATATCAGCAGGCAGCCAGCCACTCCAGGCGAGGCCTCCTGAACACCAATGCCAGCCCTTTCCCAGAAGAAGAAAACTCAGCACCCCAGGCTCCTGATGGGAGATTGCTGGAGCCATTTGAGACCCTCAAACCTGCCTGACTTGGCGGTGGTGGCAGCTGGGGTCCGGGAGGCATCCTGTGCAATGCAGAATTTCAGGTGGCAGACAGTCGGCCCCTCTGGACCAGAGGCTCCTAAACACTAGTGCTGACGCTTTCCCCAGGTAAGCAAAACTCAGCCCCCCAGATTCCTTGTTGCAGATTGCTTGAGTCGGCTGAGGTGGCAGCTTGGGTCTGGGAGGCATCCTCTAACCCAGTAAGAACCAAAAAAAACCCCAACCCTTTCTTCTAAAAAATATTCAAATATATATATCCTTATGTTTTCATATTTACATTCACAATATGCATTATAAATATAAATGTATATTGCTTACTTATACATTTATCTTTATCAATGTCAATTTATAAATAAATTTTTATTCTATATCTACTCCAAGCACTTATTTATCTATTTTATACCTATTTTTACATATTGATTATATATTCCCCTGTCAAGATTTTTACTTCTGTAACACTTATGTTTTATTTTAAATAACATCTGCCTCTACTTAAATAAAAGCCAAAAAAATTCCTTTCCTTTGGAATATATTTACATATTTTTATATTTTTATTCCTATTTATAATTTATAGTGCCCTATAATGTTATTTATATTCTATATTACAAATCTGCATTTTACTTACTTATGTTTATATTTAAATTTATATTCATAGTTTAGCAATTTCTCTTTATATAATTATTATATATTTCTAACTTACGATTCACATTTTTATAAGACTTATAGTATTTAAAATAAAACTCCTGCCTCTATAAAAACAGAGGACATCCCTTGATTTAAACAATAGTTAAAATTCTATTCACATCTACCTTTAAAATTTTTATTTATTATATTTATAGATATATATTAGAGAGAATACCTTTTATTATAATAATAGATGTATTATTTTTATATTATGTATTTCTTTTACTTATATTTATTCATATTAGATATTTATAGATATTGGTATATAAATTATATATTTGTATATCTGGATTTCTACTTTTATATTATTTCTATTTATATTATTTATTTAAAAAAACGGCCTACAACCTAAAAAAACCGAAAAAAATCTCCAATTTATTTTAACCTTTTTATATTTACATTCTATGTTTATATATCTTTCTTAATATATATAAATTATACTCCACTCTATATATAATGTTACAATTATATACCATATATTATACTTTTATGTATGTATCTGTTATCTATGTCTACCACTCTAATTTCATATTTATTTTTAAATTTATATTTATTTCTATTTTCATGTATATGTTAGACCATGTAAGTTCATTAACCCGACACATCAGAACCACAACAATACCGTACCTTTGTCAGCACCTGTACGCAGCCCGCGCTCATCCCATTGCAGCACATCAAAACAAAACCTATTTCTATTACTAAAGGAACAAACATCCCACAACATTGAA
Source organism: Ammospiza caudacuta (assembly GCF_027887145.1). Taxonomy (NCBI): domain Eukaryota; kingdom Metazoa; phylum Chordata; class Aves; order Passeriformes; family Passerellidae; genus Ammospiza; species Ammospiza caudacuta. The sequence continues at coordinate 28,247 of NC_080593.1, forward strand.
CCCTAATAAAAACTCAAATAAACCTAACTGTAAATAAATTTTAAATCCCACTATAAGCAGCCCAAAGCCTCCACACATTCTCATCATAAACTTCCTCCTAAACCAATATCTCAAACACCCACAAACTCAAATACACCTTGAAAATGACACAACTACTAATAAAAACAAACACCCATTAAAAATTAAATCAAACCAACTCACTAGACTCAAAACTGTACAACTTACCCAAAACAGTACTAACAAAAAAAAGCTCTACGTTTATGCACAAATAATAACCGATAATCTGGAAAAGTTATTTGAAAAAATTTTACAAATTAACTAAAAGCATAAAAAAAAAAAAAATCTAAACTATTAAAATACTACAAAATATCACTAACTAAATTTAAAAAATATTGCCTATAAAAACCCACCATATAAATGCCCCTCTCCCCAACAATAAAACTAAAAACACCTAACGAACCAGAAAGAAATCGGAACTTAGGAACACTAAAACCATAGCGTTCAAGAAGTCACACCACATCCCTTATCATACACCAACTACAAACAACATAAAACAATACAGTGAATTCTTAAAAACCACCTTAAAACCACTACATTGAAAAACATTTCAAAAACGAAAAACTGCATTTAACAAAAGCCATCTAATAAATTCACACCCAAAACTCCAGCAGCCCAGCTGGCCCTACCAAAGCTGTATGTTTATACATAAATTAAACAAAACCAAAATGCCAGTAATACCTATCAGAAGTCTATGAAAGAAACCTCTTGAAATTAATCCTAGCTCAAATACAAACCAACCCATCCAGAAAGTCAGCTTCACCCAAAAAACAACTTACACACAGTTAATAATACCAAGAAATAAAACAACACACCATATACCACCAATGAATATAATAGTGTAGGAAAAAAAATACTCCACTTTTTTTTTTTTTTTTTTAATTTAAACTAACTTTTTTTATTAGCTAGAACAGAAGCTTTTGCCAAGACTGTAACAACAACTTCTTTTTCTTCTTCTCCTTCTGAAATATCCCTTCTCACTCCCAAATTCCTCACAACTTCTGAGTTTAAATCCAAGCCAAAAGCAAAATTCGTGCACTTGTGCGTTCGATGCTCCTGCCAGATTCTCTGTTTCCCTCCACATCTTCTTACACTTTCAGTCTTCAGGCTGTCCTGCCGTGATGAGTTTGTCGGAAGAATGGGTAAAGAGAGGATTTCCCTGCCTCCCCCCCAGAGCTGGTTTCCTCAGCCATTTCACTCAATCCCAAGCCGGCAATGATGCACGCTCACCTGAAGCAGGGGAATAAATCTCTAAATGTCACTAAATACATAAAATGTACACAAATAAAAATACATAAATGTCACTAAATACATAAAAGCGCATCCCCATTGTTCCAACACTCGGCAGCCCATGCGGCCAAGGTCAGAACTCTCTGCCCCCCGAGGACACGGCAACCGGCGGGGCCCTTTGTCCCACTCTCCAGCATGGACCTACGAAGCCAGAGAGGAGTTTACAGAGACCGGGAGGCAGCGGGACGGGGCGGGCGCCCGGCCCGACCTTCCAAAGCTGGCGGCAGCGAGGGCGGGGAGCGCCACGGCCCCGCTCCGCCGCCTGCCCGCCGCCCCGGGGCCGCCCCGCCGGGATTGTCCGGCCCGCGGTCGCTCCCAGCGCCTGGAGCGGGGCGGGCGCGGGCTCGGGAGCTGCCGCCCTGTTCCGACGCCGCTCGCCCGCCCCCGCCCGCTGCCCCGGCCCGCGCAGCGCTGCGACCGCACCTCCGCCGCCCGCCGAAACCGGCGCCGCCCGGCCGCCCCCGCCGCGGCCGTTCTCCTCGGCCATCGCATCCCTTTGCATGACCGAATGTCCTTCACCCGCCCCCGCCATTTACAGACCCTGGCCCGACCGCCGCTGGCTCCAGCGCCCTTCCCTCGCTCGGCAGCCGCGTCCTTGCCCCGCCCCCGGCACTCAGCGGCGAGGGGCAGGGCGCTGGCTCGGGGGGGTGCGATCCCGCTCTGTGGCCACAGGGGGAGGAGATTTATGGGGGCGTGCGATTTCCCCGCCCATTTCGCCGCCATCTTGAGAAGGTCAAAGAACGCCCGCGACATTTGCGACGCGCCCCTCCCAAAATGGCGGCCGAGGAGGACCCTCGGAAGAAATAGGGTTTTACCCAGATGCCTCTCAGCAACCCGCCTAAATATGCTCGCCCACGGCGCCGCTGACCACATAGGCCGTGTCTTATACACTTAAAATGCCACATAAAAATCCATCGGGGCCGCCATGGCGTCGGTGTTTCATGCAGGCAGCCGATTAGACCGACGCGGGCCCTCGACTTCCCCGCCCTTCTCGCTGCCATGTTAAGAAGGTCAAAGAAAAGTCCGTGACACCCGCGACTCGCCACTCCCAAGATGGCGGCCTCGCGGCTGCCGGTAGCGACAGAGCTGCAGTACCGCGCTCTGCCCACAAGGCGGCAGCACTGCCGCCCGCCCCAGCCGGGGGCGCAGCGCGCCTCGGGGCTGCGGGCAGGGAAGGTGGCAAAAAAGAACAGGGGCGACCCCCGCCAAAAACTGCTCTGAAATAAATGCCAAAAACCTGCCTCTTACCCCACCAGAATCAAACAAGGCCCCTTGCTTTAAAGCCATGTTTAAATAAATTTTTTATTTCCATTTTTCGTATTTATAGTCACATGCATAGCTATAGTGGACATTGATGTAGCATGTAATTTATATAACATTATTCTATTTCTATTATTTATATTTACTTATATTTTGTGCTTTCATAAATATCTTTCCACATTGATTGTATATTTCTATGTCTAAAATTACATTTCTATCATGCTTTCACTATTTAAAATACAAATCCCATCCTAACTAAATAAATACAAAAAAGCTCTATTCTTTTAAACTACATTGAAATATTTTTATATTTATAGCGCTCATGACTATATTCACATTTATATTTGTAGTTTATACTTAAGTATTATATTAATCATTATGTATAACATGTATCCTATTCAAATAAGAGATAAATTATTTTCCTAATTATGTACCATATCTACTGCTACAACTTATTTTTCCTTACATTTTTAATTTTTATATTAACCTTCAGCTATTTATGATCTATTTCTATTCTTAGATTTCTACCTTTATATTATTTGTATTTATAATGTTTATACTAAAACACCTGCTTTTGCCAAATAAAAAAAAAAAATCCCCTTTATTTTAAACTACTTAAAAAAACCTAGAGTATATCAATCTGGTATAACATATAACAAATGATAGATATGATAGATGTAAAATTGATATAAATATTGTAGTGTATTATAGGAAATAAATAAAAATCAATACAATCCATAACACAAGTAATACTGTATAAATGTTATATTTATGTTATTTTATATTTCAAATAATTTAACATTTCTTTATATATTTGCATATACTTGACAAACATTTCTATATTTATACTTGGGTTGCGATTTTTTTCTGGGTGTTTTCTGGGTCTTTTCTTGCCCTTCTTCGAATTTTTTTCTGGGTTATTTCTTGTCCATCTTGGGGGGTTTTTTCTTGCCCATCTTCAGACTTTTTTCTGGTTTTTTTCTTGCCCATCTCAGAGGGTTTTTTTTGGGGTTTTTTCTGGGTTTTTTTCTTGCCCATCTTGGGTAATTTTCTGGGGTTTTTCTACGTTTTTTTCTTGCCCATCTGGGATTATTTTCTGGGGTTTTTTTCTCGTTGCTTTCTTGCACATCCTGGGCTTTTTCTGGGTTTTTTTCTTGTCCATCATGTGGTTTTTTTCTGGTTTTTTCCTGCTCATCTTTGTCTGGTTTTCTGGGTTTTAAGCCAAAATCGGTACATATCATGTCAGTTCATGCAATACAACCCGGCTGGGGATTTTTTATTCTAAATTTAACAAGGAGTCGCAAAACCTGGAAAGCAAAAGTCACACACACAAGGTTAAATCCAGTCAGCATGCACTCACACACGCAGAGACGAGCAGACACAGACAGACACAGCCACGTGCTCTCACACACGCTCACACAATCTTTCCACTTAAATGCTCACTGCGGCCCTTACTCGAGATGCTGAAGAACGTGCTGTGACACATCTTCTGGCTGCCGCTCCCTGAGGTAAAATGGCAGATCCTGGGGAAATCAGCAGCCTCGGGGACCTGTGAGACGACAGGAAGGGTCAACGAGTGGTTATCTGACAGCTAGGACTTGTCTCCTCTCTGGACTGATAAATTTTCTACCCAAAATCCAATAGAAGACAGATGTATAGGTACATAGAACATAAGCCACCATAGGCAGATACAATACAAGCCAGGACTTGCAAAAATTCTCTGGAAGATGAATTCTTGCGCCCTATTCCCTTTCAGAAGAAGGAACCTACACAACTACTGCAGTCATCTGAGGAGGTGCATCTGAAAAAAAAGTTAGGACAACAGTCAGACGGTTCAATGATAACTGAAGAGCTCCAGATATCCTGTGTCCATCTACAAATCCCATCTAGAGTCCAACTACACCCCACACTGCACATTACAAATCCCCGGGCCCTCTCCTATTGCACCAGGCTATGTGGCAGGGCAGAGCAGCTCGGGCACAAATGTGTGCTGACAGCCGTGACACAGGATGGACAGGACAGACAACGGGGACACAACACAGACAGAAAATTCTAGGCAAGGAAAATGGCTGCAAGGACTGAGAGAATGCAAAAGGAGATGACCGAGTTCAAACTGATGGTGAGCTGATGAGGCTCAGAGAACCCCGAAGGAAGAAGATGATAACTGAATGATTTCTTCTAAGAACTGCAAAGATGGATGCCTAGGAATCCTACGGTCAGAATCCTCTACCTAACCTCATATTACGCCAAGTCCTAATCCACCAAAATGGATCCAGGTGGGGGCATAGCTGTCCATACAGCCCAGACCAAGACCTGAAAAGACATCAGATGCGATGCTTCCAAAGAGAGAAGAGAGTCTGACGCCTGTCTGAGCTCCCCAGTCAAAAGTTCTGTGGCCTGGGTGCCAGGCCAGGGAATGCAGAGATCACAGATGCTAACAATGATGCCAAGATTAATGACAGGCACCCCTAAGGTAAAAGACATGGGATACACCAACAACACACAATTCACAACAGACAAGTGACACGAGACACACCGGGACTGCTCTGCCCTGCTGCACACCTCAGCACTGTGATCAAAAGTGAGACTTGGCTTCTATGGGGCCTAAGGGGCCACTTCATTAACACACCCCCACCTCCAAACTGGACTCAAAAACCCCTCCCTGTAATCCCCAAACCAGCACCATGCTTTCAGCCCCTCTGTGGGTCACAGCCCTCTACTTATCTCTCATACATCTGGGGATGCTGGTCCCTGTCAGGTGCAAAGAAAGGCCACCTCATCAGCTGGGAAGGTCCTGGTGGCACCGGGCCGGTGTCTCTCAGACAGCTAGATTAAAGCGAACCAAACATCAGGGCCTGATCTTGGCACCGCATCGGCCAAAACCCCACCACTCTGCTACTCACCACGCTCCTAAGAAGGCCCGGCACCTCCTAACCCTGACCCTCTGCCACACGTGGAATGCATCTGCACCTGAAAGAAAGTTAGAACACATGTCAAACATCACCAGGATAACTCACAAGCTGCAAACACCATATGTCAATCTAGGAACAGCATCTAGAGCCCAAGTACAGCCCACATTACAAATTTCAACTCCCCAAGGCTTGTCCTATTGCAGCAGGCCATGCGGCAGGGCAGAACAGCTCCGGCAAAAAATGTGTGCACACACCCGTGACACAGAAAGTGACAAACAGGGGGCACATGAAACACGACACATCATGCTTGTGGGGAGGGCCTCGAGGGGAAAAGGCAAAAGGGACCCCAAAGACACACCAGGGAGCACGGCAAACCGGACAACACGACACAGACCAGAGCTGTTCTGCACTGCCCGCCTGAAAGCTGCCATCAAAAGTAGAGCCTCTCCCTTTAGCTGTCCTAAAAGGCCTTTGGAGAAGATTGCTTTCCCCTCTGCTCATTTTTGAATCTGTCCCAAGAACTCCCAATCTGCTACTCCACCATCTCCAGGCCGTGGCCCCCGACTTATCTTTTGGATGATCGGTGAGGGGAATCCACGCTGCACCTGAAATGAGTCTGCCTTGGAGGGCTCTGTGACGGCCTGTGAGCCTCTCGGTCAGCTGCAATAAAGAAAACCAAAACCAAAGTATGAGTCCAGAGTTATGTGGGCCAAATCCCACCAAGGCAGCTACTTGCCCTCTCCTGAGTGTGCCTGGCTCCTTCAGGCTCCAGCTTCATCCTGATTCCAAGGCTGTGGCCTTTATTAGGAGTGGCACCTGGGTTACAGAAAGACAAAGTTAAATGGCATTCCTCTGAGTGCAGTGGATCACCTTGTATGCTCTAAGACATGGCAATGCCTCTGCTAGGCTTCTGAACAGCCTTGTGTGGGGGGGCCCTCAAATAAACACCCTTTCTCACCCTGCTGCTTGCAAACCCGCTCCCAAGAAATCCTAAACTGGATACCTGATCACCCTCCCTCTCCCAGGCACCATCCTCAACTCACCTGAAGCCTCAATCTCAAACATCATCCTTGACACTGGGCAGATCCCTCTTGTGACACGACGAATCTGCTGAAAAATTGTTGTGCTTGCGAGCTGAGCAATAACAGCCAGTTCTGTCCACTGCTCACCTTGACTGCTGGCATCCAGATTGACATCCTGAAAAGAAAGACAAAGAACAGAGCTGTAACACACTCACCATACACACTTCTGCTGCAGAGACAAATGGGGCCTCACCTGCTCGGGGCAATCCCCTCACCCGGGATGGGGCCCTCTGGCACACATTTAATCCATCTGAATCTGAAAAAAAAGTTAGGACAAGAGTCACACTCTTGTAGGATAACTGATGAGCTCCAGATGCCCTGTGCCCATCCACAGATCCCATCTAGTGTCCAACTACACCCCACATTACACATTCCAAGTCTCCAAGACTTCTCCTATCGCACCAGGCTGTGCAGCACGGCAGAGCAGCCCCATCCCAAATGTGTGCAGACACCCGTGACACAGGACAGACAGGACAGACAACGGGGACACAAAAGGAAAAGAAATCTCTTGGCAAGGAAAATGGCTGCAAGGACTGAGAGAATGCAAAAGGAGATGAGTGAGCTGAGACCGATGGTGAGCTGATGAGGCTCAGAAAACCCTGGGGGACGAAGATGATAACTGAATGATTAATTCCAAGAACAGCAAAGATGGATGCCTAGGAATCCTACTGTCAGAATGCTGTACCTAACCTCATATTATTACAAGTCCTAATCCACCACAATGGATCCAGGTGGGGCATAGCTGTCCCTACAGCTCAGAACAAGACCTGACAAGGCACCTGACTGGATGCTTCCAAAGAGGTAACTTTTGACTGGGGAGCTCAGACAGGTATCAGAAACTCATATATGGCCTGGGTGCCAGGCCAGGGAATGCAGAGATCAGAGATGCTAACAATGATGCCGGGGTACTGACAGGGCCCTCCAAAGGTAAAAGACATGGGATACACAAACAACACATAATGCACAACAGACAAGTGACACGAGACACACCGGGACTGCTCTGCCCTGCACACCTCAACACTGTGATCAAAAGTGAGACTTTGCTTTTATGAGGCCTAAGGGGCCACCTCATGAACATCCCCCACCTCCAAAGCTGAATCAAAAACTCCACCCAGTATTTCCCGAAACAGCACCATGACTTCATCCCCACTGTGGGTCCTAGCCCTCTACTTATCTCTCATACAGCCGGGGATGCAGGTCTCGGGTGCAAAGAAAGGCCACCTTGTCAAACGGGAAGGTCCTGCTGGCACCGGGCTGGTGTCTCTCAGACAGCTAGAGTAAAGAGAACCAAACATCAGTGCCTGATCTTGGCACCGCATTGGCCAAAACCCCACCACTCTGCTACTCACTGCGCTCCTAAGAAGGCCCGGCACCTCCTAACCCTGACCCTCTGCCACACGCGGAATGCATCTGCACCTGAAAGAAAGTTAGAACATATGTCAAACACCACCAGGGTTACTCATAAGCTGCAAACACCTTATGTCAATCTAGGAATAGCATCTAGAGCCCGAGTACAGCCAACATTACAAATTCCCCCTCTCCCTATGGTTCGTCTTATTGCAGCAGGCCATGCGGCAGGGAAGAACAGCTCTGGCACAAATCTGTGCACACACCCGTGACACAGAAAGTGACAAACAGGGGGACATGAAACACGACACATCATGCTTGTGGTGAGGGTCTCGAGGGGAGAAGGCAAAAGGGACCCCAAAGACACACTAGGGAACACAGCACACTGGACAACAGGATACAGACCGGAGCTGTTCTGCACTGCCCGCCTGAAAGCTGCCATCAAAAGTAGAGCCTCTCCCTTTAGCTGTCCTAAGAGGCCTTTGGAGAAGATTGCTTTCCCCTCTGCCAATTTTTAAATCTGGCCAAAGAACTGCCAACCTGATACTCTCCCATCGTCCCATCCCCAGACCGCGTCCCCCGACTTATCTTTTAGATGATCGGTGAGGGGAATCCACGCTGCACCTGAAATGAGTCTGCCTCGGAGGGCTCTGTGATGGCCTGTGAGCCTCTCGGTCAGCTGCAATAAAGAAAACCAAAACCAAAGTATGAGTCCAGAGTTATGTGGGCCAAATCCCACCAAGGCAGCTACTTGCCCTCTCCTGAGTGTGCCTGGCTCCTTCAGGCTCCAGCTTCATCCTGATTCCAAGGCTGTGGACTTCATTAGGAGTGGCACCTGGGTTAGAGAAAGGCAAAGTTAAATGGCATTCCTCTGAGTGCAGTGGATCACCTTGTGTGCTCTAAGACATGGCAATGCCTCTGCTAGGCTTCTCAGCCTTGTGTGGGGTGCCCTCAAATAAACACCCTTTCTCACCCTGCTGCTTGCAAACCCCCTCTCAAGAACTCCTAAACTGGATACCTGATCACCTTCCCTCTCCCAGTCACCATCCTCAACTCACCTGAAGCCTCAATCTCAAACATCATCCTTGACACTGGGCAGATCCCTCTTGTGACATGATGAATCTGCTGAAAAATTGTTGTGCTTGAGAGCTGAGCAATAACAGCCACTTCTGTCCACTGCTCACCTTGACTGCTGGCATCCAGATTGACATCCTGAAAAGAAAGACAAAGAACAGAGCTGTAACACACTCACCATACACACTTCTGCTGCAGAGACAAATGGGGCCTCACCTGCTCGGGGCAATCCCCTCACCCGGGATGGGGCCCTCTGGCACACATTTAATCCATCTGAATCTGAAAAAAAAGTTAGGACAAGAGTCACACTGTGGCAGGATAACTGATGAGCTCCAGATGTCCTGTGTCCATCTACAAATCCCATCTAGTGTCCAACTACACCCCACATTACAAACACCAAGTCTCCAAGACTTCTCCTATCGCACCAGGCTGTGCAGCACGGCAGAGCAGCCCCATCCCAAATGTGTGCAGACACCTGTGACACAGGACAGGACGTGACAAACAATGGGCACAAGACACAGACAGAAATCTCTTGGCAAGGAAAATGGCTGCAAGGACTGAGAGAATGCAAAAGGAGATGACCGAGCTGAGACCGACGGTGAGCTGATGAGGCTCAGAGAACTCTGAAGGAAGAAGATGATAACTGAATGATTTATTCCAAGAACAGCAAAGACGGATGCCTAGGAACCCTACAGTCAAAATCCTCTACCTAACCTCGTAATATTACAAGTCCTAATCCACCATAATGGATCCAGGTGGGGCACAGCTGTCCATACAGCTCACAAGAAGACCTGACAAGACACCTGACTGGATGCTTCCAAAGAGAGAAGAGAGTCTGATGCCTGTCTGAGCTCCCGAGTCAAAAGCTCTGTGGCCCGGGTGCCAGACCAGGGAATGCAGAGATCACAGATGCTAACAATGATGCCAGGGGTACTGACAGGGCCCTCAAAGGCCTAAGGTAGAAGACAGGAGATACACAAACAACACACAAGGCACAACAGACAAGTGACACGATGCACACGGGGACTGCTCTGCCCTGCACACCTCAGCACTGTGATCAAAAGTGAGACTTGGCTTTCATGGGGCCTAACGAGCCGTTTAATCAACACCCCCCGCTCCAAACTGGACTCAAAAACCCCTCCCAGTAATTCCCAAACCAGCACCATGCCTTCATCCCCACTGTGGGTCACAGCCCTCTACTTATCTCTCAGACATCTGGGGATGCTGGTCCCTGTCAGGTACAAAGAAAGGCCACCTCATCAGCTGGGAAGGTCCTGCTGGCACCGGGCCGGTGTCTCTCAGACAGCTAGATTAAAGAGAACCAAACATCAGGGCCTGATCTTGGCACCGCATTGGCCAAAACCCCACCGCTCTGCTACTCACCACGCTCCTAAGAAGGCCCGGCACCTCCTAACCCTGACCCTCTGCCACAAATGGAATGCATCTGCACCTGAAAGAAAGTTACAACATATGTCAAACACCACCAGGGTTACTCACAAGCTGCAAACATCTTATGTCAATCTAGGAACAACATCTAGAGCCCAAGTACAGCCCACATTACAAATTCCCCCTCCCTATGGTTCGTCCTACTGCAGGAGGCCATGCGGCAGGGCAGAACAGCTCCGGCAAAAAATGTGTGCACACACCTGTGACACAGAAAGTGACAAACAGGGGGGACATGAAACATGACACATCATGCTTGTGGTGAGGGCCTCGAGGGGAAAAGGCAAAAGGGACCCCAAAGACACACCAGGGAGCACGGCAAACCGGACAACACGACAGACCGGAGCTGTTCTGCACTGCCCGCCTGAAAGCTGCCATCAAAAGTAGAGCCTCTCCCTTTAGCTGTCCTAAAAGGCCTTTGGAGAAGATTGCTTTCCTCTCTGCTCATTTTTGAATCTGTCCCAAAAACTCCCAACCTGCTACTCCACCATCTCCAGGCCGTGGCCCCCGACTTATCTTTTGGATGATCGGTGAATGGAATCCACATTGCACCTGAAATGAGTCTGCCTTGGAGGGCTCTGTGATGGCCTGTGAGCCTCTCGGTCAGCTGCAATAAAGAAAACCAAAATCAAAGAGTGAGTCCAGAGTTATGTGGGCCAGATCCCACCAAGGCAGCTACTTGCCCTCTCCTGAGTGTGCCTGGCTCCTTCAGGCTCCAGCTTCATCCTGATTCCAAGGCTGTGGCCTTTATTAGGAGTGGCACCTGGGTTACAGAAAGACAAAGTTAAATGGCATTCCTCTGAGTGCAGTGGATCACCTTGTATGCTGTAAGCCATGGGAATGCCTCTGCTAGGCTTCTGAGACACCTTGGGAGGGGCTCTCAAATAAACAAATAAAGACCCTTTCTCACCCTGCTGCCTGCAAACCCCCTCTCAAGAACTCCTAACTGGATGCCTGCTCACCCTCCCTCTCCCAGTAACCATCCTCAACTCACCTGAAGCCTCAATCTCAAACATCATCCTTGACACTGGGCAGATCCCTCTTGTGACACGATGAATCTGCTGCGAAATTGTTGTGCTTGAGAGCTGAGCAATAACAACCACTTCTCTCCGCTGCTCACATTGACTGCTGGCATCCAGATTTACTTCCTAAAAGAAAGACAAAGAACAGCAGTGTAACAGAGTCAGTTGAGAGGTGTAACAGAGTCTGCTGCAGAGGCAAATGGGGCCTCACCTACTCAGGAGAATCCCCACACCTGGCATGGGGCCCTCTGGCACACATTTAATCCATCTGAATCTGAAAAAAAAGTTAGGACAAGAGTCACACTGTGGCAGGATAACTGATGAGCTCCAGATATGATGTGCCCATCTACAAATCCCATCTAGAGTCCAACTACATCCCACATTACAAACTCCAAGTCCCTGGGACTTCTCCTATCGCACCAGGCTGTGCAGCACGGCAGAGCAGCCCCATCCCAAATGTGTGCAGACACCCGTGACACAGGACAGACAGGACAGACAACGGGGACACAACAGGAACAGAAATCTCTTGGCAAGGAAAACGGCTGCAAGGACTGAGAGAATGCAAAAGGAGATGAGTGAGCTGAGTGTCGCCTTCTGATGCAAGGCGAGGTGACCTGGTTCTGAGGAAACGGCACGGCGACCCAAACTCTCCAGGGTCACTCGGGCCAAGAACACACGCAGACACCAGTATGGTGGACGGTTCAAGACCTTTATTGTCCCGCCTCATCGGGTTTTATACTGGGAAAGTTTTTTCCCTACGTCAGGGGGTCTTACTTTACTGTAATTGGTTAGTAAGGAGTAGAAAGTTACTAATGTTAGGGGGGACTACATTCTTGGGTGATCCCTTATCACTAGGCATTAGGGGGAGAGGAGCTCTGCTGCTTTCCGTAACATCGCGAGACCTTCCGAACGCCCGGCCCTGTCCACTACAGCTGAGACCGATGGTGAGCTGATGAGGCTCAGAGAACCCTGGAGGAAGAAGATGATTACTGAATGATTTATTCCAAGAACAGCAAAGACGGATGCCTAGGAATCCTACAGTCAAAATCCTCTACCTAACCTCGTAATATTACAAGTCCTAATCCACCATAATGGATCCAGGTGGGGCACAGCTGTCCATACAGCTCAGAACAAGACCTGAAAAGACGTCTGACTGGATGCTTCCAAAGAGAGAAGAGAGTCTGATGCTTGTCTGAGCTCCCTAGTCAAAAGTTCTGTGGCCTGGGCGCCAGGCCAAGGAGTGCAGAGATCACAGAGGCTAACAATGATGCCAGGGTTTCTCACAGGCCCCCCTAAGTGAAAGATATGGCATACACAAACAACAGATAATGCACAATAGAGAAGTGACACGAGACACACCGGGACTGCTCTGCCCTGCTGCACACCTCAGCACTGCAATCAAAAGTGAGACTTGGCTTTTACGGGGCCTAAGGGGCCACTTCATGAACACACCACACCCCCTCCCCCAAAATTGGACTCAAAACCCCCTCCCAGGAATTCCCAAACCAGCACCCTGCTTTCATCCCCTCTGTGGGTCACAGCCCTCTACTTATCTCTCAGACATCTGGGAATGCTGGTCCCTGTCAGGTGCAAAGAAAGGCCACCTCGTCAGCTGGGAAGGTCCTGCTGGCACAAGGCTGGTGTCTCTCAGACAGCTGTATTAAAGAGAACCAAACATCAGTCCCTGATCTTGGCACCGCATCGGCCAAAACCCCACCACTCAGCTACTCACCACACTCCTAAGAAGGCCCGACACCTCCTAACTCTGACCCCCTGCCACACATGGAATGCGTCTGCACCTGAAAGAAAGTTACAACATATGTCAAACACCACCAGGATAACTCAAAAGGTGCAAACATCTTATGTCAATCTAGGAATAGCATCTAGAGCCCGAGTACAGCCAGCATTACAAATTCCAACGCCCCACGGTTTCTCCTACTGCAGCAGGCCATGCGGCAGGGCAGAACAGCTCCGGCACAAATGTGTGCACACACCCGTGACACAGAACGTGGCAAACAGGGGGGACATGAAACACGACACATCATGCTTGTGGTGAGGGTCTCGAGGGGAGAAGGCAAAAGGGACCCCAAAGACACACTAGGGAACACAGAACACTGGACAACACAACACAGACCGGAGCTGTTCTGCACTGCCCGCCTGAAAGCTGCCATCAAAAGTAGAGCCTCTCCCTTTAGCTGTCCTAAGAGGCCCTTGGAGAAGATTGCTTTCCTCTCTGCTCATTTTTGAATCTGTCCCAAAAACTCCCAACCTGCTACTCCACCATCTCCAGGCCGTGGCCCCCGACTTATCTTTTGGATGATCGGTGAATGGAATCCACATTGCACCTGAAATGAGTCTGCCTTGGAGGGCTCTGTGATGGCCTGTGAGCCTCTCGGTCAGCTGCAATAAAGAAAACCAAAATCAAAGAGTGAGTCCAGAGTTATGTGGGCCAGATCCCACCAAGGCAGCTACTTGCCCTCTCCTGAGTGTGCCTGGCTCCTTCAGGCTCCAGCTTCATCCTGATTCCAAGGCTGTGGCCTTTATTAGGAGTGGCACCTGGGTTACAGAAAGACAAAGTTAAATGGCATTCCTCTGAGTGCAGTGGATCACCTTGTATGCTGTAAGCCATGGGAATGCCTCTGCTAGGCTTCTGAGACACCTTGGGAGGGGCTCTCAAATAAACAAATAAAGACCCTTTCTCACCCTGCTGCCTGCAAACCCCCTCTCAAGAACTCCTAACTGGATGCCTGCTCACCCTCCCTCTCCCAGTAACCATCCTCAACTCACCTGAAGCCTCAATCTCAAACATCATCCTTGACACTGGGCAGATCCCTCTTGTGACACGATGAATCTGCTGCGAAATTGTTGTGCTTGAGAGCTGAGCAATAACAACCACTTCTCTCCGCTGCTCACATTGACTGCTGGCATCCAGATTTACTTCCTAAAAGAAAGACAAAGAACAGCAGTGTAACAGAGTCAGTTGAGAGGTGTAACAGAGTCTGCTGCAGAGGCAAATGGGGCCTCACCTACTCAGGAGAATCCCCACACCTGGCATGGGGCCCTCTGGCACACATTTAATCCATCTGAATCTGAAAAAAAAGTTAGGACAAGAGTCACACTGTGGCAGGATAACTGATGAGCTCCAGATATGATGTGCCCATCTACAAATCCCATCTAGAGTCCAACTACATCCCACATTACAAACTCCAAGTCCCTGGGACTTCTCCTATCGCACCAGGCTGTGCAGCACGGCAGAGCAGCCCCATCCCAAATGTGTGCAGACACCCGTGACACAGGACAGACAGGACAGACAACGGGGACACAACAGGAACAGAAATCTCTTGGCAAGGAAAACGGCTGCAAGGACTGAGAGAATGCAAAAGGAGATGAGTGAGCTGAGTGTCGCCTTCTGATGCAAGGCGAGGTGACCTGGTTCTGAGGAAACGGCACGGCGACCCAAACTCTCCAGGGTCACTCGGGCCAAGAACACACGCAGACACCAGTATGGTGGACGGTTCAAGACCTTTATTGTCCCGCCTCATCGGGTTTTATACTGGGAAAGTTTTTTCCCTACGTCAGGGGGTCTTACTTTACTGTAATTGGTTAGTAAGGAGTAGAAAGTTACTAATGTTAGGGGGGACTACATTCTTGGGTGATCCCTTATCACTAGGCATTAGGGGGAGAGGAGCTCTGCTGCTTTCCGTAACATCGCGAGACCTTCCGAACGCCCGGCCCTGTCCACTACAGCTGAGACCGATGGTGAGCTGATGAGGCTCAGAGAACCCTGGAGGAAGAAGATGATTACTGAATGATTTATTCCAAGAACAGCAAAGACGGATGCCTAGGAATCCTACAGTCAAAATCCTCTACCTAACCTCGTAATATTACAAGTCCTAATCCACCATAATGGATCCAGGTGGGGCACAGCTGTCCATACAGCTCAGAACAAGACCTGAAAAGACGTCTGACTGGATGCTTCCAAAGAGAGAAGAGAGTCTGATGCTTGTCTGAGCTCCCTAGTCAAAAGTTCTGTGGCCTGGGCGCCAGGCCAAGGAGTGCAGAGATCACAGAGGCTAACAATGATGCCAGGGTTTCTCACAGGCCCCCCTAAGTGAAAGATATGGCATACACAAACAACAGATAATGCACAATAGAGAAGTGACACGAGACACACCGGGACTGCTCTGCCCTGCTGCACACCTCAGCACTGCAATCAAAAGTGAGACTTGGCTTTTACGGGGCCTAAGGGGCCACTTCATGAACACACCACACCCCCTCCCCCAAAATTGGACTCAAAACCCCCTCCCAGGAATTCCCAAACCAGCACCCTGCTTTCATCCCCTCTGTGGGTCACAGCCCTCTACTTATCTCTCAGACATCTGGGAATGCTGGTCCCTGTCAGGTGCAAAGAAAGGCCACCTCGTCAGCTGGGAAGGTCCTGCTGGCACAAGGCTGGTGTCTCTCAGACAGCTGTATTAAAGAGAACCAAACATCAGTCCCTGATCTTGGCACCGCATCGGCCAAAACCCCACCACTCAGCTACTCACCACACTCCTAAGAAGGCCCGACACCTCCTAACTCTGACCCCCTGCCACACATGGAATGCGTCTGCACCTGAAAGAAAGTTACAACATATGTCAAACACCACCAGGATAACTCAAAAGGTGCAAACATCTTATGTCAATCTAGGAATAGCATCTAGAGCCCGAGTACAGCCAGCATTACAAATTCCAACGCCCCACGGTTTCTCCTACTGCAGCAGGCCATGCGGCAGGGCAGAACAGCTCCGGCACAAATGTGTGCACACACCCGTGACACAGAACGTGGCAAACAGGGGGGACATGAAACACGACACATCATGCTTGTGGTGAGGGTCTCGAGGGGAGAAGGCAAAAGGGACCCCAAAGACACACTAGGGAACACAGAACACTGGACAACACAACACAGACCGGAGCTGTTCTGCACTGCCCGCCTGAAAGCTGCCATCAAAAGTAGAGCCTCTCCCTTTAGCTGTCCTAAGAGGCCCTTGGAGAAGATTGCTTTCCTCTCTGCTCATTTTTGAATCTGTCCCAAAAACTCCCAACCTGCTACTCCGCCATCTCCAGGCCGTGGCCCCCGACTTATCTTTTGGATGATCGGTGAATGGAATCCACATTGCACCTGAAATGAGTCTGCCTTGGAGGGCTCTGTGATGGCCTGTGAGCCTCTCGGTCAGCTGCAATAAAGAAAACCAAAATCAAAGAGTGAGTCCAGAGTTATGTGGGCCAGATCCCACCAAGGCAGCTACTTGCCCTCTCCTGAGTGTGCCTGGCTCCTTCAGGCTCCAGCTTCATCCTGATTCCAAGGCTGTGGCCTTTATTAGGAGTGGCACCTGGGTTACAGAAAGACAAAGTTAAATGGCATTCCTCTGAGTGCAGTGGATCACCTTGTATGCTGTAAGCCATGGGAATGCCTCTGCTAGGCTTCTGAGACACCTTGGGAGGGGCTCTCAAATAAACAAATAAAGACCCTTTCTCACCCTGCTGCCTGCAAACCCCCTCTCAAGAACTCCTAACTGGATGCCTGCTCACCCTCCCTCTCCCAGTAACCATCCTCAACTCACCTGAAGCCTCAATCTCAAACATCATCCTTGACACTGGGCAGATCCCTCTTGTGACACGATGAATCTGCTGCGAAATTGTTGTGCTTGAGAGCTGAGCAATAACAACCACTTCTCTCCGCTGCTCACATTGACTGCTGGCATCCAGATTTACTTCCTAAAAGAAAGACAAAGAACAGCAGTGTAACAGAGTCAGTTGAGAGGTGTAACAGAGTCTGCTGCAGAGGCAAATGGGGCCTCACCTACTCAGGAGAATCCCCACACCTGGCATGGGGCCCTCTGGCACACATTTAATCCATCTGAATCTGAAAAAAAAGTTAGGACAAGAGTCACACTGTGGCAGGATAACTGATGAGCTCCAGATATGATGTGCCCATCTACAAATCCCATCTAGAGTCCAACTACATCCCACATTACAAACTCCAAGTCCCTGGGACTTCTCCTATCGCACCAGGCTGTGCAGCACGGCAGAGCAGCCCCATCCCAAATGTGTGCAGACACCCGTGACACAGGACAGACAGGACAGACAACGGGGACACAACAGGAACAGAAATCTCTTGGCAAGGAAAACGGCTGCAAGGACTGAGAGAATGCAAAAGGAGATGAGTGAGCTGAGTGTCGCCTTCTGATGCAAGGCGAGGTGACCTGGTTCTGAGGAAACGGCACGGCGACCCAAACTCTCCAGGGTCACTCGGGCCAAGAACACACGCAGACACCAGTATGGTGGACGGTTCAAGACCTTTATTGTCCCGCCTCATCGGGTTTTATACTGGGAAAGTTTTTTCCCTACGTCAGGGGGTCTTACTTTACTGTAATTGGTTAGTAAGGAGTAGAAAGTTACTAATGTTAGGGGGGACTACATTCTTGGGTGATCCCTTATCACTAGGCATTAGGGGGAGAGGAGCTCTGCTGCTTTCCGTAACATCGCGAGACCTTCCGAACGCCCGGCCCTGTCCACTACAGCTGAGACCGATGGTGAGCTGATGAGGCTCAGAGAACCCTGGAGGAAGAAGATGATTACTGAATGATTTATTCCAAGAACAGCAAAGACGGATGCCTAGGAATCCTACAGTCAAAATCCTCTACCTAACCTCGTAATATTACAAGTCCTAATCCACCATAATGGATCCAGGTGGGGCACAGCTGTCCATACAGCTCAGAACAAGACCTGAAAAGACGTCTGACTGGATGCTTCCAAAGAGAGAAGAGAGTCTGATGCTTGTCTGAGCTCCCTAGTCAAAAGTTCTGTGGCCTGGGCGCCAGGCCAAGGAGTGCAGAGATCACAGAGGCTAACAATGATGCCAGGGTTTCTCACAGGCCCCCCTAAGTGAAAGATATGGCATACACAAACAACAGATAATGCACAATAGAGAAGTGACACGAGACACACCGGGACTGCTCTGCCCTGCTGCACACCTCAGCACTGCAATCAAAAGTGAGACTTGGCTTTTACGGGGCCTAAGGGGCCACTTCATGAACACACCACACCCCCTCCCCCAAAATTGGACTCAAAACCCCCTCCCAGGAATTCCCAAACCAGCACCCTGCTTTCATCCCCTCTGTGGGTCACAGCCCTCTACTTATCTCTCAGACATCTGGGAATGCTGGTCCCTGTCAGGTGCAAAGAAAGGCCACCTCGTCAGCTGGGAAGGTCCTGCTGGCACAAGGCTGGTGTCTCTCAGACAGCTGTATTAAAGAGAACCAAACATCAGTCCCTGATCTTGGCACCGCATCGGCCAAAACCCCACCACTCAGCTACTCACCACACTCCTAAGAAGGCCCGACACCTCCTAACTCTGACCCCCTGCCACACATGGAATGCGTCTGCACCTGAAAGAAAGTTACAACATATGTCAAACACCACCAGGATAACTCAAAAGGTGCAAACATCTTATGTCAATCTAGGAATAGCATCTAGAGCCCGAGTACAGCCAGCATTACAAATTCCAACGCCCCACGGTTTCTCCTACTGCAGCAGGCCATGCGGCAGGGCAGAACAGCTCCGGCACAAATGTGTGCACACACCCGTGACACAGAACGTGGCAAACAGGGGGGACATGAAACACGACACATCATGCTTGTGGTGAGGGTCTCGAGGGGAGAAGGCAAAAGGGACCCCAAAGACACACTAGGGAACACAGAACACTGGACAACACAACACAGACCGGAGCTGTTCTGCACTGCCCGCCTGAAAGCTGCCATCAAAAGTAGAGCCTCTCCCTTTAGCTGTCCTAAGAGGCCTTTGGAGAAGATTGCTTTTCCGGCTGCCAATTTTTAAATCTGCCCCAAGAACTCCCAACCCGCTATTCTGTCATCTCCAGGCCAAGGCCCTCGACTTATCTTTTGGATGATCGGTGATGGGAATCCACGTTGCACCTGAAATGAGTCTGCCTTGGAGGGCCTCGTGATGGCCTGTGAGCCTCTCGGTGAGCTACATTAAAGAAAACCAAAACCAAAGTATGAGTCCAGAGTTATGTGGGCCAAATCCCACCAAGGCAGCTACTTGCCCTCTCCTGAGTGTGCCTGGCTCCTTCAGGCTCCAGCTTCATCATGATTCCAAGGCCTTCATTAGGAGTGGCACCTGGCTTAGAGAAAGGCAAAGTTAAATGGCATTCCCCTGAGTGCAGTGGATCACCTTGTGTGCTCTAAGACATGGCAATGCCTCTGCTAGGCTTCTGAGAAGCCTTGTGTGGGGGAGGCCTCAAATAAACAAATAAAGACCCTTTCTCACCCTGCTGCCTGCAAACCCCCTCCCAAGAACTCCTCACTGCTCACCCTCCCTCTCCCAATCACAATCCTCAACTCACCTGAAGCCTCAATCTCAAACATCATCTTGGACCTTGGGCCGATCCCTCTTGTGACATGATCAATCTGCTGAATAAAATGTTGTGCTTGACACAGCTTGGAATTTCAGGGAGTTGCACTCCTCAATTAAAAAAAACCAAAACAAAACAAAAAAAAACCCAACAAAACCAATCCCAAAAACAAACAAAGAAAAAAAACCAAACAAACAAAACCCACACAAACAATAAATCCCAAAACACCTAACTCCCCACAGAAACAAAAAAACCACAGAAAACATCAAAAAATCCAAAACCCCCACAAAAACCAACTAAAAACCCCAAAATGAAAACCAAAAAAAACCAAAAATTCCACCAAAAGAAATCCAACCAAAAAAACAACCAGAGCAAAACTAAAAATTACAAAAGCACCTTACCACTCCTAAACACAAAACCCAAAATCACAAACCTAAGTACTCCCTGTATTCCATGCTGTTTTCTTCACAGAATCTTCCAAGCCTCTGTGCTTTAGATGCCCAGAAACACCTGCTGAAAAGATGCTGAGACGGGCTGAAAAAGCCTCTTCACTGAAATGAGGAGAGCTCTTAACCCAGCACATCCCAGAGAGGGAATGAAGCCCCTCAGCCACGGCTGGGGTTAATATACCCCTGATTGTGCCCGCCTCTCGTTCCCATGGCACCCAGGAAAAGGGAGGGGGCGAATCCCACCAACCCCTCAGAGCAGCTGCAGCTGTTTGGCTCCTCTGACTCACATTCAAGGGCAGTAAAGGGCTTGTTATAGAAGAAAACTTTTCAGAAAAGTAACAGTGCTTTCTTTTTTTGCAACAACTACTTGGAGCAGAAGAACAGAAAACTGGCAAGATATAAAACTTTGTGGTAAGGTTACATAGCTAGATCAATTGGGTAATTGGGTAATTTGCTGTTACCTTACATAATTATTCTGTGTTTAACAAAAGCCATCTAATAAATTCACACCCAAAACTCCAGCAGCCCAGCTGGCCCTACCAAATCTCTATGTTTATGCATACAGTAAACAAAACCAAAATCCCAGTAATACCTATCAGAAGTCTGTGAAAGAAACCGATTGAAATTGATCCTACTTCAAATACAAAACAACCCATGCAAAGTTAGCTTGACTCAAAAAACAATTTACACAGAGCTAATAACACCAAGAAATAAAACAGCACACCATATACCACCAAAGAATATAATAGTGAAGAAAAAAGAAACCACTTTTTTTTTTTTTTTTAAAGCTTTTGCCAGGACTCCAACAACAACTTCTTCTCCTCCTGAAATGTCCCTTCTCCTTCCCAAATTCCTTACAACTTCTGAGTTTACATCCAAGCAAAAAGCAAAATTCGTGCACTTGTGCGTTCGATGCTCCTGCCAGATTCTCTGTTTCCCTCCACATCTTCTTACACTTTCAGTCTTCACTCTGTCCTGCCGTGATGAGTTTGACGGACGAATTGGTAAACGTTAAGAGAGGATTTCCCTGCCTCCCTCCCCAGAGCTGGTTTCCTTAGTGCATTTCACTCAATCCCAGGCCGGCAACGATGCACGCTCACCTCAAGCGTGCAAGGCTCACAGCTGCTCGGCTAAATGCGGCTGTAATCGGCTAAACTCGGCCATTGTCATCTGCATTCGGCTGGACTCGACCCTTCGGCACGGCTCGGCTCGCTTCGGCCGAACTCGGAGCCGCTCTCTGCGCTCGGCGCGGCCCGGCTCGCTTCGGCCGAACTCGGAGCCGCTCTCTGCGCCCGGCGCGGTTCGGCTCGCTTCGGCCGAACTCGGAGCCGATCAGTGCGCCCGGCGCGCCTCGGCTCGCTTCGGCCGAACTCGGAGCCGCTCACTGCGCCCGGCGCGGCTCGGCTCGCTTCGGCCGAACTCGGAGCCGCTCTGTGCGCTCGGCGCGGCTCGGCTCGCTTCGGCCGAACTCGGAGCCGCTCACTGCGCCCGGCGCGGCTCGGCTCGCTTCGGCCGAACTCGGAGCCGATCAGTGCGCTCGGCGCGCCTCGGCTCGCTTCGGCCGAACTCGGAGCCGCTCTCTGCGCTCGGCGCGGCTCGGCTCGCTTCGGCCGAACTCGGAGCCGCTCACTGCGCCCGGCGCGGCTCGGCTCGCTTCGGCCGAACTCGGAGCCGATCAGTGCGCCCAGCGCGGCTCGGCTCGCTTCGGCCGAACTCGGAGCCGCTCTGTGCGCTCGGCGCGGCTCGGCTCGCTTCGGCCGAACTCGGAGCCGCTCTCTGCGCTCGGCCCGGCTCTCTTCGGCCGAACTCGGAGCCGCTCTCTGCGCTCGGCGCGGCTCGGCTCGCTTCGGCCCAACTCGGAGCCGCTCTGTGCGCTCGGCGCGGCTCGGCTCGCTTCGGCCCAACTCGGAGCCGCTCTCTCCGCGTTCGGCTGAGCTCGCCTCGGCTCGGCTCCCTGACGGCGGGCAAGCGGCGCCGCCTCACGTTAAACTCGCCCGGCTCGGGGCTCTCCTCCTGCCGCGTCCCGCGGGCGGCCCGGCCATCGCACGGACACGACCGGGAGCGCGGGGTGGCACAGGAGCTCATTGGGCTGTGACCGCACTCGCGCTAATTAGCGCGCACGAGAGCAGCGGGCTCGGTTCGGCTGAGCTCGGCTCCGTTCAGGCAGCCTCGCAAGCCTGGCCTCGGTTCGCTCGAGGCCGTCAGGTTCCGCCGGTCTCGCCTTGGTTCGGCCGAAGGAGGCGTCGTTCGCTCGTGTTTTTACAAATATCTTTCTATATTGACTGTATATTTCTATATTTAATTTTATACTTCTATAATACTTCCATTATTCCAAATAAAAACCCCGTCTCTAACCAAATAAATAAAAAACCCCTTCTTTTAAAGGATTCTGAAATATTTTTTATTTATACTTTGTATAATTATACATTCATATTTTAATTTATCGTTTCTTTGGATGTATTACATTAATAATGATATATTATATATATAAAATTTAAAAATATATTTAAATTATTATTTAAATTATGTATTATATCTACTGCTACAACTAATTTTTTCTGATATTTTAAATTTTTATATTTATCTGTATGTATTTATTATATATTTCTAAACTTAGATTTCTACCTTTATATTATTTGCATTTATAATTTTTACAATCAAAACACTGCCTATTGACCAATAAAGAAAACCCGCTTTATTTAAGTATTTTAAAAATATTTTCATGTTTATAATTTTCATATTTATATTTATAATTTGTTCAATATTACATGAGAACACACCTGCTCCTGCACCGCAGTGGGGCCCCCTCTCCTGGGGACCTTGGGGTGCCCCAACGGCATCAGAGCCCCGAGTCTTCACCCCCTTCTCCTCTATTTAGAAACTACACTGGAACTTTTTTCTGGAAATAAAGACATTACCTAAATCCTCTCCCCGTGTCCTAGACAGATGGATATTCAGTTATTAGTTGGCTGGGCAGCAGTTTCTTAAATAGAATGATAAACAAGATGTGAACATTTCAGCTACAAGCAAATAGGCAAATCTGAACAAGGTACTGGTGGGCGACCACTGAAGTTATTTTGAAGGAATTTTTTAAACAATAAAATATTGATACCACAAAAATAAAGCAAAAAGCTAACTACTGGCTAAGAAAAAATTAACTTTTGATAGCAACAACATTCCAACCACACAGGCTTTTTCCCGATGTCATACCTTATAACTACCTCTCTTGGGAATTCTCATCATGTATCCCAAAAGGAATAAATACCTCAGAGCGTCCTAAAGCAAAAAGTAGCACACATGAGCTCCTCACACTCCCGGGAGGCCTGCACAGCGTGCACTGAGTCTGCAACAAATTCTGCTCAGTGAGAGTCTGCAAACAAAGGTTCAACTGATGAACTGAACTGATTGTAAAGGGAGGTTTTCTAAGCACAGAAGCACAACAAAGAACAAGCAAAAACAATTCTTAAAAAAAACCTGCAAGTTTTATTTAGCATATATGCGACTGATTTCCACCCTGTGGCTTCTCACTTTGATTCGCGTCTGTAGGTTCAGGAAGATGACAATGCACACTCTGCCTTCCCTGAGCCCCCCACAGCAGCTGAGCGCTGCTCCGTGCGCTCAGATCGTCAGGAACTGGATTGCCCGCATGGACTGGAACTGCTCTGCTGCAGATTCAGGAGAGAGGGGCTGGCTGAGGCGTCGTCCCAATTCCATTACTGTGTGACGAGAAGCGGTTTGTTCCCAACGGGTGCAACAATCCCCAGCTCGCTTCCATGGTGAGTACCGATGGCACACAAATGGCAGCCTGAGGAAATCGTGTTCTGGGCTCTAAGTGGTCGGGACAGGGTCTGATTTTTTGTTTTGCATCTGTATGATGATTAGTACGACAGGGCCCTGATCGATGACATGGCAGCACAGAATTAAAAACTCCTCAATAGGATTACATAGACTTCTAGGAAAAGACAAAAGCCTATCACCCTTCTGAAATCTACTTTTAATCTGAAGCACGGGGATTGTCAGTATACTGCACTTTCCAGCTTTTCAAAGCAGCTTACCTCTGAAGACCAGAAAACATTTATTTCTACAGAAACAATGGGCAACCCCCAGGCTAATCTCAGCACTACTGTTTAATAGGGGATCTGCCAGCGTGCCAGTCCAGCTTCAAGTGTGCTTTATTTCAGTCTAACATCCCCTCAAAATTCTTCTCACATCTCCCAACCCTGACATCCATAAAGCTTCTCATCATTAGCAATTTCCAAGTAACATGGTATTTTTACAACATTCAAAAATGTCATGCTGGACTGTGCTAGAGAGTAATTTGCAAATATAAGCTTAGCAAAGTTTGAATTGACTTGTCCAGAGAAAAAACCTACAAGTGAACACCTACACCTGCCTACAAAGAGCTAACAAGCCCCTGGCAGCTGCCAGCATCAAAGCACAGCGGATGTTTCTAATACAAGGTAAGGATAACAATATCACCTTTTGTTCTCTCCAGCTTGTTTTCCCTGCAGTCATATTTTGCTTCTTATGATTTTTTTAGTCTCTGCATCTTCTTGGACAGCACCGAGCCCGACGACAAGGATACGAGAGTCTTTCCCTGCCGTAGGGAGAGAACCAGGAAAACAGTTAAAATAAGAACAGGGTAGTTTGAAATTCATACTTCCAATGAGAAGCAGCGCCTAACAAACAGAACAAAAGTAAACAAAGCATGGTACCTCCCTGGGGACAGAAGACTTACAAACTCTCCAGGATTTACAATTCTAGCGACCAACCCCTTCAGGACGGCAGCCAAGTGTCCCATGGGGTGGTGCTGCACCAAAGAACCATCTGAGAGGTTCCAAAGAGTGAAATGCACAATATTTTGCAAAGCCGTAAAATCTTGCAAAATAACAAAAATACAATAGATGTAAACTACAGGGTAAGAGTACAAGTGTTCACTTTAAGAGCTGGAACCATCCAGGTGAGCACCTGATAACTGGATCCTCACCAGAGTTTGAACCCTTCAGGACACAGAAGGGTTTTCCCCAGAAATTTCACAGACTGAGTTTTGATAGAAGTATACTTGCCAGACCCTCAGAAACATCACCCATTCTCCAGGTGTCTGGAGAGAACTGCAAATGGCTCTCACGTAGTTTGAGCTAGTTCTGTAAGGGTTTCAGGGTGAATTTCACCAGATGCAACCAAACTGGGCAACTCCCAGTGGGACAGAAGGAACCCAAAGCTTGGGTTCGCAGAGCTGCAGCAAATACTGAGGAAACAAACATAACAGCGTAAAAAATAATAAACCATCCTTTTTTTTTCTCTTGCTTTTGTTTTTTTCTTATTCAGATCAGCATAGCAATTAAAGAGAAGGTGAAAAACTCACCATTACTGAACATTTCATCATCTGTAGGCTGAGCATCCTTAGCACAGAGGACTCCAAAGTTAAAATTCACCGATCCCTGGGAAATAAAACCAAATATTGTATGATAAACAATCAAACAGCAGACGTAAAAATTTGTTTCCTCTAAGGACTTTCGGGTACGTATGTACCTTTGCATACATCCAACACATTGGAACATACACTTTATACCATCTCCTAATAAGTAAAAATTTACCTTTAAACTTTGATAGTACAGCATAAAATTATGAACTTAAATTGGTGATCTGTTATTATTAAGTTGGTGCCTAAAGTTATTTCTGCTGTCAGGTTCAAAAAAACATTAATTTTTTTTACTGGAATGAGCAATTGATTTCAAAGTCATCACAAGCCCACCAAAACACAAAGCAGTATTCACTGGATGGGTCTGTGAGCTAGAAGTAGTTAGGCTTGTACTTCCCTCTTGCTCTTCCAGAACCAATAAATCCTGTCAACAAAACCAGGATCTATAGCCCACTGCTGTGAAAGATTCTACAAGGATGATGGTTTGATTTGTGTTTAGAAGTTTTGATTTGAAATGGCCAGTTCAATGGATAAAGACAGTTTAGGTAGTATTACATTGCTATTATTATTATTTCTATTATTATTTTTACTATTACTACTGCTATTGTTATCATCTGCTACTGGAAGAAACAAACCAGTAGTACCTATACTTAATTACTTTTATTTCCAGGAAATAATAAAGAAAAAGAACCAAACCAAAAAAAGTCACTTCCTACCTTTTATATCAAGGGATGAAAAATTTCTCTTGGGCTCTTCTCCAATTTATCAAGACTCATAGCACTGAAAGGCAAACAAAACAGTGCTTTATAGAAGGGCAAGTGCACATTTCAAGGCTGAACCCCCAACTGATTGCAGTGACAGCAGTTAAAACATGAATCCTTCCTAGAGCCTCTGTTAAATGGAATGTTCTGTGGAACTGCCGTTTCTTTCCCAAAACACTAACTTCCAACACTTCCTAATCATATTTTGTATTTTAAAACAAAAGAAGTTAGTGAGACTCTGTGCGGAGGTCAGGTTTAAATTTATTTCCTTCTAAAGCACAGAGCTCTGTTCCATCACCCTTCACTTCGGCTCTACACTGAATCGTGGTGAGCATTTGAGGAGTGCTCAATAACCAATTCTATTTCTCTCTTTTTCTAGCTCTCTCTATTCCTAAATCATTCCAGACAAGTCAAATGAAAAATGAAAAAAACAAGTTCAGCATCAAAGTCACACTTTTTCCCGTTGTCTGGTCAAGAACAGGCTCTAAATCCACTTACTGCTGCCTTCAACGATTCAGACTTGCAAAAGCATTCTTACATATTTTACAGGTTTATCATAAAACCCACAGAACGCAAGCTCTGAATTACAGGAAAAGGTACACAGGCAAATATCTAAAGGGATCACTTATTAGTAAATACATACCTTGGTACAGATCGCACTGAGAACCTTTCTGAGGGACTCTAAGGGACGCATGTTTTCTGAGCACCCTATAAACAAGAAAAGCTAGGATATATTACAGGACATCCCCACTTTTTCTACATATTCAAATAGGATTTTTAATAAAAACAATTCAGTTAAAAAAGAAGGAAGAAAACCAAGCTAATTTTACTCAGCTGTATTTACTGCCGATTTAGAGAAAAATGCCGGGCAGCGTCGGCCGTTGCGGCACACGTCGCGCCGGCAGCAGGGCCTGCCGGGAGTTGGAGTCTCGGGCTGGTAGCCACTCATGTGCCGCGATAGCCGTTGCGTCACACGCCGCGCCGGCAGCAGGGCCTGCCGGGAGTTGTAGTCTCGGGCTGACAGCCACGGCTCCGTCCCCCGCCACCGGGAGCTGCAGTCCCTCCCGGGCATCAAACGGCTCCTTCGCCCCAGGGCGGGGAAGGACCTGAGGCAGGACCGCTCCTCCCGAATGCCCTCTCTTTTCCCCTCCAACTCTTTTTCTTTTTTTAACGCTGTTTTTCACCCCTTTCCCTTCCCTTCCCTTCCCTTCTGCTCTCCTGCTTTCTTTCCTTTCCTTTCCTTTTTTTCCCCTTCCCTTTCCCTTTCCCTTTCTTTTTCTTGTATTTGTAATCTTGGTTTGCCTTTCTAGCTCTAGAATAAAAAAGCAGCAGTAGTAACTTTCAGGCTACCTGGGAGTAAAAAAAAACCCAAAACTATAATGATTGAAAGAAAACTATTTATTCCCTGGGAGCCTGAAATTTTCTACTGCTGCACATGACACAGAGCTTTTTATTCCTTCTTATATACAGTTGATATTTTATACTCGCTTTATACACCGCCCCCTGCCGTCTGCACCGGCGCTCTGCGCGCAGAGCGATGCGGCATCGTTCGGTTCTGTTTAAATAAACTCGGCTAAATTAGGCTTGGTTCGGCTTAGGTCTAAAATCGTTTCGGTTCGGCTTTTCGTCTAAATTCGTCTTTTCCGGCTCTTCGGCTGAACTCGGCCCGGTTGGGCTAAAGTCGGTCATATTCGGCTCTTTGTCTAAATGCGGCCAATGTCGGCTACAGTCGGCTATCGGTTACACTCGGCTATCATCGGCTCTTCGTCTCAAGTCGGCTGTGTTCAGCTACACTCGGCTCTTCGTCTCAAGTCGGCTGTGTTCAGCTACACTCGGCTCTTCGTCTCAAGTCGGCTGTGTTCGGCCACACTCGGCTCTTCGTCTCAAGTCGGCTGTGTTCGGCCACACTCGGCTCTTCGGTGAAACTCGGCTATTTTCGGCCACACTCGGCTCTTCGGTGAAACTCGGCTGTTGTCGGCTACACTCGGCTCTTCGGTGAAACTCGGCTGTTTTCGCCCACACTCGGCTCTTCGGCTCTTCGGAACAATTCGGCCCGGCTCGGCTCCCTCAGGGCGGGAAAGCGGCTGTCAGAGGACCCCGGCACAGCGAGGCGTTTACCCACATGCCTGTCACAAACCCGCCGAAATACGCCCGCCCGCGGCGCCGCTGAGACCACAGCATGTGTCGGGTACACTTGAAACGTCACAGAAAATACCACCGGGGCCGCGCCGGGGTCAGTATTCCATGCAGGCAGTCCACTGACACCCACCCCGGTCCTCCACTTCCCCGCCCTTTTCGCCGCCCTGTTGAGAAGGTCAATTAAAAGTCCGCGACACCCGCGACGCGCCACTCCCAAGGTGGCGGCCTCTCGGTGCAGGGCTGCAGTACCGCGCTCTGCCCACAAGGCGGCAGCACTGCCGCCCGCCCCAGCCGGGGGCGCAGCGCGCCTCGGGGCTGCGGGCAGCGAAGGCGGCAAAAAACAACAGGGGCGACCCCCGCCGAAAACTGCTCTGAAATAAATGCCCCAAAACAACCGGGAAGAGGAAAAAAAAACTTCTGCCTCTAATCTAATAGAACAAAACAAAACAAAACCTCAACAATTTCTTAAAAAAAAAAATTAAATATTTAAAAAAATATTTTTTTCATATTAATATTCACATTTCTATTTACAATGTATATTGATGTACACTGTCCATTTATACATTTGTTTTTATGAATACATTTCTATTCCATATTGCATATATCCCTAAAACTTCAATTTATTTTTATATGTTTATACATATTTTTACATAGTAAGTATATATTTCTGTTAGGATTTTTACTTCTGTAACACTCACAGTACTCAAAATAAAACCCCTGCCTCTACCCCATACATGGCAAATAAAACCCCCTTTCATCTCAACTGTATTTAAATTTTTTAAAAAAACATTTTTCAAATTTATATTTAAAATGTTTACTGATGTATGATCGATTTTGTATTTATATTTAGCAATTTATTTATAAATTTATATTCTATGTTACATGTGTTCCTATTACTTATATTTTTATATACTTTTATTCATATCTTTATATATTTATTGTATCTTTCTGTGTTAGGATTTTTACATCTGTAACACTTACATTATTTAAAATAAAACCCCTGCCTCTACCCACATTAAAGCCAAAAAGAACCTCAGTCTTCTCAACTGTATTTAAATATTTTTTAAAATTCTGTTTTTCAGGTTCATATTCACTTTTACATTTAAAATGTATACTAATGTATACTCTTATTTGTATTCTCCATTACATCTCTTCCTATTATTTATATTTACTTAAATTTTGTGTTTATATATATATTTATATCTTGATTTTATATCTCAATATTTAGAAATATATAACAATAATATCTACATTAATATTATTTAAAATAAAAACCCCGCCTCTAAACAAATAATAAAAAAGACCCCAACCCTTTCTTTTAAAAAATATTTAAATAGGTTTTATCCTTATGTCTGATTTTTATATTCATATTTGTATTTATAATGTATATTAATGTCTATTGCTTACTTATACATTTATCTTTACCAATGTCAAGTTATAAATAAATTTATATTCTATATTACATCTGATGCTAGTAGTTACTTATATATTTTTATACATATTTTTATGCACTGATTAAATATTTCTGCGTCAAGATTTTTACTTCTCTAACACTTATAATATGCAAAATAAAACCCCTGCCTCTACTTAAATAAAAGCCAAAACATTCCCTTTCTTTTAAACTATATTTACATATTTTTATATTTATATTCCCATATAATGTTATTTATATTCTATACTACAACTCTTCATATTACTTACATATATTTATATATAAATTTATATTCATACTTTAGCAATTTCTCTTTATATATTTATTATATATTTCTATCTTAAGATCCACATTTCTATATTACTTATATTATTTAAAATAAAACTCCTGCCTCTAACCAAATAAAAACCAAGGACACCCCTTTATTTGAACCAGATTTAAAATTTAGGAAGTAAATTTATTTTTCAAAATTTAATGATATTTATATGGATATTTTTATTTATTTTATTCATAGATATTATATATATTAGAGAGAATACCTTCTAATATAATAATAGATATATATTTTCTGTATCATATTTTTTTACTTATATTTATTTAATTTAAATAAATATATACAAATATATATATACAAAAACAACCTGATAAGAGACTAAGAACTTTTTCAACAGATAACCACAGTACTAATTTCAGACTTAGAAAAATATTTAGGCGTAATCACTACCACAAAATTAACCCAAAGTAGAAAAATTACCAGAAAACCAACAAAACAAGCTAAACTCATTTCTGAGCACCATAGTCCTTCCTCACTCACAATATGCAATTAATTCTCTCCTGCCATTTACATCCCCAGCGTCATCCCATACTGAGCATTCCTGGCACCAGAAGTCACTCGGAGCCAATTAACATCCAACTTTCCCTTCCTCAGGACTGTGTGCT
This sequence comes from Ammospiza caudacuta, assembly GCF_027887145.1. Lineage (NCBI taxonomy): Eukaryota > Metazoa > Chordata > Aves > Passeriformes > Passerellidae > Ammospiza > Ammospiza caudacuta. The sequence goes on from NC_080593.1 coordinate 59,291, forward strand.
TTCTGTGTCTTTATGCACACAAGGAGCAGCTGTCAGACCCAACTCTCAGCAGCCTAACAAGCACTCAGATGTTCTCTCCAGGTTCAGGGGTTGCTCACTGTGAGGCAGCTTTCAATCCAGTGAGGATTGCCTCGCTTCTTCCCTGGCAGTAGCCTTGCACAATTACCTCAGCTGGAAGTCAGACCCCACTCCCTGAATTCTCATCTCTGCCTTTAAGTAATGCGTTGTGTGGAAGACTGTGCAGCGGTTTCTGAAAGAAAGTGATTTCAGGAGAAATGGGAAATTCATGGTGTCCAGTTTCTCAGTTAGTTGGTGTCAGGGGTCATCTAATAACAGCACCATCAACAGTTTCAGCACTACCTCTGTGCAACCAACACTTGTTAGGACATGAAGTGCAGTGCTGTCATGGCTAAAGTGAAGAGAAGTGCTGTCATGGCTAAACGCTTTCAGGGATCAGGGAAATGGGGAGGAAGCAGGAAGGCAGGAGATCAGGAGTTTCACAGTGCCTCTCACCATAGCTCTGTGCCAAGTACTTGACACTGGCAGGGGTCTGTGCACAAATCACAAACAGGGCAGGGCTGCTGGGAACTGCCTTGAGCCGTTTGATTTTCCAGCATCAGCCTCATTCCATGGTTACGGCAATGGGAAGATGCCACCAGCTCACATCCCAGGCAGCAGACCGAGAACTCAATGTCACAACTCACTTTATCAGTTTTTTGCCCAATCACACAAAGCAAAAGCACATTGACAGTAGCTCTATCCAACCACTGTAAGCACAGGTACCTTTGGTTAAACAATGCTTGCTTATTTCAAATACAATACCTGCTTGTGAGCCTTAAACACAATGCACAGAGCTCCAGTATTAAGCCTAGAACTTCCTAATATCTTGCTAGATAAACTTTCTGTAGCTTAGGGAGTTATTCTAGGCAAGTGCTAATACACAGACCATTGTTCTATTTGTCCTTGCTTTTCCACAGTTTAAATAGTTTTTCTGCTGACCAATCTCATGGCTGCTGCTCAGCTCTGATCACAGTTCTGCTGTCTCTGAGGCCTGCCTTTTGCAGCTTTCCCAAACCCCTCTGATTTTACACATTCCCACAGTACTCAGTGCTGGATGAACCCTAGTGCAGAAACAGAGGAAGCAGGATTTAGTGAGTCTACTCACCCAAAGTACTGGGAAAGAAACTCCCTATCAGATGAGTTCTGCAGATCAGACAGGAGGAAATGTAGTTACAATGGGTTACGCCTGAGAACTGTGCTCACATGCAGTTTCCCGGGGGGTTTTTGGCCCTGCTAGCAAACGTCACCCTTGGAAGCACATGAGCAGAAACAGATGGGTTCCCCAGTGAGCGCCTTGCTAAGATAACCCTCACAAAAAAACCATTCCATCCCCTGTGGTAAATTATAACTGCTGAACTGCCAGCTGATGGCATTGCTGCCCCAGGGCTCTGTGTTTGTAACTCTGCACACGTTGGGAGCGACAGCAGCTGAGCTGACACCTTTCTATGGGGAAGAGCCTTCAGTTTGCACGTCCTTTTCAACCATTTCAAGCAAAGACACCGGCCCAGGGTTACAAGGAATAACAGCTGTGGAACTTCTCCTTGAAAATGCTACAGCTGAAATAAAGCTGCCAAGGTGTGCTGATATGGGCCATTCTTGTTTCTCACACAGAACCTGTCACAAAACTAAATGCTGCAACAGGAGCAGACAGCATGCCAAGCAGGCACTGCTGATCTGAAATGCATCCAAAATAACTAAACCTCCTGAGCCTGGAAATCCTGGCTTGAAATTCCATTACAATAAACTTTCCAGCACTGGCACTCTGGGATTTGGAAAGTAGAGTCTGTTCTCTTGGTCTTGTTAATTCCTTGATTTATCCTCACTTTTGTGTTCAGCCCCAAATAAGCCAGATTCTACTCAATTACAGTCTGAACTGGACAATATTTCCCTACTCAGCTGAGTGATGTTCCATCACAGTGAAATAAAAAAAAAGGCTACAGGTCTTTTCTTTCCTTAGCTTGCTATGCCTACTTTTTTATTACTACTCCATTTTCCTAGAAACCTACTTAGACTGGGAGAATACTACCAGTTACCTGCCTATCTGTGAAAGTTATCACAAAAACCAGAAGAAATAATCCAGATTAGGACCAAAAACAGCCCCCCCAAAAATTGCCACATCTGCAGAAAAGAATTCCACCAATAAGCCTGTTCTGGTGCAGATATAGCAGGCAGAATTTTTTCCCAAGCAAAATACAGCTGGACCTTGACTGATCCTTCACATTGAAATGAAGTTGTACTTTTGTACCTGGGAAAATCACTGCCAGTCTCAGTCACAGGTGCATTGACAGAATCCTAAAAGATGCTGAGAACCAGTCCTAAATTCATTTATGACTTCAGTTCTGTTATCAGAAGGATAGCATCAGTTTTCTTTGTCCCTATCTAGTTTTCTTCCTCGATTTTCAATTTCCCAGAAGGGAAGCCCCAGACTCCCGCATTTGTCCTTTCCTTACTGGAAGCCTCCTCAGGGAAGATGAGGTATTATCAGATGTCATTTCTTCCCTTGTCCTGGGGACCCTCAAACACCACCACAGTCTGATTACTTGTTTAGAGACAAAACCATTTGAATTAGTGCTAGGAACCTTGTCCCACCTCTATTGGACCTCTATTTCTGCTTCTCTTGTATTTTTATTTCACCAGACTGCAACTTGTTCAGATTTGTTTGTCAGCAAACCTGGCATGTCAAAAAATTGTTCAACTGAGAAGCTCCATCTCAAAGTGCTTAGGCTATCAGATAACCCAGGCAATGTTTTACTCACACCCTGATAGTTAAAACTATTAAACTTGCATCCCACCTAGCATGTTGACACAGCATTACCAGGAAACAAAGTTCATTTTGTCTATACATGCAAAAATCATGAGGTGAAAGATGTGGCAGAGCATATTGACTGATAAAGCAAAGTTCTTACAACATAAAGTAGTGTGTGCGGTTTTCCTGGTTGGGTTTTTTTTTTTTTTTTTGTTTTTGTTGTTGCTGTATCTTTATTTTTTTTAATAATACACAAAGTTCAGTCATTTGAGAAAATCATCAAAGAGTAATTGCCACACCAGCGCTATTTAGCATGTTCCTTTCTCCTTTTTTCCCTGACTGAAACCCACATCAAGTAATTACATGCAATTAAACATATTCTTTCCAATGCTTTTGCCTTGTTTTCTTTTTTCATTTCACTACAATTACTGTGAATTCTCTTTTACTCATCAACTTGCACTTTTCAAGCAAATTTTCATGCATTTTATGCATCAAAAGGGCCAATACCTCAAAGAGGAGGATCTTTGTAGCCTGCCCTGATGGAGGGCCATTTCATCCAAATCTCATCATTTTCATCCAAATCTGTTCTGCGCCTCATCAAGGCTCTGATAATGGGCTCTACACAGCAGAAATAGTCAAATTGCAGTTTGAACCAGAGAAATGTTTTTTATTTGCTGCAAAGTAGCAATTACACGAATCTTCAGGTACACAAGGGAACCTCTCAAACAACAGTGCTGTAAATCAAGCAGTTTGTTCACTTGAGATAGGAACCTAATAAGAGAAAAATAGTCTCCAAAAGAATTCATCCCATCATTGAATTTTTAGGCTGTTTGAGATACAGACTGTGTCTGGATGCCTAAGGGGGTCTTAAGAGCTACACAGGCAGTGGTATGGTGCAAATAACAAACACATGTGAGTCAGCACTGACAGACAGAAAGGGTAGGATCCCTGTCCTTTATCAAATCACTATGGACAGGATCTTCCTTGTCTCAAATACTTTAGGAGCACAAACACTCTTCAGCCTCCATTAAATAACATGGTATTGACTCCTCTCTATGCCAAGGATTGAAGAAACATGCTACAGCCTCACCTAGAGGAGTTATAACAACTCCCAGTCCTATGCACAGGTGACCTGTCCAATTACTAACTAAAACAGATTAATAACAGAAATATAGTCAGAGACCAACAGAACTAATAAACCTTCTTCTATAGAACATCATACTTGTTTCTCATCCTCTCCATGAACCAGTCGACACCAAAAACATATTGGGAAACCAGAGAGCCTGAAGGAAACCATTCCTCCATGCACTCCATGTTCTTAGCACTCAAAGCTCCAGGGAATTTTCCTTGAGCAGGTAAGGATATGGTGACAATGCACTTTGAGACTATTACTGCATGATGCTCCCAGGCAATCCATTCAAACAGACTGATTCACCTCAGCCCAGCTGAGCACACCACAGGAGCAGAATAACTCTGCTAGAGCTGGTTTCTGTATGGAACAGGCTGATGAGCTCCAGCCACTGTGCTGTGCCCAGTGATTCCAGCTCACCTCTCTGAATTTCTGCTGAAATGGGAGGGCAGGTTGCCAACACAGGCTGGGATTAGACAGAAGGCAGCACTGGAATCAGCTGGGGGCTCAGGACTCAGGAGCTCCCCACCTGAGAGCTCACATGTGTTTTGTTCTGCTGAAAATCCAATTTTGTCACTGGTCTGGAAAGAGGAGTGTTCTTGAATCATTTTCATCTGAGAAGCAGTTGAAAATATGTATATAAATATATAGTATTCATAGAAATATATCTTATATAGAATATATACTTTATAGATAATATTATATCTATTGTTATATATAATTATATATTTTATATATTATATATTATTAATATATATTATATCTAATTCTATATATCTAGAGCTATATCTAGAGCTATATCTAGAGCTATGTGTTAAACCATCCATTTTTGCCTGAACATCAGTTCCCTGTCTGAAGTTAAAATTATGAACAGTGAACATGTTATGGACAGTGGAAGCTGAAAGCCAAACTAATTTACAGATGGATCCTGAAAACTCAGCAGAGTTAGACTACTGAAGTCAAAAGGCTCCAATATTTTATTTTCTATTTTAACCTAAAAAGGATAGTCTGGTGACATTTCAGGTTCAAATTGAGGTTGGGACAACAATTACAATTGAAGAAGTAAAATGCCACAAGTTCTGTACATGACTGGAATCAACTTAGTCCACACAGCTATGAAGGGGGTGATACCAGCAGTAATCAATTCCTAATGTTATTTCCTGTGAGTACAATGAATTGTATAAACATAAATGCTCCAAAGTTAAGTTTATGTTTGGGTTCTTCAAAACACAAACTTTTAGGGATTATAAAAACGCCTGGCTTTTCCTTCTTCCTCAGAGAATTCTCACCTGGTATTTTGCTTTGACAATTTATGCTTCTATTCTGAATCTGAAAATAATCATCAGTAACTCAAACGGGCATAGGAAAATACATTATTTTTTGCCAGTCAACCCATGATACCACTGCACAGTTTTGTGAGGGAAAGTTTCATTTGCCTTCCAGCCATCAGGCACTGGCAAGCATTCAAGCAAGCACATCCATTCAGATGAAGGACCGGCTTGTTGCATGACTGAGCAGCCAAATTCAATTCATACTTGGAGTGAAACTAATTAATATTTGTAAATAGAATATATACTTTATATATAGTATTATATAGATTATATAGAATTATATATTGTATGTATTATATATTATGAATATATATTATACATAATTCTATATAACATAGAGCCATACCTAGAACCGTATCCGGAAGCATACTTAATACATATCTAGTACATACACAGAACATAACATTCTGGAACGTACCTAGAACTGTATCTAGAACGGAATCCAGAACATACCTAGAACACAATCTACACCGATTCGTAGAGTCTAGAACATGTCTAGAACGCACCTAGAACGCAAATCTAGAGCACAATACAAAGCAATCTAGAACGCAATTTAGAGTCTAGAACGTGCCTAGAACACAATCTAGCGCCCACCTAGAATGGAATCTAGAACATAGCTATAACGCGCTCCATAACGCGCTCTAGAACATACCTAGAACACAATCTAGAACATACCTAGAACGCGCTCTAGAACGCGCCTAGAACACAATCTAGAACATACCTAGAACGCGCTCTAGGACAAACTTAGAGCGTAACCCAAAACATGCCTAGAACGCAGTCTAGAACGCAGTCTAGAACGCACCTATAATGTAATCTAGACCACACCCAGACCATATTCAGTGTACGGAACTACATCTAGAACATACCTAGAACGCACCTAGAACTAGACCTAGAACTGTATCTAGAACCTACCTAGGGCCTTTTACGACAGTCGCGCTTTACGGCCGGTTTTACGACAGTCGCGCTTTACGGCACCTTTTACGACAGCCGCGCTTTACGACTGTCTTTACGACAGTCGCGCTTTACGGCCGGTTTTACGACAGTCGCGCTTTACGGCACCTTTTACAACAGTCGCGCTTTACGGCTGTCATTACGACAGTCGCGCTTTACGGCACCTTTTACGACAGTCGCGCTTTACGGCCGATTTTACGAAAGTCGCGCTTTACGGCACCTTTTACGACAGTCGCGCTTTACGGCCGATTTTACGACAGTCGCGCTTTACGGCCGATTTTACGACAGTCGCGCTCTACGGCACCTTTTACGACAGTCGCGCTTTACGGCACCTTTTACGACAGTCGCCCTTTACGGCCGATTTTACGACAGTCGCGCTTTACGGCACCTTTTACGACAGTCGCGCTTTACGGCTGTCATTACGACAGTCGCGCTTTACGGCCGATTTTACGACAGTCGCGCTTTACGGCCGATTTTAAGACAGTCGCGCTTTACGGCCGATTTTACGACAGTCGCGCTTTACGGCACCTTTTACGACAGTCGCGCTTTACGGCCGATTTTACGACAGTCGCGCTTTACGGCACCTTTTACGACAGTCGCGCTTTACGGCACCTTTTACGACAGTCGCACTTTACGGCCGATTTTACGACAGTCGCGCTTTACGGCACCTTTTACGACAGTCGCGCTTTACGGCACCTTTTACGACAGTCGCGCTTTACGGCACCTTTTACGACAGTCGCGCTTTACGGCCGGTTTTACGACAGTCGCGCTTTACGGCCGATTTTACGACAGTCGCGCTTTACGGCACCTTTTACGACAGTCGCGCTTTACGGCCGATTTTACGACAGTCGCGCTTTACGGCCGATTTTACGACAGTCGCGCTTTACGACACCTTTTACGACAGTCGCGCTTTACGGCCGCTTTTACGACAGTCGCGCTTTACGCCCGGTTTTACGACAGTCGCGCTTTACGGCCGGTTTTACGACAGTCGCGCTTTACGGCCGATTTTACGACAGTCGCGCTTTACGGCACCTTTTACGACAGTCGCGCTTTACGGCACCTTTTACGACAGTCGCGCTTTACGGCCGGTTTTACGACAGTCGCGCTTTACGGCACCTTTTACGACAGTCGCGCTTTACGGCCGATTTTACGACAGTCGCGCTTTACGGCCGGTTTTACGACAGCCGCGCTTTACGGCCGGTTTTACGACAGTCGCGCTTTACGGCACCTTTTACGACAGTCGCGCTTTACGGCCGATTTTACGACAGTCGCGCTTTACGGCCGATTTTACGACAGTCGCGCTCTACGGCACCTTTTACGACAGTCGCGCTTTACGGCACCTTTTACGACAGTCGCGCTTTACGGCCGATTTTACGACAGTCGCGCTTTACTGCACCTTTTACGACAGTCGCGCTTTACGGCCGATTTTACGGCAGTCGCGCTTTACGGAACCTTTTACGACAGTCGCGTTTTACTGCACCTTTCACGACAGTCGCGCTTTACGGCCGGTTTTACGACAGTCGCGCTTTACGGCACCTTTTACGACAGTCGCGCTTTACGGCACCTTTTACGACAGTCGCGCTTTACGGCTGTCATTACGACAGTCGCGCTTTACAGCCGATTTTACGACAGTCGCGCTTTACGGCACCTTTTACGACAGTCGCGCTTTACGGCTGTCATTACGACAGTCGCGCTTTACGGCCGATTTTACGACAGTCGCGCTTTACGGCCGATTTTAAGACAGTCGCGCTTTACGGCCGATTTTACGACAGTCGCGCTTTACGGCACCTTTTACGACAGTCGCGCTTTACGGCAACTTTTACGACAGTCGCGCTTTACGGCCGATTTTACGACAGTCGCGCTTTACGGCACCTTTTACGACAGTCGCGCTTTACGACCGATTTTACGACAGTCGCGCTTTACGACCGATTTTACGTCAGTTTTTTCTTGCCCATCTTGGCATTTTTTCTTGCCAGTCTTGGGGTGTTTGTTCCAGATTGCTTCTTGCCCATCTTGGGGGTTTTTTTTGTGTTTTTTTCTGGGTTTTTTCTTGCCCAGCTTGCGGATTTATTCTGAGGTTTTTTCTGGAGTATTCTTGCCTATCCTTGGGTTTTTTTCCGTTTTTTTTTTTTTTTTTTTTTTTTTTTTCCTTGGTTTTTTAAGGGTTTTTTCTGGTCCATCTTGGTTTTTTTTCCTGGGAGTTTTCTCACCCATCTTGGGGTTTTTTCCTTGGTTTTCTGTGGGTGTTTTCTGGCTTTTTTCTTGCCCTTCTTGGGGGTTTTTCTGTGATTTTTCTGGGTTTTTTGTGGATCTTCTCCTTGCCCATCATGTGGTTTTTTTCGGGGGGGGTTTTTTCCTTGCCCATCTTGGGATTTTTTTCCCTTTTTTTTCCGGATTTTTTTCCGGTTTTTCCTGGGTTTTTTCTGGTCCATGTAGCATTGTTTTTCTGGGATTCTTCTTGCCCATCCTGGGGTTTTTTTCTTGGTTTTCTGTGGGTGTTTTCTGCATTTTTTTCTTGCCCATCTTGGGGGTTTTTTTCTCGGTATTCTCACCCATACTGGGTTTTGTTCCTTGGTTTTTTGGTTCTTTTCTAGCCTATCTTGTGGTATTTTTCTGGGTTTTTACTTGGCCAGGACCAAAAAAAAAAATCAGCCAGGGTGGAAGGCAGCTGGGGATTTTTTATTCTAAATTTAACAAGGAGTTGCAAAACCTGGAAAGCAAAAGTCACACACACAAGCTTAAATCCAGTCAGCATGCGCTCACACACATAGAGACGAGCAGACAGACACAGCCACGTGCTCTCACACATACTCCTTCCACTTACATGCTCACTGTGGCCCTTACCTGAGATGCTGAAGAAGGTGCTTTGACACATCTTCTGGCTGCCGCTCCTTGAGGTAAATGGCAGATCCTGGGGAAAACAGCAGCCATGAGGACCTGTGAGACAACAGGAAGGGTCAACAGGTGGCTGACAGCTAGGACTTGTCCCCACTCTGGACTGATAAATTTTCTACCCAAAATCCCACAAAAGACAGATGAACAGTAAAGTTGTTATAACTGTTCTACCTAACTGTGACTACGTGCCAGGGCAGGGCAGCTGCGATCATTAGTGGTACAGTGTAAGTACACACAATATAAGGCGACATGCTTACATACATGCCAATCTTTAAATCTGTCCCAGGGATTCCCAACCTGATACTCTCCCATCTCCAGGCCGTGGCCCCCGACTTATCTTTTGGATGATAGGTGATGGGAATCCATGTTGCACCTGCAATGAGTCTGCCTCGGAGGGCCCCATGATCACCTGTTAGCCTCTGGTCAGCTACAATAAAGAAAACCAAAACCAAAGTGTGAGTTCAGAGTTATGTGGGCCAAATCCCAGCAAGGCAGCTACTTGCCCTCTCCTGAGTGTGCCTGGCTCCCTCAGGCTCCAGCTTCATCCCGATTCCCAGGCGGTGGCCTTCATTAGTGGTGGCACCTGGGTTAGAGAAAGGCAAAGTTAAATGGCATTCCTGTGAGTGCAGTGGAGGACCTTGTATGCTGTAAGACATGGCAATGCCTCTGCTAGGCTTCTGAACAGCCTTGGGGGGGAGCCCTCAAATAAACACCCTTACTCACCCTGCTGCCTGCAAACCCCCTCCCAAGAACTCCTAACTGGATACCTGATCACCCTCCCTCTCCCAGTCACAACCCTCAACTCACCTGAAGCCTCAATCTCAAACATCATCCTTGACACTGGGCAGATCCCTCTTGTGACACGATGAATCTGCTGAAAAATTGTTGTGCTTGAGAGATGAGCAATAACAACCACTTCTCCCCGCTGCTCACCTTGACTGCTGGCATCCAAATTGACTTTCTAAAAGAAAGACAAAGACCAGAGCTGTAACACCGTCACCATACACACTTCTGCTGCAGAGACAAATGGGGCCTCACCTGCCCGGGGGAATACCCTCACCCAGGATGGGGCCCTCTGGCACAGATTTAATCCATCTCAATCTGAAAAAAAAAGTTAGGACAACAGTCACACTGTTGCAGGATAACTGAAGAGCTCCAGATATCCTGTGTCCATCTACAAATCCCATCTAGAGTCCATCTACACCCCACATTACAAATTCCAAGGCTCCAAGACTTCTCCTATCGCACCAGGCTGTGCGGCAGGGCAGAGCAGCCCCGTCCCAAATGTGTGCTGACACCCGTGACACAGGACAGGACGTGACAAACAATGGGCACAAGACACAGACAGAAATCTCTTGGCAAGGAAAATGGCTGCAAGGACTGAGAGAATGCAAAAGGAGATGACCGAGCTGAGACCGATGGTGAGCTGATGAGGCTCAGAGAACCCTGGAGGAAGAAGATGATAACTGAAGGATTAATTCCAAGGACAGCAAAGATGGATGCCTAGGAATCCTACTGTCAGAATGCTGCACCTAAACTCATATTAATACAAGTCCTAATCCACCATAATGGATCCAGGTGGGGCATAGCTGTCGGTACAGCTAGGAGGAAGACCTGACAAGAAATCTGACTGGATGCTTCCAAAGAGAGAACTTTTGACTGGGGAGCTCAGACAAGTATCAGAATTGCATCTATGGCCTGGGTGCCAGACCAGGGAATGCAGAGATCACAGATGCTACCAATGATGCCAAGGTTTCTGACAGGCCCCCCCTAAGGTAAAAGACATGGGATACACAAACAACACATAATGCACAACAGACAAGCGACACCAGACACACCGGGACTGCTCTGCCCTGCTGCACACCTCAGCACTGTTATCAAATGTGAGACTTGGCTTTCATGGGGCCTAATGAGCCATTTAATGAACACCCCCCCCTCCAAACTGGACTCAAAACCCCCTCCCAGTAATTCCCAAACCAGCACCAGGCCTTCATCCCCACTGTGGGTCACAGCCGTCTACTTATCTCTCAGACATCTGGGGATGCTGGTCCCTGTCAGGTGCAGAGAAAGGCCACCTCGTCAGCTGGGAAGGTCCTGCTGGCACCGGGCTGGTGTCTCTCAGACAGCTGTATTAAAGAGAACCAAACATCAGTGCCTGATCTTGGCACCGCATCGGCCAAAACCCCACCACTCTGCTACTCACCGCGCTCCTAAGAAGGCCCGGCACCTCCTAACCCTGACCCTCTGCCACACGTGGAATGCATCTGCACCTGAAAGAAAGTTAGAACATATGTCAAACACCACCAGGGTAACTCACAAGCTGCAAACACCATATGTCAATCTAGGAACAGCATCTAGAGCCCAAGTACAGCCCACATTACAAATTTCCCCTCCCCAAGGCTTGTCCTATTGCAGCAGGCCATGCAGCAGGGCAGAATAGCTCCAGCACAAACGTGTGCACACACCCGTGACACAGAACGTGGCAAACAGGGGGACATGAAACACGACACATCATGCTTGTGGTGAGGGTCTCGAGGGGAGAAGGCAAAAGGGACCCCAAAGACACACTAGGGAACACAGAACACTGGACAACACAACACAGACCGGAGCTGTTCTGCACTGCCCGCCTCAAAGCTGCCATCAAAAGTAGAGCCTCTCCCTTTAGCTCTCCTAACAGGCCCTTGCAGAAGATTGCTTTTCCTGCTGCCAATTTTCAAATCTACCCCAAGAACTCCCAACCCACTATTCTCTCATCTCCAGGCCAAGGCCCCTGACTTATCTTTTGGATGATCAGTGAGGAGAATCCACGTTGCACCTGAAATGAGTCTGCCTCGGAGGGCCTCGTGATGGCCTGTGAGCCTCTCGGTCAGCTGCAATAAAGAAAACGAAAACCAAAGTGTGAGTCCAGAGTTATGTGGGCCAAACCCCTGCAAGTCAGCTACTTGCCCTCTCCTGAGTGTGCCTGGCTCCCTCAGGCTCCAGCTTCATCCTGATTCCAAGGCGGTGGCCTTCATTAGGAGTGGCACCTGGCTTAGAGAAAGGCAAAGTTAAATGGCATTCCCCTGAGTGCAGTGGATGACCTTGTGTGCTCTAAGACATGGCAATGCCTCTGCTAGGCTTCTGAACGGCCTTGGGGGGGGGCCCTCAAATAAACAAATAAACACCCTTTCTCACCCTGCTGCCTGCAAACCCCCTCCCAAGAACTCCTAACTGGATACCTGATCACCCTCCCTCTCCCAGTCACCATCCTCAACTCACCTGAAGCCTCAATCTCAAACATCATCTTGGACACTGGGCAGATCCCTCTTTTGATATGATAAATCTGCTGAGGGAAATATTGTGCTTGACACAGCTTGGAATTTCAGGGAGTTGTACTCCTCAATTAAAGAAAAAAAAATCCCAAAAACAAACAATGAAAAAAAAAATGAACAAACAAAACCCCACAAAAACAATAAAACCCTAAACACCTAACTCCCCACAGAAACAAAAAAAAACCACAGAAAACATCAAAAAATCCAAAAAACCCACGAAAACCAACCAAAAACCCCCCAAAAAACCCCAAAAATTCTACCAAAAGAAATCCAACCAAAAAAACAACCAGAGCAAAACTAAAAATTACAAAAGCACCTTACCACTCCTAAACACAAAACCCAAAATCACAAACCTAAATACTCTCTGTATTCCATGCTGTTTTCTTCACAGAATCTTCCGAGCCTCTGTGCTTTAGATGCCCAGAAACACCTGCTGAAAAGAAGCTGAGATGGGCTGAAAAAGCCTCTTCACTGAAATGAGGAGAGCTCTTAACCCAGCACATCCCAGAGAGGGAATGAAGCCCCTCAGCCACGGCTGGGGTTAATATACCCCTGATTGTGCCCGCCTCTCGTTCCCATGGCACCCAGGAAAAGGGAGGGGGCGAATCCCACCAACCCCTCAGAGCAGCTGCAGCTGTTTGGCTCCTCTGACTCACATTCAAGGGCAGTAAAGGGCTTGTTATAGAAGAAAACTTTTCAGAAAAGTAACAGTGCTTTCTTTTTTGCAACAACTACTTGGAGCAGAAGAACAGAAAACTGGTAAGATATAAAACTTTGTGGTAAGGTTACATAGCTAGATCAATTGGGTAATTGGGTAATTTGCTGTTACCTTACATAATTATTCTGTGTTTAATAAAAGCCATCTAATAAATTCACACCCAAAACTCCAGCAGCCCAGCTGGCCCTACCAAATCTCTATGTTTATGCATACAGTAAACAAAACCAAAATCCCAGTAATACCTATCAGAAGTCTGTGAAAGAAACCGATTGAAATTGATCCTACCTCAAATACAAAACAACCCATGCAAAGTTAGCTTGACTCAAAAAACAATTTACACAGAGCTAATAACACCAAGAAATAAAACAACACACCATATGCCACCAAAGAATATAATAGTGAAGAAAAAAGAAACCACTTTTTTTTTTTAATTTAAACTAACTTCTTTTATTAGCTAGAACAAAAGCTTTTGCCAGGACTGCAACAACTTCTTCTCCTCCTGAAACGTCCCTTCTCCTTCCCAAATTCCTTACAACTTCTGAGTTTACATCCAAGCAAAAAGCAAAATTCGTGCACTTGTGCGTTCGATGCTCCTGCCAGATTCTCTGTTTCCCTCCACATCTTCTTACACTTTCAGTCTTCACTCTGTCCTGCCGTGACGAGTTTGACGGACGAATTGCTAACATTAAGAGAGGATTTCCCTGCCTCCCTCCCCAGAGCTGGTTTCCTTAGTGCATTTCACTCAATCCCAGGCCGGCAACGATGCACGCTCACCTCAAGCGTGCAAGGCTCACAGCTGCTCGGCTAAATGCGGCTGTAATCGGCTAAACTCGGCCATTGTCATCTGCATTCGGCTGGACTCGACCCTTCGGCACGGCTCGGCTCGCTTCGGCCGAACTCGGAGCCGCTCACTGCGCCCGGCGCGGCTCGGCTCGCTTCGGCCCAACTCGGCGCGGCTCGGCTCTCTTCGGCCGAACTCGGAGCCGCTCTCTGCGCTCGGCGCGGCTTGGCTCGCTTCGGCCGAACTCGGAGCCGCTCTCTGCGCTCGGCGCGGCCCGGCTCGCTTCGGCCGAACTCGGAGCCGCTCTGTGCGCTCGGCGCGGCTCGGCTCGCTTCGGCCGAACTCGGAGCCGATCAGTGCGCTCGGCGCGGCCCGGCTCGCTTCGGCCGAACTCGGAGCCGCTCTCTGCGCTCGGCGCGGCCCGGCTCGCTTCGGCCCAACTCGGAGCCGATCAGTGCGCTCGGCGCGGCTCGGCTCGCTTCGGCCCAACTCGGAGCCGCTCTCTGCGCTCGGCGCGGCTCGGCTCGCTTCGGCCCAACTCGGAGCCGCTCTCTGCGCTCGGCGCGGCTCGGCTCGCTTCGGCCGAACTCGGAGCCGCTCTGTGCGCTCGGCGCGGCTCGGCTCGCTTCGGCCGAACTCGGAGCTGCTCTCTCCGCGTTCGGCTGAGCTCGCCTCGGCTCGGCTCCCTGAGGGCGGGCAAGCGGCGCCGCCTCACGTTAAACTCGGCTCGGGGCTCTCCTCCTGCCGCGTCCCGCGGGCGGCCCGGCCATCGCACGGACACGACCGGGAGCGCGGGGTGGCACAGGAGCTCATTGGGCTGTGACCGCACTCGCGCTAATTAGCGCGCACGAGAGCAGCGGGCTCGGTTCGGCTGAGCTCGGCTCCGTTCAGGCAGCCTCGCAAGCCTGGCCTCGGTTCGCTCGAGGCCGTCAGGTTCCGCCGGTCTCGCCTTGGTTCGGCTGAGCTCGTTCCATTCGGCCGAAGGAGGCGTCGTTCGTGTTTTTACAAATATCTTTCTATATTGACTGTATATTTCTATATTTAGTTTTATACTTCTATAATACTTTCATTATTCCAAATAAAAACCCCGTCTCTAACCAAATAAATAAAAAAACCCCTTCTTTTAAAGGATACTGAAATGTTTTTTATTTATACTTTGTATAATTATACATTCATATTTTAATTTATCGTTTCTTTGGATGTATTACATTAATAATGATATATATAAAATTTTAAAATATATTTAAATTATTATTTAAATTATGTATAATATCTACTGCTACAACTAATTTTTTCTTATATTTTTAATTTTTATATTTATCTGTATGTATTTATTATATATTTCTAAACTTAGATTTCTACCTTTATATTATTTGTATTTATAATTTTTACAATCAAAACCCTTCATATTGACCAATAAAGAAAACCCACTTTATTTAAGTATTTTAAAAATATTTTCATGTTTATAATTTTCATATTTATATTTATAATTTGTTCAATATTACATGAGAACACACCTGCTCCTGCACCGCAGTGGGGCTCCTTCTCCTGGGGACCTTGGGGTGCCCCAACGGCATCAGAGCCCCGAGTCTTCACCCCCTTCTCCTCTATTTAGAAACTACACTGGAACTTTTTTCTGGAAATAAAGACATTACCTAAATCCTCTCCCCATGTCCTAGACAGATGGATATTCAGTTATTAGTTGGCTGGGCAGCAGTTTCTTAAATAGAATGATAAACAAGATGTGAACATTTCAGCTACAAGCAAATAGGCAAATCTGAACAAGGTACTGGTGGCCAACACCAACCACCGAAGTTATTTTGAAGCAATTTTTTAGACAATAAAATACTGATACCACAAAAATTAAGCAAAAAGCTAACTACTGGCTAAGAAAGAAGGAAAAATTAACTTTTGACAGCAACAACATTCCAACCACACAGGCTTTTTCCCGATGTCATACCTTATAACTACCTCTCTTGGGAATTCTCATCATGTATCCCAAAAGGAATAAATACCTTAGAGCGTCCTAAAGCAAAAAGTAGCACACATGAGCTCCTCACACTCCCAGGAGGCCAGCACAGCGTGCACTGAGTCTGCAACAAATTCTGCTCACTGAGGGTCTGCAAACAAAGGTTCAACTGATGGACTGAACTGATTTTAAAGGGAGGTTTTCTAAGCACAGAAGCACAACAAAGAACAAGCAGAAACAATTCTTAAATAAATCTGCAAGTTTTATTTAGCATATATGCGACTGATTTCCACGCTGTGGATTCTGACTTGGATTCGTCTGTAGGTTCAGGAAGATGACAATGCACACTCTGCCCTCCCTGAGCCCCCCAAAGCAGCTGAGCGCTGCTCCGTGCGCTCAGATCATCAGGAGCTGGATTACACGTGCCTGCATGGACTGGAACTGCTCTGCTGCAGATTCAGGAGCTGATGGCAGAGAGGGGCTGGCCGAGGCGTCGTCCCAATTCCATTTCTGTGTGACGAGAAGCGGTTTGTTCCCAACGGGTGCAACAATCCCCAGCTCGCTTCCGTGGTGAGTACCGATGGCACGCAAATGGCAGCCCGAGGAAATCGTGTTCTGGGCTCTAAGTGGTCGGGACAGGGTCTGATGTTTTGTTTTGTAATTGTATGATGATCAGTACAACAGGGCTCTGATGGATGACATGGCAACACAGAATTAAAAACCCCTCGATAGGATTACATCGACTTCTAGGAAAAGACAAAAGCTTAGGACCCTTCTGAAATCTACTTTTAATCCAAAGCACGGGGCTTGTCAGCATGCTGCACCTTCCAGCTTTTCAAAGCAGCTTACCTCTGAAGACCAGGAAACGCTGATTTCTACATAAACAACGGGCAACCCCCAGGCTAACCTCAGCACCACTGTTTAATAGGGGACCTGCCAGCGTGCCAGTCCAGCTTCAAGTGTGCTTTACTTCAGTCTAACATCCCCTCAAAATTCTTCTCACATCTTCCAACCCTGAAATCTTATTTTCCCCTAAAGCTTCTCTCCATTAGCAATTTCCAAGTAACATGGTATTTTTACAACATTCAAAAATGTCATGCTGGACTGTGCTACAGAGTAATCTGCAAATACAAGCTTAGCAAAGTTTGAATTGCCTTGTCCAGAGAAAAAACCTACAAGTGAACACCTACACCTGCCTACAAAGAGCTAACAAGCCCCTGGCAGCTGCCAGCATCAAAGCACAGCGGATGTTTCTAATACAGGGTAAGGATAACAATATCACCTCCTGTTCTCTCCAGCTTCTTTTCCCTGCAGTCGTATTTTGCTTCTTATGATGTTTTTAGTCTCTGCATCTTGGACAGCACCGAGCCCGACGACAAGGAGACGAGAGTCTTTCCCTGCCGGACGGAGAGAACCAGGAAAACAGTTAGAATAAGAACAGGGCAGTTTGAAATTCATACTTGCAACGAGAAGCAGCGCCTAACCAACAGAACAAAGGTAAACAAAGCATGATACCTCCCTGGGGACAGAAGACTTACAAACTCTCCAGGATTTACAATTCTAGCGACCAACCCCTTCAGGACAGCAGCCAAGTGTCCCATGGGGTGGTGCTGCACCAAAGAACCATCTGAGAGGTTCCAAAGAGTGAAATGCACAATATTTTGCAAAGACAAAAAATCTTGCAAAATAACAAAAATGCAATAGATGTAAACTACAGGGCAAGAGTACAAGTGTTACCTTTGGGAGCTGGAACCGTCCAGGTGAGCACCTGATAACTGGATCCTCACCAGAGTTTGAACCCTTCAGGACACAGAAGGGTTTTCCCCAGGAATTTCACAGACTGAGTTTGGATAGAAGCGCGCTCGCCGGATCCTCAGAAACGTCGCCCATTCTCCAGGTGTCTGGAGAGAACTGCAAATGGCTCTCACGTAGTTTGAGCTAGTTCTGTAAGGTCTCGGGGGAATTTCACCAGATGCAACCAAATTGGGCAACTCCCAGTGGGACAGAAGGAACCCAAAGCTTGGGTGAGCAGAGCCGCAGCAAATACTGAGGAAACAAACAAAACAGCATCAAAAATAATAAACCATCCTTCTTTTTTCTCTTGCTTTTGTTTTTTTCTTATTCATATCAGCACAGCAATTAAAGAGAAGGCGAAAAACTCACCATTACTGAACATTTCATCACCTGTAAGCTGAGCATCCTTAGCATAGAGGACTCCAAAGTTAAAATTCACCGATCCCTGGGAAATAAAACCAAATATCGTATGATAAACAGTCAAACAGCAGACATAAAAATTTGTTTCCTCTAAGGACTTTCAGGTACGTATGTATCTTTGCATTACACATGAGAACATACACTTTATACCATCACCTAATACATAATAATTTACCTTTAAATTTTGATAGTATAGCATGAATTTTTAACTTAAACTGGTGATCTATTATTATTAAGTTGGTGCCTAAAGTTATTTCTGCTGTCACGTTCAAAAAAACATCAATTTTTTTTAACTGTAATGAGCAATTGATTTCAAAGTCATCACAAGCCCACCAAAACACAAAGCTCTGTTCACTGGATGGCTCTGTGAGCTAGAAGTAGTTAGGCTTCTACTTCCCTCTTGTTCTTCCAGAACCAATAAATCCTGTCAACAAAACCAGGATCTATAGCCCACTGCTGTGAAAGATTCTACAAGGATGATGGTTGGATTTGTGTTTAGAAGTTTTCATTTGAAATGGCCAGTACAATGGATAAAGACAGTTCAAGTAGTATTACATTACTATTATTATTATTTCTATTATTATTTTTACTATTACTACTACTATTATTATCACCTGCTACTGGAAGAAACAAACCAGTAGTACCTATACTTAATTACTTTTACCTCCAGAAAATAATAAAGAAAAAGAACCAAACCAAAAAAAGTCACTTCCTACCTTTTATATCAAGGGATGAAAACTTTCTCTTGGGCTCTTCTCCAATTTATCAAGACTCACAGCACTGAAAGGCAAACAAAACAGTGCTTTATAGAAGGGCAAGTGCACGTTTCAAGGCTGAGCCACCAACTGATTGCAGTGACAGCAGTTACAACATGAATCGTTCCCAGAGCCTCTGTTCAATGGAACGTTCAGTGGAACTGCCATTTCTTTCCCAAAACACTAACTTCCAACACTTCCTAAACGTATTTGGTATTTTACAACAACAGAAGTTAGTGAGACTCTGTGTGGAGGTCAGGTTTAAATTTATTTCCTTCTAAAGCGCAGAGCTCTGTTCCATCACCCTTCACTTCGGCTCTACACTGAATCGTGGTGAGCATTTGAGAAGGGCTCAAGAACCAATTCTATTTCTCTCTTTTTCTACTTCTCTCTATTCCTAAATAATTCCAGACAAGTCCAATGAAAAACGACAAGTTCAGCACCAAAGTCACACTTTTTCCCTTTGTCTGGTCAACAACAGGCTCTAAATCCACTTATTGCTGCCTTCAACGATTAGGACTTGCAAAACCATTTTTACATGTTTTACAGCTTTATCATAAAAGCCACAGAACGCAAGCTCTCAATTACAGGAAAAGGTACACAGGCAAATATCTAAAGGGATCACTTATTAGTAAATACATACCTTGGTAGAGATCGCACTGAGAACCTTTCTGAGGGACTCTAAGGGACGCATGTTTTCTGAGCACCCTGGAAACAAGAAAAGCTAGGATATATTACAGGACATCCCCACTTTTTCTACATATTCAAATAGGATTTTTAATAAAAACTATTCAGTTACAAAAGAAGGAAGAAAACCAAGCAAATTTTACTCAGCTGTATTTACTGCCGATTTAGAGAAAAATGCCGGGCCGCGTCGGCCGCTGCGTCACAGGCCGCGCCGGCAGCAGGGCCTGCCGGGAGTTGGAGTCTCGGCCCGCCAGCCACTCATGTGCCGCGATAGCCGCTGCGTCACACGCCGCGCCGGCAGCAGGGCCTGCCGGGAGTTGTAGTCTCGGGCTGACAGCCACGGCTCCGTCCCCCGCCACCGGGAGCTGCAGTCCCTCCCGGGCATCAAACGGCTCCTTCGCCCCAGGGCGGGGAAGGACCCGAGGCAGCACCGCTCCTCCCGGATGCCCTCTCTTTTCCCCTCCAACTCTTTTTCTTTTTTTTAACTCTGTTTTTCACTCTTTTCCTTTTCCCTTTCCTTTCCTTTCCTTTCCTCTCCTCTCCTTTTTTCCATTTTTTTCCTTTTTTTTCTTTCCCTTTCCTTTTCTTGTATTTCTAATCTTGGTTTGCCTTTCTAGCTCTAGAATAAAAAAGCAGCAGTAGTAACTTTCAGGCTACCTGGGAGTAAAAAAACCCCAAAACTAAAAAGATTTAAAGAAAACTATTTATTCCCTGGGAGCCTGAAATTTTCTACTGCTGCACATGACACAGAGCTTTTTATTCCTTCGCATATATAGTTGATATTTGATACTCACTTTATACACCGCCCGCTGCCGTCTGCACCGTTGCTCTGCAGGCAGAGCGCTGCGGCGTCGTTCGGTTCTGTTTAATTAAACTCGGCTAAATTAGGCTTGGTTCGGCTTAGGTCTAAAATCGTTTCGGTTCGGCTTTTCGTCTAAATTCGGCTTTTCCGGCTCTTCGGCTGAACTCGGCCCGGTTGGGCTAAAGTCGGTCATATTCGGCTCTTTGTCTAAATGCGGCCAATGTCGGCTACACTCGGCTATCATCGGCTCTTCGTCTCAAGTCGGCTGTGTTCAGCTACACTCGGCTCTTCGTCTCAAGTCGGCTGCGTTCGCCTACACTCGGCTCTTCGGCTCTTCGGAACAATTCGGCCCGGCTCGGCTCCCTCAGGGCGGGAAGGCGGACGTGACAGGACCCCGGCACAGCGAGGCGTTTACCCACATGCCTGTCACAAACCCGCCGAAATACGCCCGCCCGCGGCGCCGCTGAGACCACAGCATGTGTCGGGTACACTTGAAACGCCACAGAAAATACCACCGGGGCCGCGCCGGGGTCGGTATTCCATGCAGGCAGTCCACTGACACCCACCCCGGTCCTCCACTTCCCCGCCCTTTTCGCCGCCCTGTTGAGACGGTCAATTAAAAGTCCGCGACATCCGCCACGCGCCACTCCCAAGGTGGCGGCCTCTCGGCGCAGGGCTGCAGTACCGCGCTCTGCCCACAAGGCGGCAGCACTGCCGCCCGCCCCAGCCGGGGCCGCAGCGCGCCTCGGGGCTGCGGGCAGCGAAGGCGGCAAAAAACAACAGAGGCGACCCCCGCCGAAAACTGCTCTGAAATAAATGCCCCAAAACAACCGGGAAGAGGAAAAAAAAAACTTCTGCCTCTAATCTAATAGGATAATACAAAACAAAACCCCAACAATTTCTTTAAAAAAAAAAAATTAAATCTTTTAAAAAAATTTTTTTTCATATTAATATTCACATTTCTATTTAATAATGTATATTGATGTACACTGTCCATTTATACATTTGTTTTTATGAATACATTTCTATTCCATATTGCATATATCCCTAAAACTTAAATTTATTTTTATATTTTTATACATATTTTTACATAGTAAGTATATATTTCTGTTAGGATTTTTACTTCTGTAACACTCACAGTACTCAAAATAAAACCCCTGCCTCTACCCCATACATGGCAAAAAAAACCCCTTTCATTTCAACTGTATTTGAATTAAAAAAAAAAAAATTCAAATTTATATTTAAAATATTTACTGATGTATGATCGATTTTGCATTCATATTTAGCGATTTATTTATAAATTTATATTCTATGTTACATGTGTTCCTATTACTTATATCTTTATATACTTTTACTCATATCTTTATATATTTATTATAACTTTCTGTGTTAGGATTTTTACATCTGTAACACATTATTTAAAATAAAACCCCTGCCTCTACCCACATGAAAGCCAAAAAGAACCTCAGTCTTCTCAACTGTATTTAAATATTTTTTAAAATTCAATTTTCCAGGTTGATATTCACTTTTACATTTAAAATGTATACTAATGTATACTCTTATTTGTATTCTCCATTACATCTCTTCCTATTATTTATATTTACTTATATTTTGTGTTTATATATATATATATTTATATCTCGATTTAATATCTCAATATTAAGAAATATGTAACAATAATATCTACATTCATATTATTTAAAATGAAAACCCTGCCTCTAACCCAATAATAAAAAAGACCCCAACCCTTTCTTTTAAAAAATATTTAAATAGGTTTTATCCTTATGTCTGATTTTTATATTCGTATTTCTATTTATAATAATGTATATTAATGTCTATTGCTTACATATACATTTATCTTTACCAATGTCAAGTTATAAATAAATTTACATTCTATACTACATCTGATGCGAGTAGTTATTTATATATTTTTATACATTGATTAAATATTTCTGCGTCAAGATTTTTACTTCTCTAACACTTATAATATTCAAAATCAAACCCCTGCCTCCACTTCAATAAAAGCCAAAACATTCCCTTTCTTTTAAACTATATTTACATATTTTTATATTTATATTCCCGTATAATGTTATTTATATTCTGTACTACAACTCTTCATATTACTTACATATATTTATATATAAATTTATATTCATGCTTTAGCAATTTCTCTTTATATATTTATTATATATTTCTATCTTAAGATCCACATTTCTATATTACTTATATTATTTAAAATAAAACTCCTGCCTCTAACCAAATAAAAACCAACGACACCCCTTTATTTGAACCAGGTTTAAAATTTAGGAAGTAAATTTATTTTTCAAAATTAGAATGATATTTATATGGATATTTTTATTTATTTTATTCATAGATATTATATATATTAGAGAGAATACCTTCTAATAGAATCATAGATATATATTTTCTGTATTATATATATTTTTTTACTTCTATTTATTTAAATTAAATATGTATAGATATTTGTATTTCTATATATATTTGTATATCTGAATTTATATTTTATTTCAATCATTTATTTAAAAACCCCAGCCTATAACCTAATAAAACCCCCAATTTACTTTTACTCTATTTAAATATTTTTATTTTTACAATCTATATTTATATATCTTTGTATATATATATATATATATATATATATATAAAAAATAGACTATCATTTACCGATATGATATGTTCCAATTATATACCATGTATTATAGTTTTATGTATGTATCTGTTATCTATATTTATGTTTACCACTCTAATTTTAGATTTATTTTTAAATTCATATTTATTGCTATTTTCATCTCTATATTAAACCATACAAGTTCACTAACCCGACACACCGGAGCCACAACGATACCGTACCTTTGTCAGCGCCGGCACGCAGCACACGCCCGTCCCGTCGCAGCACATCAAACAAAACCTATTTCTATCACTAACGGAACAAACATCCCACAACGTCACTGAACCCCAATAAAAACTCAAATAAACCTAACTGTAAATCATTTTTAAATCCCACTATAAAGTAGCCCAAAACCTCCGCACATGCTCATCATAAACTTCCTCCTAAACCAGTATCTCAAAAACCCCAAAAAAACTCAAATACACCTTGAAAATGACACAACTGCTAATAAAAACAAACACCCACTAAAAATTAAATCAAACCAACTCACGAGACTCAAAACTGTACAACTGACCCTGAACATTACTAAAAAAAGTCCCCAAAGCTCTACCTTTATGCTCATGCACAAATAACAACCTATCATCTATACAAGTTATTTGAAAAAATTAAAAAAAATAATTAAAACCATGAAAATAAAAAATCTAAACTATTAAAATACTAAAAAATATCACTGCCTAAATTAAAAAACGTATTGCCTATAAAAACCCACCATATAAATGCCCCTGTCCCAAAAAATAAAAACAAAAAAAACTATCGAACCAGAAAGAAATCACAACTTAGGAACACCAAAACCAGAGCGTTCAAGAAGTCACACCACATCCCTTATCATACACCAACTACAAACAACAGAAAACAATACAAGGAATTCTTAAAAACCACCTTAAGACCACTACATTGAAAAACATTTCAAAAATTAAAAACTGCATCTAACAAAAGCCATCTAATAAATTCACACCCAAAACTCCAGCAGCCCAGCTGGCCCTACCAAAGCTCTATGTTTATGCATACAACAAACAAAACCAAAATCCCAGTAATACCCATCAGAAATCTATGAAAGAATCCTATTGAAATTAATCCTGCCTCAAATACAAACCAACCAATCCAGAAAGACAGCTTCACTCAGAAAACAATTTACACAGAGTTAATAATACCAAGAAATAAAACAACACACCATATACCACCAATGAATATCATAGTGAAGTAAAAAAAAAACACTACATTTTTTCCTTTTTGTTTTTTAAACTAACTTCTTTTATTAGCTAGAACAAAAGCTTTTGCCAGGTCTGTAACAACAACAACTTCTTTTTTTCCTTCTCCTTCTAAAATGTCCCTTCTCACTCCCAAATTCCTTTCAACTCCTGAGTTTACATCCAAGCAAAAAGCAAAATTTGTGCACTCGTGCGTCCGATGCTCCTGTCAGGTTCTCTGTTTCCCTCCACATCTTCTTACACTTTCAGTCCTCACGCTGTCCCGCCGTGATGAGTCTGACAGAAGAATTGGCACAAGTTAACAGAGCATTTCCCTCCCTCCCTGCCTCTGCTTTCCTCAGCGCATTTCAATCCATCCCAGGCCTGCAACGATGCACGCTCACCCCAAAGCTCACAGCAAGCACGCAGCAGCTCAGGCTCAGGGGCTCGGTGCCTTGGATAGCCGAGGAAACTTCTGATGAGCCTCCGTTCCAATAAACTGGAATGCAAACTCACCTCCATCTCAGAGCCTCAGTGACCTCGCCCAGCCCCTTCATGACTTGCAGGCACAAGGATGCAAAGCAGCTTTTTGTCTTTTCTCCGGAGTGCCAACGGGTCAAATATGTCGGCTTTGACATCACTGATTACCCTCTCTTTGAAGTCTCCCAAGGACACTTTTAAAGAAAATACAGAAGACTGCTGGTACATCCATGTGGGATCAGGAGGAAAGCAGCAAGGATCCGAGGCCAGCGGCGCGGCCGGGCAGTGCCACGTCCCTGCCACCCTGTGACAAGGCACACGGCTGCAGAGCCCCAGAGCCCGCAGGCCCTGCAGCTGCCACACGGATGGACCTGGTTCCCTCCCCGGGTGCCCAGGGGGAAACCTGAGGGCAGGCGTCCTCCCCGAGGGTGCACCCGGAGCCCCGGGCAGGGATGGAGTCGCCGGCTGCTCTCTGGGGACGAGACCCTCCCTGCAGGCGACGCTGCCTCGTCCTCTCCCTCCCCGTGGGACAGGGACCTCCAGGCTCTGCGACCAGCCTCCTTCCGTCAGCGTCCCGGTGCTGTGTCACAGCCACAGGGGTCAATTCGTGGTGAGTACCGATGGCACGCAAATGGCAGCCCGAGGAAATCGTCTTCTGGGCTCTAAGTGGTTGGGACAGGCTCTGATTTTCTCTTTTGTATCTGTATGATGATTAGTACAACAGGGCTCTGATGGATGACGTGGCAACACAGATTTATATTAAAAACCCCTCGATAGGATTACATCGACTTCTAGGAAAAGACAAAAGCTTAGGACCCTTCTGAAATCTACTTTTAATCCAAAGCACGGGGCTTGTCAGCACGCTGCACCTTCCAGCTTTTCAAAGCAGCTTACCTCTGAAGACCAGCAAACACTGATTTCTACAGAAACAACGGGCAACCCCCAGGCTAATCTCAACACTACTGTTTAATAGGGGACCTGCCAGCGTGCCAGTCCAGCTTTAAGTGTGCTTTACTTCAGTCTAACATCCCCACAAAATTCTTCTCACATCTTCCAACCCTGAAATCTTATTTTCCCCTAAAGCTTCTCTTCATTAGCAATTTCCAAGTAACATGGGATTTTTACAACATTCAAAAATGTCATGCTGGACTGTGCTACAGAGTAATCTGCAAATATAAGCTTAGCAAAGTTTGAATTGACTTGTCCAGAGAAAAAACCTACAAGTGAACACCTACACCCGCCTACAAAGAGCTAACGAGCCCCTGGCAGCTGCCAGCATCAAAGCACAGCGGATGTTTCTAATACAGGGTAAGGATAACAATATCACCTCCTGTTCTCTCCAGCTTCTTTTCCCTGCAGTCGTATTTTGCTTCGTATGATTTTTTTAGTCTCTGCATCTTCTTGGACAGCACCGAGCCCGACGGCAAGGAGACGAGAGTCTTTCCCTGCCGTGTGGAGAGAACCAGGAAAACACTTAAAGTAAGAACAGGGCAGTTTGAAATTCATACTTGCAACGAGAAGCAGCGCCTACCCAACAGAACAAAAGGAAACAAACCATGATACCTGCCTGGGGACAGAAGACATATAAACTCTCCAGGATTTACAATTCCAGCAACCAACCCCTTCAGGACAGCAGCCAAGTGTCCCATGGGGTGGTGCTGCACCAAAGAACCATCTGAGAGGTTCCAAAGAGTGAAATGCACAATATTTTGCAAAGACAAAAAATCTTGCAAAATAACAAAAATACAATAGATGTAAACTACAGGGCAAGAGTACAAGTGTTACCTTTGGGAGCTGGAACCATCCAGGTGAGCACCTGATAACTGCATCCTCACCAGAGTTTGAACCCTTCAGGACACAGAAGGGTTTTCCCCAGGAATTTCACAGACTGAGTTTTGACAGAAGCACGCTCGCCGGATCCTCAGAAACGTCGCCCATTCTCCAGGTGTCTGGAGAGAACTGCAAATGGCTCTCACGTAGTTTGAGCTAGTTCTGTAAGGTCTCAGGGGGAATTTCACCAGATGCAACCAAATTGGGCAACTCCCAGTGGGACAGAAGGAACCCAAAGCTTGGGTTCGCAGAGCTGCAGCAAATACTGAGGAAACAAACAAAACAGCATCAAAAATAATAAACCATCCTTCTTTTTTCTCTTGCTTTTGTTTTTTTCTTATGCAGATCAGCACAGCAATTAAAGAGAAGGTGAAAAACTCACCATTACTGAACATTTCATCACCTGTAAGCTGAGCATCCTTAGCATAGAGGACTCCAAAGTTAAAATTCACCCATCCCTGGGAAAGAAAACCAAATATCGTATGATAAACAGTCAAACAGCAGACATAAAAATTTGTTTCCTCTAAGGACTTTCAGGTACGTATGTATCTTTGCATTACACATGAGAACATACACTTTAGACCATCACCTAATACATAATAATTTACCTTTAAATTTTGATAGTATAGCATGAATTTTTTACTTAAATTGGTGATCTATTATTATTCAGTTGGTGCCTAAAAGTATTTCTGCTGTCACGTTCAAAAAAACATGAATTTTTTTTTTACTGTAAGGAGCAATTGATTTCAAAGTCATCACAAGCCCATCAAAACACAAAGCTCTGTTCACTGGACGGCTCTGTGAGCTAGAAGTAGTTAGGCTTCTACTTCCCTCTTGTTCTTCCAGAACCAATAAATCCTGTCAACAAAACCAGGATCTTTAGCCCACTGCTGTGAAAGATTCTACAAGGATGATGGCTTGATTTGTGTTTAGAAGTTTTGATTTGAAATGGCCAGACCAATGGATAAAGACAGTGTAAGTAGTATTACATTACTATTATAATTATGTCTATTATTATTTTTACTAGTACTACTACTATTATTATCACCTGCTACTGGAAGAAACAAACCAGTAGTACCTATACTTAATTACTTTTATTTCCAGAAAATAATAAAGAAAAAGTACCAAACCAAAAAAAGTCACTTCCTACCTTTTATATCAAGGGATGAAAAATTTCTCTTGGGCTCTTCTCCAATTTATCAAGACTCACAGCACTGAAAGGCAAACAAAACAGTGCTTTATAGAAGGCCAAGTGCACATTGCAAGGCTGAGCCACCAACTGATTGCAGTGACAGCAGTTACAACACGAATGGTTCCCAGAGCCTCTGTTCCATGGAATGTTCTGTGGAACTGCCATTTCTTTCCCAAAATACTAACTTCCAACACTTCCTAAACGTATTTGGTATTTTAAAACAACAGAAGTTAGTGAGACTCTGTGTGGAGGTCAGGTTTAAATTTATTTCCTTGTAAAGCACAGAGCTCTGTTCCATCACCCTTCCCTTCGGCTCTACGCTGCATCATGGTGAGCATTTGAGGAGGGCTCAAGAACCAATTCTATTTCTCTCTTTTTCTAGCTCTCTCTATTCTTAAATCATTCCAGACAAGTCCAATGAAAAATGACAAGTTCAGCATCAAAGTCACACTTTTTCCCTTTGTCTGCTCAAGAACAGGCTCTAAATCCACTTCTTGCTGCCTTCAACGATTAAGACTTGCAAAACCATTTTTACATGTTTTACAGCTTTATCATAAAACCCACAGAACGCAAGCTCTCAATTACAGGAAAAGGTAATTCACAGGCAAATATCTAAAGGGATCACTTACTTGGAAATACATACCTTGATAGAGATCGCACTGAGAACGTTTCTGTGGGACTCTAAGGGAGACATATTTTCTGGGTACCCTGGAAAGAAGAAAAGCTAGGATATATTACAGGACATCCCCACTTTTTCTACATATTCAAATAGGATTTTTAATAAAAACAATTCAGTTAAAAAAAGAAGGAAGAAAACCAAGGTGATTTTACTCAGCTATATTTACTCCCGATTTAGAGCAAAAAAAAAGTCACGGGTGCTGCAAAGAAAAAAAAAGTGAACCATAAACACCTACAGTAGAATTTTAAAACAAGTGCTTGGATAAAAGAATCTTATGGAACGTGAAGTAGAAAAAAGTGAAACCACTATCAGACCTGCCACTTTTCTCACCATTGTACAAGAACATCCTAAAAGCAGTATAAAGTCACTGCCTAAAACCGGTCACGGGATGTAACCAAGAACAATTTAGGCATTTGCTAATCTAGACAGAAACCTTTTCTGGATGCTAGTGTCAAATCACAAGTTTTGTCTTTCAGAAGCTCGACAATGCTGGAAAGCATTTTCCCTGGGGCTCGGGAGGGCAGAGGCGGAAGCGGGGATGAGTTTGCAGCTCGCACCTGGGCCATCCGAAGGGTACAGCCCGCCGGCTCCCCGCGCTGGGCATTCTCCCGGCCATCTCGGGCTTTACCGCTCAGCGCCGCTCCGTCCGTTTCCACGGCGCAAAGAGCCACGAGCACTAACGCGGGCAGCAGCCCCGTCACGCCGCCGATGTCGCAGCGCTCCCTGCTCGCAACGCCCGACACGCGGCGGAGCCGCCTCCGCCCGCAGCACCGGCAGCAGCCCGAGGGAGACGGCTGCGGCTCGGGGGCTCCTCCGGCGCCTCCGCCAGCCCGAGGGCGGCCGCCCCACCGGGACCGCGGCAGCGCCCGGCGCCGCTCGCCCGCGGCGGCTCCTGCAGCTCCCGGCCCGCGGCAGCAAAGCACCGCCTCGCCCTCCGCCATCGGCGGGCGGCAGCGCCCCCGCCCCCGGCACCGCTGAGTGAGGCCGACGAACCGGGCGGACGCTCCTTCCGCGCTCCTCAGCTCCACGCGGGCGCCCACACGGAGCCTTCGCCCCTCCAGCGTCGCCGTCCCGCGCCGGAGAGGCGCCGCCAGCTGCCCGCGCACAGCCCCGCGCGGCCGCCTGGCACGCCAGCCACTCATGGGCCGCGTCAGCCGTTGCGTCACACGCCGCGCCGGCAGCACGGCCTGCCGGGAGTTGTAGTCTCGGGCTGACAGCCACGGCGCCGTCCCGCGCCACCGGGAGCTGCACTCCCTCCCGGGCATCAAACGGCTCCTTCGCCCCAGGGCGGGGAAGGACCCGAGGCAGCACCGCTCCTCCCGAATGCCCTCTCTTTTTCCCTCCAACTCTTTTTTCTTTTTTCACTCTGGTTTTCAACCCTTCCCTTCCCTCTTGCTCTCCTGCTTCCTTTCCTTTCCTTTCCTTTCCTTTCCTTTCCTTTCCTTTCCTTTCCTTTCCTTTCCTTTCCTTTCCTTTCCTTTCCTTTCCTATCCCTTTCTTGTATTTCTGATCTTGGTTTATCTTTCTAGCTTTAGAATAAAACAGCAGCAGTAGAAACTGTCAGGATACCTGGGAGTAAAAAAAAACCTCCAAAACGAAAATGATTTAAAGAAAACTATTTATTCCCTGGGAGCCTGAAATTTTCTACTGCTGCACGTGACATAGAGCTTTTAATCCCTTCTTATAGATAGTTGATATTTGATACTTACTTTATACAGCGCCCCCTGCCGTCTGTCCCGGCGCACTGCAGCCCCAGCGCTCCCTGTCGTCTGTCCCGGCGCACTGCAGGCACAGCGCCTCCTGCCGTCTGCACAGGCGCACTGCAGGCACAGCGCTGCGGCGGCGTTCGGTTCTGTTGAATGAAACTCGGCTGAATTCGGCTCCGTTCGGCTCTTGGTCTAAACTCGTTTCAGTTCGGCTCTTCGGCCGAACTCGGCACGATTGGGCTAAACTCGGTCATATTCGGCACATTGTCTAAAAGCGGCCAGTGTCGGCTACACTCGGCTATCATCGGCTCTTGGTGTAAACTCGGCTGTTTTGGCCACACTCGGCTCTTCGGTTCAAGTCGGCTGTTTTCGGCTCCTCTGGGCTCCTCGGGGAAACTCGGCTGTTTCCGGCCACACTCGGCTCTTCGGTGAAACTCGGCTGTTTCTGGCCACACTCGGCTCTTCGGCTCTTCGCAACTATTCGCCCCGGCTCGGCTCCCTAGGGCGGGAAAGCGGCCGTGACAGGACCCCGGCACAGAGACCCGTTTACCCACATGCCTGTCACAAACCCGCCAAAATACGCTCGCCCGCGGCGCCGCTGAGACCACGGCGCCTTTCGGCTACATCTAAAACGCCACAAAAAATCCCACTGGGGCCGCGCCGGCTTCGGTCTTACACGCAGGCAGCCCTGAAGACGGACTGGGGCCTTCAATTTACGCGCCATTTCTGCCCCCATCTCGAGAAGGTCAACCAAAAGTCCGCGACACCCGCGACTCGCCACTCCCAACGTGGCGGCCTCTCGGCGCAGGGCTGCAGTACCGCGCTCTGCCCACAAGGCGGCAGCACTGCCGCCTGCCCCAGCCGGGGGCGCAGCGCGCCTCGGGGCTGCGGGCAGCGAAGGCGGCAAAAAACAACAGGGGCGACCCCCGACAAACACTGCTCGGAAATAAATGCCAAAAACCCGCCTCTTACCCGACATGACCCAAACAAGCCCCGTTGTTTTAAATTAGATTTAAATACATTTGATATTTCTATTTTTCGTATTTATATTCACATGCATATTTATAGTGGACATGGATGCAGTATGTCATTTATACACTATATTACGTCTATTCCTTATACTATATTATGTCTATTCCTACTAATAATATTTATTTATCTTTTGTGGTTTTATAAATATCTTTATGTATTGATTCTATATTTATATTTTTTAAATTCTATTTCTATAACACTTTTATTATTTAAAATTAAAATCCCTTTCTAACTCAATACATACAAAAAAACCTTTCTTTTACACTATATTGAAATATTTTTATAGTTATAGCTTGCATGACTATATTCAAATTTATATTTATAGTTTATATTGATGCATTACATTAATAACTATATATAATATGCACCTTATTCAAAACTATACGGGAATTATTTTTTAAATTATTTACCATATCTACTGCTACAACTTTTTTCCCTTATATTTCTAATTTTTATATAAATCTTTAATGTGTTTACTATTTATTTCTATACTTATATTTCTGCCTTTATATTATTTGTATTTGCAATTTTTATACTAAAACCCCTGCTTTGGCAAAGAAAAAGCAAAACCATTCATTATTTTAAACTACCTAAATTTTTTAAAATATTTATATTTATCATAATATACAACAAATGATAGATATATATAGATAGATAGATCACTTCCGTATTTATATCTATTTTATATCGATTTCCTATAATATTTTTAATCAGATATATACAGTATTACTTGTATTATATAATGTATCAATTTATGTTATTTTACATTTACAATTTATTATTAAATTTTTTATATATCTGCATATAGTTGCAATACATTTATATTATTGTATTTTTGTTTGGGTCGTATTTACATTTATATTCTCTATTCATATATCTATAAACATACACAATACTCTATTAAAATTAGAATAACTTATTGAAACATATAATGACTTAAGTTACATGTTAAATTTTAAAATTGATCGAATATATAAAAATAAAATTGGCTCATTCCCATTGCTACACATCTATTTCTTTTGTTTCAAGAGAGTTAGAGTCATAATTGTATATTTAAAATCCAATTCCTAAATGAAATGACAGAACAAACAGCACCAAATTCCCACCAATATCTTCCAAAAACATCAAGGAATCTCCAACAGCCAAACAAGTGTCAGTGAAAAAACAAAGAACACTCTTTACAATAACAATTCTCATCACGACAGAAAAATGGAACCAAAATAAAACAAAATCCTATAGAAACACACACAGCAAATTACAAAAAGTACTTAAAAAAAGTCAAACCAATCTACTAAACTCAAGACAGTGCCACTCATCCTCAACGTTACTAAAAAAAAAAAAAACAAAAAAAACCCCAAAATTCTCCAAAATTCTACCTCTACACTAACTCAAAGAATAAACAATCCTCTGTAAAAATAACGTTAAAACCTGAACTAATTAACAAAATGGAAAAACATCTCAACCACTAAAAACTAAGAAATTAACTGCCCAAATAAAGAAATACTTTAAAAACCCACCATATAAATACCCATGTTCCCAAAAAAAACCCGATAAACAATACTCAAATACATTAAAAGACAACAACAAAAGAAAATAAAGAAACCAACAACAAGAATAATACCAAAAAACACATAAACTTAAATCTGCAACAAAAAAATTATTCCCAACTGAATAAACCCATAGTGCCTCAAGCGATCAAAATAAAAATACCACCTAGAAACAAACACAAAGACTAAAGACAAACGTAACCATAAACCATGTCCCCCAAATTACCCGTAACCATAAAACATACACTACAATCGAACAAACCAAACAAACAAAAGCCCTGGAAGACGATAAACACACATGCAATTACCGAGATTAAAAACCCGCGGCTATGAACGACACGACGCTACCCCAAGCCCCCCAAAACAAACACTACACACTCACGCTAATAAAAGCCGCCGCAACAGAATTAAAATGCGAACCGCTGCTTCGCGCTACGACCCGTAAAAACCATTGCGCGCCCTTCTAAACATAATACCCAGGAAAAAAAAAAAATCCGACTACAAAACCCAATCCAAAACAAACCTTTACCAGCCCTACCGGCACCGAGAACCGTGCCGCTCGGGAAGAACACCGCATCCCTTAGCGTACGCCCGCTGCAAACCGAACACAGCCACGCAATCAACGCCTCCAAAGCGCCTCCGAGCCGCGGCACCGCCGAGCTTTGAGCGGCCGAACCCCGCGCTCGCTGCCGGCCCCGGACGGAGCGCGGCTCCCGGCAGGGAAGCGGCTCCTGCGGCGGCTGCTCCGGCACGCGGGGCCGGCGCCGTCCCGGGGAGCCCCGCCCGCTGCCCCTGCCCGGCGGGGCCGGCACCGGGCCCGGGGCTCCCGGCGGCGCCCCGGCCCCGCGCCCGGAGCGGACGGAGCGGCCGGCACCGCCCGGGCCGGCGCAGCAGCGCCCGCGCCGCCTCCGCCGCCCTCGGCCGGCCCGGCCCGGCTCCCCTCGGCTCGCACCGGCGCGGCTCCGCCACCGCCGCCCTCGGCCGGCCCGGCCGCGCCGAATCCCCCGTGCGCCCCGGCAGCCGCCCGGGCCGTGCCGGCAGCGCTCCCGAGCGGGAACGTTCCGGGCCGGGCCGGGCCGCGGGCACGACGAGCGCCCTCCGATGCAGCGGCACAGCCCCATTGCAGCCCTGCAAACGCTGCCGGAGCTGCGGCTCCCCGCAAGCCAACCCCGAAACCGACGCCGCAGGCGGGGCGCACCTCACTCCAACAAGGGCAAAGAAATGTGTTCTCCCCTCCAATTTCACCCCCTAGGAGAGCAGAAAAGAAGGGGCGCTCCCCAAATGAAAGCCTTCGACTGATGGGAAAGGGCGATTTCGACCTCCATTCAAACCCTTCAAAAGGAGGGACACCAGGGCTGCCCCCTCCATTTAAACCCGAGGGTGATGAAAATGGGGTGGGCTGCCTTCAAATCAAACCCAGAATACCACAAGAATACTTTTCCCATTCCCCTTAGAATAGAACGCAGGGATTCCCTGTCACCCCCGGGATACCCCTAACAGCCTGGAAAAGGCAGCTTTTCCCGCAATCAACACCCTTAAAACCACAAGTCAAGAGGGATCCCCTCAGTTCAAACGCAGACAATAAAAGAAGAGGAGCTGTTTCCTTCTCCTTAATCCCTTTTGTCCTCATAAGCTCCATTTTTGTTCCTGGGGAACCGGGGAGGGACGGGCAAGATGAAATTGCAAAGGGGAAGGAGAAAATTCCCCGCTCCAAACCCACACGGGCTCACCTGTTCGGCTGCTGCTCCCCGGCACAAAGATTCGTCCCTCGGCGCCTCCTTTAAGCGATGCTCCGCGTACCCAAGCGCGGATCCAGGTGTCCCCCCGACCCTGTGAGAAGCTCCCGCAGCCCTTCCACGAGACAGCGCCGGCAGCGCCCCATAAACCCCTCCACTCAGCAGCTCCGTGCAAAAGGGAGCCGAGGCAAAGCCTCCCCCTAAAGCAGCCTGGCCCCGGCAGGAGCCGGCCCCTCATCATCCTCACAGCTCACACCTGGGCTGCTCCGAGCCCCCACCATCCTCACACTCACACCTGGTGCTGATCCGAGCCCCCATCATCCTCACACTCACACCTGGTGCTGATCCGAGCCCCCACCATCCTCACACTCACACCTGGTGCTGATCCGAGCCCCCATCATCCTCACACTCACACCTGGACTGCTCCGAGCCCCCATCATCCTCACACTCACACCTGGGCTGCTCCGAGCCCCCATCATCCTCACACTCACACCTGGCGCCGCTGCCACTCTCCAACAGCGCCTCTCCCTGTCCAGCACACAGCCCGCTTCTCACAGACACCGAGCAAACAGAAATCCGCTACGGGTGTTGGCTTTCCTTAGCCCGTCTGGTTCCAGAACTCAAACACGTACGTGCACTGCTGGCATTGAGGGAAAGCTTTCCAGTGCTGCAAACTGTCATTCTGCTAGCACACTTTGATACACCCTCAGAAAAAGCAGAATCAGCGCCAACTCCTACGACCCATGCTAAGTAACCCAGCCCTCCTTGGGACACCCAATGCAGCAGACCTCGAAAAACGAGGGGGAAAGTCAAGCTTGGAGTGGAAAAATAAATGAATGCCTTTAAAATAGGCATTCACACAACAATAGTGGGAACCAGTCACATTTCTTCTTTCCTTGCTCTCTGTAATATGAAGTAAAAAAAAAATGTAATATGAAGTAAAAAAAAACACGTGAAACACAAGGCAGAGCTGGGAATTTACAGGTCTTTATTCTGGCTCTCTGGATGACAAGCACCTCTTCCGGGACTGCGACACGATTTGGGGACTGGCAGAGAACGGCGGCAAAGGTGCCAGAGAGCCCTTTCTATTGCCTCCAGCCCCTGCAGCTGTTCTGATGCTTTCGGGGCACAGCTCGGTCCATTCCTAGACAAAAACGCTAGGGCAATATCTTCAAAACTGCTACCCGTCTCCACTCGGAGTTTCCTACATGCCTGTAAACAAATGTGTGGATAGAGAGGGTTTCTCCCCAAATGAATTTAGAGACAAATTTCTACTCTTTACCAAGACCTATAAAAACGAATACCTGGACAGCTTTTAGCATTCTACACCCACCCGTCCCTGTGAATTTGGGGGCAGCTTTGGGTCCCTCCGGGGGACGGCCCCCAGCGTGACGCCCCTCGCCCGCCCCCCGCCTGCTCCTGCACCGCAGTGGGGCTCCCGCTCCTGGGGACCGCGGGGTGCCCCAACGGCATCAGAGCCCCGAGTCTTCATCCCCTTTCCCTGAGCCCCAAGGAAGGCACAGAGCGAGTCCGACCGCCCCGGACAGCAGCGCGGCGCTTCCTCCAAGCCCTTTGCACGCGTCCATCCCCGCAGAAAGGGATTCTGCTGCAGCAAGAAAGGGGGGCGGCCCCCAGAAGGGTTGAGGTTCCTCCCCAGCCTCGCTGTCCCGGGCCAGGGGCAGCGAGAGGGAGTGGAAGCAGAGAGGACACAGAAAGAAAAGGAAGAATTGGGTGCAGGATGAAATTGAAAAACACCCCAAAAAACAAAAAAACCCACCTCAACAACAAACAAACAAACAAACAAACAAAAAATTCCAAAAAACCAAAAAAACCCCCAAATTGGGAAGGGCAGCACGGCAGAGAGGCTTTAAAAACAGGAACAGGGAATGGGACACAAGGATCCTCTGAGGAACAATGGCACGGGCAGCACCTCAGAGAATAACAAGGAACATGAGTGAGGCATGGGGAAGAACACAGAAAAGGACAGAGTGCCAAACACACGGTAAGAACAGAGGCATACAGAGACACGTGGGGCAAGATGCTTCTCCTCCAGCCACTACACAAGCGCAGCTTCCCTGCAATTCCATGCTCAGTCTCTCCTCCAAGCTGCACAGGTGAACAAACAGGTACTCCCAACGTTTCCTTCCCTTAGGCAGCACAGACCCACCGGGAGAACCTGGAATCCAAGGATGGATCGAAACATGGGAGGTCTCACTTGCCACTCTCTCCACCTTTTCTCCAGCTTAGCCCTGGGCTGGTTAACAAAAGACAACAAACATTTAAAAACAAAACTTGAGGTGTCTTGAGGATGCCCAGGCCTGGGAGGAAGCCCTTCCCAGCAGCTTCTTGCGCTTTCCTCACTCTGAGGAGCTGTGGAAATGCACATCCAGACGGGGCAGACGGCCTGGGATGTTTTCTGCACAACAAACGCCACAATCCCGAGCACCAGAAGCCTGAAGATGCTCTGGATTGCAATTCACAGCCTCAGGGGATTCTACATGGGACAGCCAAGTCATTTGTGCCCAGAGGAAATACAAGTCACCATTTTTTAACAGTTAAAATATCTGTGGAAGTTACTGGCTGCTTACGGCAGTGAGCTTCGTATGGCCTCCCATACTTAGGGATTTACCAGAAGAAGCAGTTTCATCTTCCTTCCTTTTGGACCCCAGCCCCAAAGCTCTGAAATTAAGGAATTTCTCCTGGCAGCTTGCAGATTATGTTATCACAAATGAAAGAAAGTAAAGAAGAAATATTCCCAGTAAGAGCCCTTGGGACCTTCTGGGCTGAATTTGGGAGGGGACATTCATTCCCTGTAGTGCAAATACACAACAACCTCCAACACAAAGCAAAGATGTCAAGTGAGGTCTGAAAGCACCAGTTTAACAAATCTCATTGTCATTCTTTTTTTTTGGCGACTTTTGCAATCAAACTCCAAAGCTGACACCCACAACTATCCCCTGTGCTCCATCCAGTCACTCTGAAACAAAACAATATTCCCTGCCAAACTGACAATGGACAGGGGGCAGGGGTCTCCTCTTCAGAAGCTCCTGGCCTGATCTGGAACTACAATGATGTATTACACATAGTAGAAGAAACTCCATTTGATTTTTTTAATTTAAGCAGAACCTAGGGAGAAGTGTTGTAGAAGTGGTATCCACCTGTTTGCTCCCACAGTGGAGATGGCGACTCTGTAATTCCTACACCACCTCTCACTATCCAAGCTTTAGCTCTAGGCTGTCCAGGAGAGGAGCCAGATCCCTCCAATGGAAAGGATTTCTCACTTACTGAGTATGGAAATGGCTGAAGGTGGAATCTAGTGAAAAAAGGAATTCACCATGTTTGCATGTCTGTGTGCACTCACAAGTGAAGAGAAATCCAAACACCAGAGATCATTAGCAGGAGCAGAAAGAAAACAGGTACCGATCTTCATTACAACACATAAGGTTAGTGCATGAGATACAAAGAAACAAAGTATTTATTCTTAAAAGCTCTTCTACGAATCACTCGGCATCACACAATGGGTATGGTGGCTACAGAGTAGAGGGAGTCTCTCTCCCCCTTCCCCCTATTCTTTACACACACATTTGTTCACTCTCACAAACCCACTGTTGTATTTTTAAAATGGAGTTCCTCTCTTCAGTGAGTTGGAAAAAATGTTTATGACACAGGATCTGGCAGAACAGATACATCCTATTAAATAACAGAGCAGTTACAGAAAGGAGACTGCTTTCTTTAGGAAAAAGAGCCTTCTTTCCCTCCTCATCTCTTTGCATTGCCTTAAAAGAGTTCTCCAGACGAAACCAGACCAACAACCCCCAAATACCTGATTTGCATTTTGGCAAAATTAGCAGCCCTAGGATATACACCAATATTGATTTATATACTAATATTTTCACCTGGCTTCCACGGGGTAGGTTCTAAACAATGTGGTGTAAAACCCTGCCAGCAGAGACGATGTCTGCACTACAGCTACCAACCCTGCTATGTGGAACAACTGAATCCGTGCTGGTAACAGGGAAAACGCTTTGACAGCTTGTCTCAATGTTATTTGCAAAACTTTTGGTTGTGTGCTTGCCCCCCAGTTCCCAGGCTGCACACCGACTGACTGTCTCTCCCACGAGTTCTGTGTATCCACATACACAGAACACAGACTCACACGGGCTGTGCTATTTCCAGGAGCACTTTGCACATTATCTTGTGCTGTGTCTTTCTGGTGCTTCAGTGCTACTCTGCTCCGTTTTTTATTTCCTTTCCCACTGTTGTATTCTTCTCTTTATTCCACAACTGAACATTTGCTTCCCCTTCCATCTCGAAGAAACATTTGATCTGATTCCTGCCTCATGGCCAACAACCCAGAAGACTAAAACAAACTGTTTCTATTCTGCTCCAAGATACATTTCCCTCCTACTGGTACTCCAGAATTCCATTGAACCCTTTCCTAGTTTGATGCTATATTTTCTAACAATCTAAATTATCATCTATAGATGAACTACTTCTATGCACAGAATGGTTTTTTGCAGTATGCATAGATTTATATTGTACGGTGGCAACTGAAGACCGCAATACGTCTTCCTGTCACCTTTTATACACACAAAAAGACAATCATCCTGAACTTAAAATAAATTCCTCATTCACAGTCTGCCATAATTACCTGCCTCTTCAGTGCCACTACCTTTCATTTTCAATGCTCAAGCAACACTTAGTCTAGTTGCTTCCAGTATTGCACCATTATTTATCTTCAAATAGTTTTTCTTTGTTTCACAAACAAGCAAGCTCTTAATTTCACCTACAGAATAAAGGACAAAATTTTTCTCTCTCTGATTCAGTAAAAGATCTGACCAGCACCTGAACAAAGGAAAAAGGCACCAAAATCTCAAACCTCAGTTTAACCAACGGAAAGATATGTGACAGCTAGTCTTAGGACTAGCTGGTAGTGACCAGTCTTTTTTTATAGACAGTGAAATGTAAGAATTTAGACTGCAATCTCCAGTGCCATCATCAGTGGCTGATGCATGCACACACCCATTTCAGTATAATGCAGCTGCTTGACAGAGCTTCAGCTTCCCGTGATGCAGTTGTGAACATTGGCACCAACACCACATTAGTTTTGTTAATTTACTCTGAAAGAGACTTGAAACCAGATCCATTCAATTAATTCTACAGAGGCTCTAAACCCAGGCTGGACTCCAATGTGTTGTCAGCTGTGGCAAATGGCTGGTATTGCTCTCAAATACCTTTGCCTTCAGCAGGAAGGCTCTCAAACCCCAGAATTCCCTGGCAGACATTCTGCAGGCATCTATCTCAGTCCCGTGCCCTTCTTATATCCTTGGGCATTTTCCTTTGCATTTCTTATTCCTGCAGACTGAGCATACCCCTGATTGTAGCTGCTCTGTTTGCCACACACAGACAGGAGTTTTGTACACTGAGCAGCATGCACACAACGGACACAGCAGCATAACAAATATGGAAGCACAGCAGCAGATGATCCCCACTGTTTTCTCCTCGTAATGCTTGCTTGTAGTCCAATTAGTGGAGTCCTAAATTAAGTAACCTTTCAAGTCCATCACTGTGGCAGCCTCACAGTCCCTCAGTATAACCAGTTTAAGACTGCAGGATTTCACATTTTACTGTGAAAAGAGGCATTAGCACAAAAGGGAAAAATGCCAAATCAAGCCATTCCCAGTAAAAGGCCTCAGACAATGAGGTACTTTTTCTCACGCCAACAGGTTTTGTGGGAGAGTACTTCATCACATAAATTCACTCACAAGTAAATTTTCCAAGACATCTCTGAACACAATGGATGGACTAAAAGCTATGGCACTATTAATGTGAAAACAAAGATATT
The DNA here is from genome assembly GCF_027887145.1 of Ammospiza caudacuta. NCBI lineage: Eukaryota > Metazoa > Chordata > Aves > Passeriformes > Passerellidae > Ammospiza > Ammospiza caudacuta. The sequence goes on from NC_080593.1 coordinate 99,563, forward strand.
AAATAAAGGGATAAAGAGAAGACTATCTCTTCTGTGACTGAAGAGAAGAAACTTTTAAGTTAAACTAAGAGAGAAATTGGCAAAGACAGCAGAAAACACAACACTAGAGAAAAAATGCATTTATTCAGAAGAGCTGCCTTCCTTCCATATCTCACGTGACTTTGATTCTCTTTCCAATGAAGTGTAAGAATGGAGGTGAAAAGGAGTAACCTAGAAGAGGATTTTGAGTGCCACATCAAATGGACAGTTATACTTTGGCAGCTGCTTTTTGGACTAGAAATTATATTGGGCCTTGATTATAGCTCGTCTGTGCACTACAAAAAATGAGGAGGGGAAGGATTTAAGGAAGACGTCCCTGCTTCCAAGTAATTGTTCTATAAATTCCTATTATCTGAAATTGTCATACATTTACAAAGAAGATGATTTCCAAGGGATAAGTACTCTGTGCTATTTAAGGCTGATACGCTTTATAACTCAACAGCATCCAAAATAACCAGCACGTATCATGTATGGGAGAGCCAAATAATTCATAGTAAGAGGCAGTTCACCTATGACCAAAATGTGAGACCAATCTAGGGACTCTGTTAACATCTTGAAGAAAAAACTACCATGTGACATTAAGTTAAGCTTCTTGGATTCTACAGCAAGAATCAGGAAGTTATTTTCAGTGATGAACCCTACAGGCACACAGAGACACATTTAAATAATCTGGTATTTTACATATATACTTGTTGTTAATATCTGCTGTGTTAAAGGTAGGCATCAGCAAAGCACCATTACATTATTTTAGTTTTCTCAGAACGCCTCTGAGAAATACCTAATACCACTAATACCACTGATATTAAGGATGCATAAGAAACTCTTATCCCAGGAAATATTCTCTTTCTCTCAGTACAGTGTACAGATCACACCCATCTAGTGATATGTGATTCAATCCACCTTTCACTGCCCGGACAGGGGGAAGAGAAATTATTTGCACCTGCAGAAGAGATGGCCTGACTATACGTCTTTCTTCCAGACGGGCTCTGCACTCCAGGATGCAAATGCTCCTAGTTTGTTCTTTCAGATGGTGAGAAAGCTTCTTGCATTGGTCTGGATGAAAAAAAAACCTCTACTCAGGAATATAAAGCATCCCACAGCTATAAGAAAGACTATCTTGTCTAATTCCAGATAAGTTACTGTTTGAGACTCTTGGGTACCATAGGGTAAGAGCTGCATTTATTTCTCTAAATCTGTAGTCTCCTAGAACACCTATCTCAACCTCCACCATCGGTGCCACCCATGATTCTAAGCATAGCCCATAAGGATTTGCTGTGTAGTGTCTAACTTTCCACTAAAACTGAACAATGTGCGTTGATGAGTGAACCTTTAGTCTTCTTTCACACTGACACTTGTATGGCGCTGTCTCTGGCTTGGAATGGTTTGAGACACCTGTCCTGGGCAAGATTTCCAAGGGTCACTCTAAAGCTGGTGTTCTGACTGGTGTGCTGCCGGCACGTTCTCATCCAGTCAGGAAGCAGGTCCATGTGTAACAGTGAGCTAAGTAACACTGAGAAGTCCACTGGTTTGGTGGTCGCGATGCCAATGGAATCTTGTGAGCAGTACTTATGTGTTACGCACTCCCAAAGATTGCTCCAATTCCTGTCGGCGCTGCTGGATCTGCAAGAAAAAGACACACTGTACAGTTTAGCACATTAAATTGCTCAGTGGCAAGAGATGCATCTGTAAGTCAGCAGTGTGGATATTTCCTTCATACCTTGCAGTAGAAATATCTGCTCACAGCTTCTTGAGACCATGGCTCGTGATAAAATTCAGCTCTGCGCTCTTCCTCTGGGTTTCCAACCACATCAGTCATCACCTGTGACAAAAATAAAGCCATTTTTCACCATAGCTCTTCCACCACACAGAGAAACTTTCAGATTTACCCAGAGTGAAAATTTATCTACATTACACATCAAAATGGTCAGAACTGTTCTCAAAGCCCAAAGCAAATGGACAATGCATGCTTACTGCCAAAACAGGGTCACAGAATGCTCAAATGGTTTGTGTTAGAAGGGACCTTTAAGCTCATCTCATTCCACCCCCACTGCTAGGGGCAGGGACACCTTCCACTAGACCAGGTGCTCCAAGCCCTGTCCAATCTGCCTCCAGGGATAGGGCAGCAGAGGGTTGGAAACATTCTACAAAAAAATAGAATTTGATGACTTTGTCTCCAGCATCACAGAATCACAGGTAAATATAGTCATTGGTATATTTTGCAAAGCAATGTTGTGGAATCACAACTCTGATGCCAGCAGGGCAGAATCTTAATAGAAAAGGCTCTTATGGGACTAGTTCTCAGTCAGGGAAAACTGAACAACTATTCCATGTATCTAGGTAGAGAAGCTCCACAACACCTCTGTTTGTAAGTCCCTCAAGTAGAGGTCAGGCTTGTTTAAACATGCTATCAGATTCCTGTCCCCTTTGAATACAATATAAATAGGAATAACCATAACCTTAAGAGTAGATTTTGGGAAGACTATTCAGTTAGCAATAGGCATTTGTATAGGAAAGACACAATGATTTTATTAAAATAATTTCATGGATTCAATAATACAACTGATTTTGAGGCATGTCAGTTAAAGACAGAAAATGTGACACTATGAGGAACAAATTATTAATTTTTGCTGGCAAACAACTGAACTTCTTTACATTTTGATTTCTTGTACATCTCAAAGATAAGCTCAAGGACAGCCGATAAGATTAAATTATGAACCAACACCCAAATTGTGTTCTTGTACTATACGATGCTCCTGCTGAGTTTTGCACAGCTTTGAATTTACAGAATATATCATCAAAGCCCTGCATTTCAAACTTACTATCTGGCCACAAATTGACGTATGAAACACTCCCATGAAACACCACTGTTCCACTGGAACTGGAATACAACCTAAACTATCTTTCCTCCAACCTAAATGATCTTTCCTATCTACTCTGGGATTGCAGCACTCCACTCATTGTCTATCTTCCACCAATCATCCATCCTAGCTGTTTGGCTATACACTCTATGCACATTTAGATAAAATTCTTCCATTCTGGTTACACTATTCATTCTTTTTCAAATCTTATCTCACCTTAAGATCCCTGCTTTGGGACCGGAGAAGGTCTTGGATGTATCCTTTGGGATCCTTGGAGAAACTCAGCATAAAATCACGTTGTATTTTTAGCTGATTTATGGATTCAATTGTCTCATGAATCTGACAGAAAAAAAAACCAAAGCAGATATTCTTTAATTTCTCCCATGCTCCAGTGACCATCAGGTCAGCTCTGTTACTGTCTTTGTACTCCTGGTAATGTACAAAGGTGACAATTCTACACCACAGACTTGTGCAGCCCTTCCTAGGTCTTTTTCAGTTCAAAAAGCAGCAACTTAACTGCAATCCTGCCACTACATTCTGGTTTCACTTGCACTTCTGCAATACAAATATGTACAGGATTCTCCTTCACTTCCTGCACGGAACTCCTGCATGGCATGCAGAACTAAGCCATGTCACTGCACAATGTAATAGTTTCCTGTGTAGAATCACTCTGTCTGCCAAGACTGGGATCTTTGAGGAAAGGTGTTAAATAAATATGCAGTTAAGCAGTGCCCAGTGCAAGAAAGCAGTTATCCCCCTGGTTACCATCATGATCACATCTTCAATATCCTTAAAAACTCTAGCAGTTTCTTGATCAAGTCCATGTCAAATGAATAGCCATGACTTCTAGATTTTTCTTAAGAGAAAGCCTGTAAAAGTCATGGCTGCAAAAAGAAAAGCGTGAACAATGACAAATCACGAGTATGGAAGGTTTATAGAAAATTAATATCTTTAGAGATATTATGGCAGAAATATTAACTAGTGGGGAAGAATGAAGACTGAAGAAGAGTCGAGGTCCTATAATGGATAATCATCAAGTATGAAGGGGAGGACATCTCATGAACCATTTGCACACAGACACACACAAAAGCCAACTTCTGCTGCCCTGTTCCTCTAGCATTCTAGTTCGAAATAGTAAACTTATCTTGTTTAGTTTCATGCATTCATCTCTTTTGCCAAAACAGCTAAGGCGACCGAGCACATGGGAGAAAATTATCATCCCCTGATCTGGTTATGCCATCAAGGCCACTAGTGTAGCTACTACATGGTATGTTAAGAGAAGAGAGCTGCTGTTAACTTAAACTGATTCCTTCTTTGGGAAAACGCTGCAGTTGTGTGGAGTGAAGTCCACTGGCATGTGCCGAATTCCCAGGAGGAGACTCCATGGCAGCACAGCAATGCTGTGCTCAGAGGGACACAGGAGCAGCCCGTGCCCATTCACCCAGTAGGGACTTCAGCAACTTCACCGATCACAGCTTGCCCGTGCTGTAGCAAATATTCAAAAAAGAGGCGACACAGACAGAGGAAAAGGGGAGCGCGACTGGAAACAGAATAACCCTGTGCATGCTGCTGGCAAGCTTATATGGGCTGGGAACCAACTGACTGAGCAGCTGAAAAGGACCATCCTCAAGAGGCATGACAGCAAAGACACTGCAACAGTTGCCAGAATCCATTGCATTGCTGCTACCCAGACTCCCTTTCAAACTGCATGAAAACCAGAGTTTAGCACATTTGGTTGTATTAGCAGTAAATAAAGAGAACCTGGGCCTTGCTCTGAGAAGGCATTTTTGTTTATCCCTTACCAATCCAAATGGGCCACTGACAAATGCCAGAACTGGATGACAGCCCCATGGACACGAATCCCTAAAACAGTATGCAAAACCCACCACTGCCTTAAGGTGGATATTATTATTTGAAGTGTACATGATCCTTTTCCACTGACACTCAGAACTCCCAAAGTGTTTCCAAGTGATTTTCCTGCCACGCATGTTCCATATTTCCACCTAATGCAGAAAGCCATTCTGCAGTTATGAACTCACACCTCAGTATGAGATTCTCCTAGCTTTGCCTTAGCAATTTAATAAGATATCATGACCTCTCAATAAAAAGTTAATCATACAGTTCAGCTGATTCTCAAGCATCAGGGGACTTGGTACACTACCTGTGAAACTATCGCCTCCACAACCATGTTAGGCCTTGGATCAAATCCTAAGTGGGAATGCCGTTCACCCTGATGTATTCCCACTGCATCTGGCTTATTCATCCCTTGAAAGCACATGCCCTTAACAAGTTCCCATCTCACAACATTACTGTTTGACACATGACACCAAACACATGTGAAGCTACACAATGAGTACGTGTACCGTGGGATACTTTACTCTTGGGCTAATACCTTGTTATCCAATGCTGTTATCTCCTGTTGGTTAGCTGTTGAGAGAAGAAAACTACTCATCTGGCCCTTTAATGGGTCTTCAACTTCTACATCTATGTCATAACAAGCCGTCTTCTTCTGATCGTTGGGGTCAACACTATGGAGAGTATAACACAAGATCATGAGAACTGCCATAATGAATCAGAATTAATTTCCAGCCAGCCCAGAATTCACTCTTCAATAAAGCTTGTTGCAGATGCTGTAAAAAAAGTGTAAGAACAGGGTATCTTTATATATTTTCCTATTCTAGTATATTCTCTCATCTTTTGTCAGTTAGATTTCAAAGACTTTTGAGCTGGAGCTTTTGCCCAGACCATCAAATTTAATTTCTAACATCCTCCTGAGACCTGTTACACTAAATATCAGTATCCTTCTTTGGCTTGCCCTGTCCTAAATTTATCTTTAGTTTGCCAACTTTTAGACTTAACACTTACTTTATTGTTAGACTAAAGTTTCTTAACAAGAAAATGGTCTTCAGCGCAGTAGTTGGTAAATCAGACTTCAGTCACTGTCACTTGCAATATAAGGATTCTGGCTTCTCAACTCCGCCTATCAAATATGCGGGTTGTGTGCATCTGCAGTAGGTAGCAAAACAAAATTCCTCAGGATCTAATTGTGCTTGACAGACTTGGGGGAGCAGAAGAACTTCCAGGGATGGAATTGCATTAGGAGTGTTGTGAGCAGGTAGAGGAAAATGATCCTTCTCTATTCTCAAGACCGACAAGGACACACCTCTAGTACTGTGCTCAGTGCTGCACTCCCCAGTGCAAGAGATACAGGGAGCTCCTGGAGAGAATTTTCAAAAGGTCCGTGAAGATTATTAAGGCATTAAAGCACCTCACAGCTGAGGAAAGGCTGAGAGGTCTGGGACTACTCAGCCTAGAAAACAGAAGGCTGGTGGGAAGGGAAATTACCAAAACTTGAAGGAAGAGTTTAAAGAAGATAGAGCCAGGATCTTTTCAGTGGTACCCAGTGACAGGACAAGAGGCAGTTGGTGCAAACTGAGACACAGGAAGCTCCTTCTGAACACCAGGAAACACATTTTTACTATAAGGGTGACCAAGCAATAGCACAAGTTGCAGTAAGACCCTCAAAGCCCATCTGCCTTTCCCACAGCCCAGAGCCTCCCATGTTGGAGACACTCCAAAGCCATCTGGATATGGCTGTGGCCAAACTGCTACAGGTGACTGTGCTTGAGCAGAGAAGGGCATTTGACCAGATGATTTCCAGAAGTCCCTTCCAGCCACAAACATTCTGAGAATCTGTGATGCTGTGTTTGCCAGCAAGAAGATGAGCAGCATGAGCAGCTAAAGAACAAGCCAGGAGCGGGTCTGGTTCTGCTGCTCACGTCCAAAGCCACAGAGAAGGCTCCGCGCTGTCTCTGGCTCCATTGCTCCGGGCTGAGCGTGGCCCTCAGGCCCCCAGAGCCCCGAGCCCGGGGCAGGGGGGCGGCAGGGCTGTGCACAGGGACCCTGACAGGCTGCACAGACAGGACGGCTCCTTAGCACGGTGAAGGTGGGCACAGGGAAAGCTCTGCTCCTGGCATGGAGTCACACCGGGCAGGGGCACAGGGGGCATTGCTGCGGTACAAAACACACTGGCAGGAGAGCACCTGGGGGCCCTGAGGGACACACAACAAGGGCAGAAGGACTCTGAGGGGCAAGGCAGCCATAGCAAAGGTCAGCTGCAAAAGGGGCTGCATTAGCACAGGTTTTGCCATCAAGCCCAGGAAAGAGGCTCTTCCTTCCTACTCCACGCTGGTGGAACTGGATCTGGACTGGTGGGCACAGGACCACAAAGATGTGACATCTTGGAGCAAGGCCTGCAGAGCACGTTGGGGGCTGGAGCACAGACCTGCCAGGAGAAGCTGCAAAAGCTTCCCTAGCCTGGAGAAGAAAAAGGAAAAGGAGGTTGCCCGGGAGAGCGTGATGGCCATGGGGACTGGTGAAGCACAGACAGGGCCAGCCTCCCCTTGGAGGTGCATGAGATTAGGGTGAGAGGCAGCAGAAACTCACTGCAGCATGGGCAATTCACTCCCTATAAGGAAGTGGTTTCTAGAAAATCACGATGGTAGTCAAAAAGGGGGGTGCCAGAGATAATCTGTTTGTACTAGAAGAATATTGGAGAGCTATGCTTTGCAGTCTACTTGCGTTCTTTAATGTGCGTGGATGTGTGGAAGATGTCTCGCTTCTTTGCAGAAATGGTAATCCCACAGAGGTTATTCTTTTTACCTCTGATTTCAGGTGTGTCAGCTGCAATTAGGGGTGCAACTCAAGAAAATCTCCACTTCTAGCTTGAGCTCAGGTAAGATTTGACTTCTATGAGAATCTCTACTTTATTTTCACTTCAACCCCATTGCATTATTTCTTCTTTGTCTTCAAAAAGGAAGGTTGTTGGTACCCAGAGAGTGATTCTACAATACTATTATAATTTCTAGAATGAATTTAGAATATTCCACATTTTTGTTCCTGTGCATATCCTCTAAAACTAGAATGAATAATTGTGATATACGTGATCTTCCTGTAAAAGGCAGGCCTGAGGATTTATCTGAATTACAAGCCCATCCATTTACAATCACTAGCGGTGAGAAATTCCCTGAAGTAATGTGCTGGTTTTGGCTGGGATAGAGTTAATTTTCTCCATCATAGCTGTTTTGTGAATTTGTGCTGGAAATGGCTGGTAACAGAGAGATATTTTCGAGAGACATTTATTGCTGATCATTGCTTGCAGCCTCTTGAGACCTTTTCAGCTCCTGACATTTCCCCCAAGTGAGGAGGCTGGGGTGCACAAGGAGCTGGGACAGCTCACCCCAACTGACCAAAGGGATATTCCAAACCACGTGGCACCACACTGAGCAGTAAACTGGGGCAGGTGTTCACTGCTCAGGGTCTTGCTGGGCATCACTCAGTTGGTGGTAAGCAATAGTTTTCATCTGTATCACTTGTAGTGTTAGATTTGTTCATCACCATCATCATAATCATCATCACCACACTGTCTTTCTCTCCCTTTTACGTTTTCAATCCTTCCCCCTGCCCTGCTGGAGACAGAACAAGTGGATGGATTAAGATTGGATTAAACCAGGACAGGCAGCTGGCATACTGTTTCAGTGGCTGATTACACTCACTCTAAAAAACTGAATGCAGGGTGACAGGGCAGAGCATTTGTGAGACCCTGTTTTAAGCTTGGTTGGACCAGGCCCTTAAATATCCTGGACAGACTTAGAACCTGATTTGAGTTTGGATGGAGGAGCTCTCAATGACCACCAGTAATCCCTTTGACTGTACACTATTCTGTGACTGTATGAGTCTAAAAATTACTTACTTTCTTTAAATTCAGTGTCAGACTTCCAGATTTACTTTAGCTTAGCCCAACACTGTAAAGACTTCCCTGCAAAAGTACTGCCTGTTCCCAGGAAATGAGTTCTTCCTTTGTCCACACCATTATGTCAGCACCATTTAAGGCTGTCAGGAGCTGTGTGGTGCACACAGCGTATCAGAGAACGTTGGCAGACACAAAGCTGTAGCTTTGTGACACACACCTGTTCTTTTGCTGGTATCTGACAAAAACCACTCCCTACAGTACCTTTTGGTCATCTCTCTGCCCCAGAAACATAATCATCAGTTCCTTGTCCTTTTTATCTAAGCAATGACTATCTCTCTCTGAGGACCTCAGCTTTTTTGTGGTCCATCAGACAGGGTACTGAGCTGTGCCCAATGACAGTACATACACAGCTCTCAGTCTGGATGGCCACCAAGCTGCTGTTTCATTACTCTGTTTGATACATTCAAATGAATCAAAAAGCAAACTTTATTTTCATAGCCTATGTAATATTTAACATATTATTCTTCTTATCACGTATGTTACAAATTTAAAATAAAGAGCCCAATTTTAAGCAAATTCAGAAACGTTTGCTTAAAAATATATTGTATATATTCTGTAGGAAATCAAATCAGTAACCTAAGTAATAATAACTTTTAAACATCCGGAATCAGAGTTTTGACCCTGACAAAGAAACTTGGAAAGGATTGAAATATCTGAACAGCAAAGTTGCAATCCCCAGAAGACTCTTTATCCCCCTCCTCCATGTACACAGCTGTCACTTAAAAAGGCACATGCTGGAAGAGCCCGAGAGAGCTGAAAGTTGTGTTTCGTCTGCTATTCCAGGAAGACATCTGTTCTGACAAGGATACGAGAGCTCAGCATCTTGGTCACAACAACCTCCTCTGAATCCAGACACTCTTTGCTGTTAATCTCTGGAGATCTCTTGACTTCTTAGCATTCTCAGGATAAGACTAACAGTCAAGGAGCTGACCCACTCCCAACAAAGCATGCATGGACTGGCCCTGCACTTGAAATCGTAATGCTGCTGTACATTTTACATAATATATCAGTGATTGGAATGATTGCCCATGATGGACAATACCTCATTTCAATTTCTTTTTTATCTCTTTTTGTGGGTTCAAACTTTCATTCCTTTCTCCTTAGGAAAAAGCCCAACCAATGGCATTCTAGTAAATATAAAAGCTGCTTTTCATACTCCTAGAAAATTGACGCTGTGCTAGTGAAAATAATTCAGAATTATACAAACTAGAATGACACATAGAACAAACACACAACGAAGTCCAAGGTGTTCATGCCAAAGTTATAAAACTTGGATTTTGGTCCCTACAGCTACTGCAGCTGTACTTTACCTAGTGAGTGTCTGGCACAGGACAGTGCTGAGCTGATCAAACTTACCTGATGACGTGGTTTATCACTATTGGGTCTGGTGGCAGCAGCAGGTTAGTGAGTCTCTGGGGAATCTCAGAAAACTTTAACCGTGGACAGTCAAAGATCTGGAACACAATAAACAACAAATTTGGTTTGTCCAAAGGCTATCTTGCAGTTAAATGAGAAAGTAAGGAATCTGCAGCTCATAAGGAACTGAGGCAAATACAGAAGGTGGTTTTGAAAGCTGTAATTCAGGTTCCTTGCAGATTAAATTTTTGGTCCCTCCACTTTCATCTGGGCTTCCAGACATACCCATCAGGCCATGACAATTTCAGGTGTCTCACTTTTGGTTTAGCTGCTGGAGGGAACAGGACCCTTCACCGGGACATGAGGATCAACTGTATCCATGATGGGAGAGAAGCAAATACTCCCTCTCTTACTAAGGGTTTACAGCAGCATATTGTAAAGAAGATGACTGAATTTTTTTTCAGACAGAAAAACACTATTGTAGGGCAAATTAATAACAGAAAAAAAAAATTAAAAAGAAAACCAGGACACAAGTTTCATCACAACATTTACTTTCGTTGGTTGCTAAAACATTATTCATTCAACTGCCAGTATTTTCCTTGCACAGAAGTATACCACAAACCCCACTTTCAATTACTTTCAAAGTAAGTCAAGTGAGCCTGAAAAACAAAGCTAGGTAAGCCAGTGAGAGCTCAGTTAACATTACCTTTCAAAAAAACCCCATAATCATATTTACAGAAAGGGTGGAGATGCTTTTATGTGGCCTTGGTTTTGACAACACTGGCACATGGAGAGGGTGTTAATGATATTAGCTGTAGTGGCTGCTGAAAGCCATTCAGTGCTGAGGATACTGGAAATCATCAAGGGAAAAAAAAATCATTCCTTTTCATTCATCCCAAATTTGTGTCTGGATGTTAGAGTTTGCTTCTGAAGAGCTACTGTGTCCAAACAAGAGTTACCTGCTGGAAGTACTTGTCACAGTTAATGTATTCCTTGTCGTGGGAGTCCTGCAGCTTGTTTGTTTTGATGTACTGCCAGAGAGCCTGGATGATGGCTGAGCGTGTCTGCGTGTGGATGCCCAGCAGGCGGGCCAGCCGCGGGTCCAGCTTGAACTGGGGGGGCTGCAACAGAGAGCCAAGGAGGTGGCAGCACAGAAGAAAGCAGACAGATACACAAGTAGGCAGTTTCAGTTTTAATTCTTGGGGGACTCTGTTCTTTGGGAGAAGTATCCCATTCAGCGGCAGAGATTGCAAAAACGCAGTTTGTATTTTTGTGTCTCACCATGGGTGCTTAGGAAGAAGGACCTTGTACCTGTGCCATGCACACAGACTACCCGTAGCACATGCTTCAAATAATAAAAACTTGCACAAAGACTCAGAATTAATTTTCCCTTCCAACACTGATGCAAAATTTGACTTTTGAGAATGAGAGAAGAAAAAGAACAGCCCTTCCTCTGAACTACTGGAAGTTAACCACAGAGAGAGAGAAGGAAGGCAGGATGATGCTTCCACAGCTGCTAATAACTGCTGTCTCACACCAACACACTGTCTTGGAAGTCTGTTCAGGCATGAACCGTTCTGGTGCACACCAAAAAATGTACCCAACTACAACCAGTCAGTAGATTTTATTTCTTTTCCTGATCTCAGTGATATAATTCAATTTCCTTGTTCTCCATCTCTTGTAACAAAAACTCCTTGGATAATCTGGAATTGGATGCTTCTTCAAGTGTGTACTCATACTCAGGTTTAGTGTTCACCACATTAATAAGCAAGGATTACTCTGATGGGTGGCAGGTCACCCCAAGCTAGCTTTATAACAAATCTGGACCTAAGAACAAAAGAACATCTATTTTAAAGCATAAATTTATAATAATGGTGAGCATAACAAACATCATTATATTGTCTTAATAGCAAAAATACTCACTGCCTATATCAGTATTTCAGTTAGCCCATATGCTCCCTAAAATTAATACAATTTTCTCTCTGCTAACATAAAATGGAGTGCCTATATCCTGAATAGATGCTATTTGCCTGGAGGCAAAACAAAGTGGCAGAGAACAAGTTCTTAAAGGTACACCCTCAAAATGCATCTGAGCCTGAGCTGTCATTGAAAAGGGGGATCCCATCCACTCGCAGCAGAGCGAGTTTAACAGTTAACAGCTCCCTTAAGACAGCAATGTTTCTTCCAGGGACGGTTTCAGTCAGATTGGTGAGCTCCCCAACTGCTGTGTCCATTGTTTGTGCCAAGGTAAGACTGCCACAGCTACCCAGCTAGTTCAGGTATCACTAGCAAAAGCTTCTCCTCTGTATTTTTTTTAAAGAACCACATGCGTAACATGCGTGCAACTTCTCTGACTATTCTCTAAGAAGCTAGAGGAGGAAATACATATTTTTTCTGCAACTGGGCAATAAAAATACTAATTATCATAACACCAAGACCAATATTTTGCTAGACTATATTAGAAATTCACTTAATTTGTCCCCTTTAAATTTTAAATAATCCTTCTGTTTGGTATAATTCTAACTTCAATGGACCATGTGACACTGCAAGTACAAGTATATTGGGTTTAGAGCTGTGTGACAAGATGGATTTGCTCTGTTGCACTAGGTCCCAGTGGCTGTGTGTTGCAGGCTAAAGCAGTGCACTGACCTGGTAGTCTAACATGAGGAGTAATGTGCACCGCACACTGACATCCCCAGGCCTCTTCACCTGGAAGCCATCTGTCTCCTGGGTTGTGGGAGTTCTGTGCCACTAACAAAGGGAAAAACAAAATTGTTGGTCTTTTTTCACTGATGTCCATGGAGGTGCATCTTGCACAGCATACCATACCAGAATTAGACAAGTGCATGCTTTCTGAAGATCTGGCAATCTAAAAAATAATCTAAAAAAGATAACAACAAAACCAATCCACAACAGCCCCCCACCTCCACCCCCCAGTCATTTCAATTCAGCTTTAGTGCAGAATCTGCTCTGCCTTTAACATACTTTACTTGTTAGGAGAAATGTGTACAATATTTTCATCTTTACATACATTCTGTTCTAAGATGAGCACTGCAGCACTAAATCATCTATGTTTTTATAGTAGATTCCTCTAGCAAACATTCCTAAGAATAATGGAATTTTAAAAACTTTGAAAGTACTTTAAATGAGATAATGAATGCAAAGTCCCTTAAACAAGGGAAGCAACAGGCGCCAGGTGTTTATGTGTGCCAGTAAATAGTTTCTACACAAAGGGTGCACAGCTTTCTCACCTCCACAAGATGATTGTCAGGTCCATAAAGATCTTTGTCCAGTTCAATAACCAAACTCTTAAAAAAAGATGAAAACTTCCGTTTCTGTTTGCTGAGCTGTACAAGCAGAAGAACCAGAGGTGTATAAGGCTGCATTTATTAGCTTGTGTCCTAGACTTCTCAGTCTGCCTTGAACATTAAATCCCATGTAAACCACAAGTGTGATCAATCTAATTGAGTTCTCCCTTTGACAAAAACAGGGTAAGATGAAAAAATCTCAACAGTAGTGGAACAGTGTACATTTTAGGGAAGATTTCCTTGACTCTTAATGTTATTGAAAAGCACTGGCTTGTATGGTGAACATGGCATCCGTGAGAAAGGTCCAGAAAATGGCCATGAAAATTATCTCAGGACTGGAGCACCTCTCCTGTGAGAACAGGCTGAGAGAGTTGGGGCTGTTCAGCCGAGAGAAACATAGGTTGCAGGGAATATTTAAAGGGAGCTTGTAAGAAAGATCAAGGGCAACTTTTTACCAAGATCTGTAATTACAGGGTTGGACTGGTCTCAAGAAGGGCATTTTTTACTCAGAGGGTGGTGAGGCACAGGTTGCCCACAGAAGCTGCGGCTGCCCTATCCCTGAAAGTGTTCCAGGCCAGGCTGGAAGGGGCTTTCAGCAACACAGACCAGTGGAAGGGGTCCCTGTCCAGGGCAGTGGGATGGAATGAGATGGTCCTGAAGGTCCCTTCCAACCCAAACCCTTCTATGATCACAAGTCTGCTGTATACCTTTCTTTTTAACAGCCTGGGATTTTTTTGATGAATGCTAATTTCTTGGTCTGATTTATCAGATTACAGTAAATTTTGCAGACTGTCATACACTAAGCAAAACTATTTCCTTTTAAGTTTTTTGTTTTCATTTAATTATCAGTATTTGTTGTTTAGTGCACAGCTCATGTTGTCTATATTAAAAATTAGAAGGTCTGTGATTACCTGACTCTCCACAGAATACAGACCACAGGATTCCAATTTATTTCTTTGTGTTTAATGCAGATAACATTTTATTAAAAAATGCTGGTAATTAAAAAGCTATGTTCTTCCAATAAAGAATCTCTTTCTTTATTGACATTTATGCTCTAATTTCTAAACTGAATCTAACTTCAATTCCCGGATGCTGCACTTTGTCACCACTTCTTCCTCCAGCAAGACTCTGATTCATGTACAGGTACCTCCAGACAGACTGAAAGCCTTGCCCTCTCCATGCATGCATGTTCTCAGTCTGTTTAGCCTATAAACACTTACTTGTGAAGTAATTTCAAATAGATGGACGCCTTTATTAGCAAAGTCCAGCCTTCCCCAAGACAGCTAAATCCACCACTGAGGTTTCTGAGGACTTCATAATAGTAAAATGTTTCTTCCATCCTTGCTCTAACTATTCATACATTGTGTGGAACCCCCTAAGAATATGAAGTACTGCCTTCTCCTTGTTATCCTGCTCTTCACAACATGCAATGCCCACTGTAGGCCACAATTACCACACCTGCTGTAACCTGAACCCTGCCATCTCTTTAAAAGGATTAGTCTCAGCCCTCTTCTCTCCACTTCCTCCCACCTATCCCATCCTTATGTCTGCCTCATTTTCTGCTGCACTCGCTAATATTCCCATTAGGGCCCTATCCCTCACTTGGGCTGGGCACAATGCCTTCCCAGCAGCAGCAAGCCAACACTGCCATTCAGACATGGCTTGTCTCAGCTGATGTTCCCAGTACAACCTACCACTCCAAAAGACAATCTTTAGACCCTGCCAGCCCCAGTGAAGCAGAGATAAGTCATACATCATCCAGGAGCTTCCCCTCCACACGCAGCTCCCACGAAGCAATGCTGCCATCAGAGTCATCAGCGTCTGATTTTGCAGGATTAAATGTGTTGGAGATGTAAAGTCTCAGTTTCCGCTTTTGCTGTTATGCACATAGACAAGGGAAAAGTACATATCCAGTTTAAGTTCAGGATCTGAGGAAGCTGCAGGAAAGGTGACAATTACACATATAATAGGGAATCTCCATGTTTTGTACAGCTGCATCAGTTGTATTAGAATTTAAGATTCTTTACATGTACGAAAATACATTGAAGAACTGAAACTAAAAATTCCTTTCAAAAACTCCTGGCTATACAAACATGCTGAAATTCACTGTAAATGGAGGAAGACAGAAGGTTGCCATGCCTAAGAAGTGATACATCCTATACTTCTAGATTAGATACCTGAGAAATCACTGTGGGTAAAGCATGATATTATGTCCTTTCTGGCTTCGACCTAGCTAGATTGCTAAAATTCAGCTGCAACACTATTGCAACACAAATGTCTTTCATAGTTGCATAGCTCAGATTTGTATATGGCAGTCACAAATACAGCTCATGCTGCGAACTACCTGCTGGGCACATCCTGCCCATCTGCGTCGTGCCATCCTGTAGCACCTGCTAATACTCCTCCTGCAGACACACCTGAACACACCAACACATACACCACTGCCTCGCTCTCCTCTTCACCCTGAGCAAACATGCTGCAGCTCCAGCTTGCTGGGAGACTTGTGTGAAGGAAGGCACCCTGCCTCATCCCTAACCCAGGTGCTGAAGTCTGCCAGAGATACAATCATGCTAATACATTGTCATTTTTACAGACCACCTGAAGCTTCCCAGTCACTGTAGTGGCTTACGGCTGTGTCATCTCTCATGCCTTTCCTTCCATGCATCACGTGGAAAACCCAGCTATTAAGTCTGATGCATGGATTCCAGAAAAGATTGTTACCAAAAATTACTTTGGGACTCTAATCTCCAATACCTATGTAGATGACAATGTCAAAAAGGCTACAGTTGCCAAGTTCATGCCGACAAAACAACATAAGAAAGGCTCAATCTTGTAAAGCTTATACACACATAGGAGAGAACGAAGCTACATGCAGCAGATTATACAGCATAACCTGGCATAGAGGAATGGGGAAGGCAGAGATGTATGGCTGAAGAGGAACAGGAAAATTACTACATTCTGCCAAATCTGGAGAAGACAGTAACAGAGAGGTTTGATAGAAATGCAGTGTCTACAGTATGCTCTGACAGGGAACAGGATTTTCCGAAGTGCCATCAGTGCAGAAAATGACAGATTTACACAGGTAAAAACAGCAGATTAGCAGAAAAATATTCTTGTGAATCCATGTTTTTTCCACCTTTTCCCACAGGATTTCTGTGCTGTTTCATAATATAATTATTTTAATGACCCCAAATCTCTATTTAGTGTGGTGGATTTGTGAAGGATTTCACCTTTCTAAACTCAAAACTCTTCAAATAACCCTGGACATTTTATGCGCCATTCCTAAATTTTATCCCCACCTGGATTACTTGCAGAACTGTACCTACATACACAAGCAGGCTTTTACTTAATAGACATCTAGTGTCAGCAGCACCACTGACTCCTTGTAAGAGCTACCTGGGAAAGGTTCTGCTCCCAGACATTTTGGCAGGCTGTCTCCTCTTCCAGGTCCAGGAACTAGACAATGGCTTTTGAACTTGCCCTACAAGCCCTTATTACCAACAGTGGTAATACATACTTCATGCAGTAGAATTTAAAGAAAATAAATTTAGAAATCCCTAGCAAGATTTCAGAACTGTGGCTTTAGAGCCAGGAACAGTTACTTTGGACCCTTAAGTTCTTTCTCTCCTACCGTGACTATTCTCCTGGCAGCTGATTCAAACTACCAGTGAGCAATAAGACCCTTAGCAGGGACCCAAGAGTACAGTATGAATCCCACCTGAAGGGATCTATCTAGTAACAACTCCAGCATGCACAGCCATACTGCTGTCATAAGGATGTCCAGTCTTGGAAGATGCCAGCTTAGAGATGAGATACAGTTAAAACTGAGCTCAAGAAAGAAAGACACTAACATGGTGCTGGGTAGGGTTTTAAAGTACAGGCCATGAAGTCTCTTCAGTTGCTGATACACACCAAAAATCACTGTATTTGGTTCACTCGCAGTATCCCTATGTTCCACAAGAATGTCAAGTTCATATCCAGAAGGCTCTCAGAATGAGAGAAGGAACACCTTCTTCCGTCTCCAGTTGAGCAACTCCACCTCATCCACGGAGGAAATGATAACATTTATGAGCAACTTGATTGCTTTGCAGCTTAAATAAAGTGGTGGCAAGAAGTGACAGCCCTTCAATAAATTCTGTAAATTTCTCAGCCATGTGCTTTATCACACAGACCTAGAATCTGTTCTCCTCTCTGTACAGTGGATTCTCAGAGAACAGAAGAGCAAGCAACTGAAGGACTCTCAGTAGCTAGGAGCAAAAACTAAAGAGAAGACTTACAGC
This sequence comes from Ammospiza caudacuta, assembly GCF_027887145.1. Classification (NCBI taxonomy): domain Eukaryota; kingdom Metazoa; phylum Chordata; class Aves; order Passeriformes; family Passerellidae; genus Ammospiza; species Ammospiza caudacuta. The sequence continues at coordinate 117,216 of NC_080593.1, forward strand.
TCTAGGGCAAAAAGTAAGCATCACATTTCATCTCTTCAGTCACACCAGAACTTCACTACCCAAAAAGGCAAGGCTAAGCAGGAGGAACTTCACAGAGACTTGATCAACTTTGTGATTCAAATAATCTCTTGTCCAAAAATCAGTAAACGCTTCAGCTCCTTGTTCTCTTACAGTAAGACACTGATCTTTGACTCAGCTTCAGCAAAAGAAACTTTAAAGAGCAGTCATATTAAAATGAAAAGTCTACCCCTAAACCCATTGTATTTCACTTACAATTTCTCTTTGAGAAAACTAAAAGGAAAGAAGTAATCATAGGTAACAGATGAGTGGTAATGTCAGCAATGAACTCCTGCAAAGGTCTCAGCACAGCTGCTGGGTGAGCTCACATGAAATCAAGCAGATCTGAATGGGAGTCTGACAGGAACAGTGGAGCAGCACACTTAAAGCTTGCTCTTTCTCCAAGTTCTCTGATGTCATCCTCACACAAATGAATACGGCTTTAAGTAATGAATACAGCTTTAAATGGGTGAAATGCTGGAGATCTGTCAAATCCTCCAGAAAACCTTCCCTGGTTTACAGTGTTACTTTTTTTTTTTTTTTCAGTTTCCATTAGTATTGAATCCCTAACAAGTCAAATCAGAAAGCAAGTATCTGATGATCCCAGGATCTGTGTGTTATCCCCCAGATAAATCTCCATCAACTGCTGAAGTTAGTTTCCTTCAATGAACTCTCAGCCTGGACCCAAAACCTCCCAGGCCCTTCCAGGGAAGTTGTGCTTGGGATTTCAAACAAACAAACAAACAAAGTTATTAGCAGACAGTCTACCGCTGACTGACTCAAGAAAATCTGACTGCAAGTCTTGTAAGTAGTATTGTGTTAAAAGCTCCCTAAGTATATCTTAAGGGTGAATTTCTACGAACCTCAATATAGCATAAAAACCTCAAGCACAAAGCACAGAAAAGATTAAAATCTGTGTTTTTGCTTTTGCATATACAGTAACTGTTTTCTGGTCTCACAGAAAAAAAAGCTTTTTAGAAAGCAAAATGAACAGTGGTAGCATGGAAACTAAAAATCAGGAAACAGAAAAAACAATGACCGCTGTCTGATCATTATAAAATACCCAAATTAAATGAAGAATGTCCATATCAGAGCTGGAATATAGAGGCATCTTGCTCAGAGCAGCAGCAAGATATGTCAAAATGTGTAGAGGAAACAAAATTAGTTAGGTAACTCCTGAAAAGAAAATGGACATGAACTTAAAAATGGCCAACACAAAGCAGAAAAACCAATGACTTGGTAGACTACACAAGTATAATGAATAATAAAAGAAATGAGACAGTATTTACTGAGTTCAAAATTGCACTGACACATGAAAAACACTTATAAACAGTTCTATAAAAGCATAAACAACAAAAACAAAACTAAGAAAAAGGTGAAGCAAATGCTATAGAGGAATAAAATGGAAATTAGTATGCACAGTAGTCTACAAAATCAGCTGTAGCAGCTTATTTCATAGTTGCATATTCTACTTTCTCAGGAGAGAATGAGGAGTTGTATAGTGACAGGCAATAAGAAGTCAGATGCACTGAAAAATTATTTTTCTACAGGGATTGGGAGGAATGAATTTTTTACCCGAGAAAAGAGAACATTAAAGAACCTGAAAGACATATTTAAAACACTAACTGATTAAAGGAGATAAGGTGTTTCCATTTTCCTTATCTCATAACGCAAAAAGCAGAACACAGAATTATGCCACAAGACAAGTGTTTCAGAAAAAAAACCTAATTGCTTTCTGCCAACAATCCACTATCAATTCCTCAGTCATCTTAAAACCTGAAAGTGGGGAAAAAAGTATCTCAATTCACGAAACTAGGGAGAGAGACACTGTGATGGTGTTCTGATGCTACTACTTGTTTTTCACCTAAAAATGGAGAACCTGGAAGCAGATAATTTAGTTTGGGAACTGCAACTATACGCATATCTGGTAAACGGAATGTCTCACACCAGTTCGCTGCAAAAGAGGGACAGTCTCTGGATGACAGTCTGTGGTTTGGGTGAGATGAAAGCACTGTCTGTGGTGCCAGCACTTGGAGTAGGAGCCCTGCCCATGTCACAGTCACATCCCACTTTCAGTCAGAAGACCCTGGTTCAGGCTTTGGGATGAAAATCATCTCAGTCTTAAAATTATGTTCATGGCGACAACTGTCTATCTCAGGGTTACACAGTGGAGACAAATAAGCATTTTTAAGGTGTTATCTATCTATACTATTTTAAACATCCACTTCTGTTTGAGAAGAATTGTGCCCTGAACACCACTGTCTACACCAACTTAATCTCTCAACTATGAAGGGAGCTGAGAGTGACTAGCTCAGATATAAATGAATGAAATGGCTATGTCTATACTTAGCCAAATAAATCCCACTCCCAAAGTCCACCATGGCCTTAGAGCTGCATAGATTTTCAGTGATTAATTCTTTAATGACATCTACTGATCTGTTGAGTGTACAGTTTCTGTTTCCTTCAGGTCATGGACCTTGCTATATCTGTCAAGCAGCCCTGTCTGCCTGACTACCTCCTAAAAGTTCTTTCTGGAATTCTGACCATGTGGGTCTTCCATGAAGTCTGTACAAGGACTCTTGCTAATGCTGCTCTGCAGACAATGAATTCTGAGACTCTCATGACAGATGCAATCCAGGAATGCAGGACTGGCTGAAGAAGAGGAGAGTACACAGCAGTGCCCAACCAGCAGAAACTGCCAAGGCAGCTGAAGAGGGCTGCTGACAGCAGTCAAAGGAGCTGACAGGTGGGGAAGGACATTTTCCCCTTCAACAGCCGGCCAAACCCCAGGTCTCCTCACTTCTTCAGCCATACCACAGCTGTCATCTGCTTTCATCTGCTTCAAGAGTGCACCTGCTCTCAGGAGATCCAAGGAGGATCAACAAGCCAAACATATTTTATGCACTGTCCTGACAAAAAAAAAAAAAAAAAAAAAAAAAAAAAAAAAGCTTTAACCACTTATGCCCTTATGCCTAAAATTTCCCCAGAATAGTCTTCAGACAGAAAAAAAACCCAACCTGAGCAACACTAGACCATAAATCTGTGGCTCCCTACAACCACAGATTCTAGCTGTTTCTATCTGCAGCTCAATCACCGCGACAAACACTGTAACTGCAGCTACAGCTGGTAACTCTGAGAAATCCTGCTTATTACCCACATAATTTCACATACTTTAGACAAATTCATATTTCGCATAGGATTACAATCCCAGTTTGAGAATCCCCGTTCTAAGACAAGTATTTAAAAATTACAAGAGCTTTGATAAGAGATGGAAATGCAGAAATAACTTCTACTGCTGTTACCAATTCTGCAACTATAATAAAATGGAAATACTTAACATTAAGAAAAACCGAAGTTTATCTAGGTTTAGCCCTATTTTGACAGTTCTGATACCTATATGCTAGGACTACCTACACATGAATTTGGAAAACATCTATTTGATCATTCTCTAGATATTAACTGAGTACAGTAAGTGATATTTAAAATGTGTTTGCTGAGCCCTAGACAGAAACAGAATTTTCTGTCTACAGTTTCTGTAGAGTGTTGTGCCTCCTACACTCTTCTCTATCCCAGACACTGAATATCTCCATAGCACAGCTTACAGCTAGGACCTTGTGCACTTGTTGATTCCCTTATTAAAGACTTTGCCACAGAATAAATAACTTCCTGCTGATTTATGAATTTAAGTCAAACCTTTAAATATGGCCAGATTCCTAACTAGTTTAAGAGAATGGTGTTCTACCCATATCAAGAAGGTAAGACAAACTACTTCTTCTGAGAGTAAAATATATTATGTGCAACACTTTTTAAGAATGAACTCATGATTTAGACCATCCACAATTCAGTTTCCTTTCTGTCTAGGAGGTGTTAATGGAACTTAATAACTTAATTGTTTCTTTTTTTGGTTTGTTTTTGTTTGGTTTTTGGTGGTTTTTTTTTGGTTGGTTGGTTTTTTGTTTGGGTTTTATGGGGTTTTTTTGTTTGTTTGTTTTTTGTTGTTGCTTTGTTCGTTTCACATATATCAACTGGAAAAACACCAAGAGGTAAAAGCCTTCCATGTTTTATCAGGTGCCTGTACAGTGACAAAAGCAACAGAATATTGATCTTTGTTGGGCTGACCCCCATCACAGTGGTACAGACAAGAATGACAGCTTTATGTCACAGCAGACACATGGCTACAAAACTCTTCATTCTATGGGAATTATTTGAGGAATAGAGTATGAGCTACCCAATACAGTTACAAGAACTTAAATGAGACATGAAAAGAAATTCTTCGCAATGAGAATGGGCAAAAAATGTAACAGACTGCCTAACAAGGCTGTGAAACCTCCATCCTTACAGATTTTCAAACTCAACAAGGCCTTGACAACCCTGTTTTTAGCAGAAGGTTGAACTAAATAACTTCCAGTTTCCTCCAATCTAAACTCTTCCATGATTCCAATGAATAGACTCAGAAAACTTAGAAAAAACCTTTTCAGTGGGATATTAGGAAGAGCAAAGTGCTGGACTTTATCTAATAGAAACTGCAGAAAATGTCACCCATTCTTTTTTTACACAACTAATAATTTCTGTAAGTAATTCTTCCCATTGTATGCTCTGTTATTCCACAAGATCCACTTTTGACCAAATTTGAATTGAAAACATAACACATACCTTCAGCACATCCCTCTAATCGCTTATTTTCTCATTTTTTACCATTTTAATACCAAGTTAAACCAATGTTTATCGATCCTTTATTTATCCCTAGGCTATTATTCCCCTTATTAAAGATTTTCAGAAGCTAGAGCTGGTAATAGCCACTGAATTTTCTCTACCACTTTCCCATGCATGCTGATTCCCAGCTGTTTACTCTTAGGAGCTTTGTCTAACCCATTCCAAAGCATTTCTGCTAATGAGACTTTAGCTTGAAAGGTATTTCCACCATTTACTACAAGAATTATTTGCCTCCCCTGATACAATCTCCAAGGTTTCCACAACATACCTTCATTGGTCTCTTCAGTGCCTCCTGAATGTCCACACGCTTCCGCATGATGGTCTGGTCCAGCTTGCGCTCAAAGGCCAAGAGATCCATGTAGGCCTGCGACTCAGGAACCAGCTCCCGGATCTGAGAAGGAAGCACGGGATTCCTCAACACCGGGAGCACAAATCTGCCATGCTGCAGAACAGCCACACTGACGCATTCCCAGCCCTTGGACAGGAGTGCCCAGAGGGGCTCTCCCTGCGACAGCAGCTCCCAGAGGCATGGGACAAGCACAGACTGAAGAGCAGGAGCACAGAACTGAGGCTAATGCACTCTGGAAGCCCCCGCCTGAATCCACAGAGCCTGAACCATGGCTGCGTTCTTCCAGAGAGGCTTAGCTACCAGCAGCCAGGGAGACTACCTTTGGCAATCCAAACTACAGTGAATTTGTCCTAGAATTCTAAAAAACTCTAGAAAAGTGCAGCATCCCCCAAACTAAAGGGGGAGGGGGGGTGAGGTGTGTTCATGTCGGTGTTTCAAAAACAAGTGTCACCCTTTGTAAGTAAAAATGCCAGGTAGGATGCCTGCCTTTGTCAACACATCTTCCTGTGCTGGTGAAATTGACGAAATTGACCTCCATGTCAAAGTCTCAACATGACCAGCCATCAGGTGTCAACTTACAATCCTGACATCTTTTATTGCTATTTTAATACATTAGTTAACTACATTAGTTCTATTGACAAACCCCCTTTTTATATTCTCTTTTACAGGGAAGTTGGCAGAGGAGGGGATATGAAGTAGGTTGGAGTATGACCTAATGAACTGAGCTTAGAAATGGGTAAGTATACCCTTAAATTAAAATGTTGCTTCTTAATTTGGAATAATTCATGCAGGAAAATAATAAAAAGGTACTGTAAGTAACTAAAATAGATCTACTAGACAACCTTTTCTATTTCTACAACATTCACTCAATATTCACTCCTATATTTCCACAGGAATTAAAAGTGAGTTGGTATTCATGTTTTGCTTTAGAAACAGAATTAGTTGCAGTTAAATTTACAGTTTATATCTGGTGTAAGGCACAAACACCTATGTGAGAGACACCAGGCATGCATCTGTTCCCTGTGGAACAAGGACATGAGAACAATTGCAGAGGTCATGCCAACAGCTGGCTCTCCTAGTATTGTGTCTCTGACAAGGGTTCAAAGTTTCTGCCTTTCATATCCGCAACAGTCCAAGGCAGAGCGTTCCAGAACCTCACCAGGCAATGTAGGAGGAAGAACCTCCTTTTCCTCCTTTGGAACCTGCCACGAGTGAGTTTCATTTGATGCTATTTCCCTCCACTGCTGGAGCAGCAGTGGGAAGACATTCCCTAGGCACCTGTGCTATATGTTTTACAGGTTTTTGCCATCCCTTTCTTAATGATTTTCTTTTCCAGCCTGACAACAAACAATTTCTCCTTGCTGTATTTAGACAGATTAAAGTTATTAAATAAATGTATCTTTCAACTGACTCTTTTTGTTTTGAGATGGTAGAATACCTGCTCTACTTACAGCAAGACTAAAACTTTGGAAAAGCAGAAATCACAGATACTTTGGAAAAGTAGAAACCAGAGTAAAAACTCTGTTCAGCTTTAGACAAACCCTTATAGCTTTAACTGGTTATATGCTTTCTCAAAATGTTAGTATCAGCTGCATGATAAAAGAAACATGAGCATGAAGAGCAAGCACTATCCTGGAAACATCAGGGAATTGACAGACAGCTTGCAGAGCAAGGGCAGCGAGGCATTGAGTGCAGATCTTTTGACACAACAAAACACCCCAGTGTTTTTTTCCTGTTCTGCACACATGAAAAGATTTCTCAGTTCCTTGCCTGAAGAAATTAATGATAGTGTGCTACAGTCAATTAAAAATTCTGGACCGGGAGAGTAGTTTCAGACCTCTAATGCCAAGTGCCATCAGAGTCAGTCTGTGAATGCCCTGGGCACAGGCTGAAGCATGGCCTACAGAGTCCTTAGGACAGAGCCTATGCAGCACAGGTGATACAGCCTTTCTGGCTGGTTCAACAGGTACTAGACCAGGATCTAATCAAATTTCTAGGACGTTTGTAGAAACAGCAGAAACCTTCAATAAATATTTTTATTCTATGCTTTTACATCTTTTATCACATGAAAGTGAAATGGTTATCTCCTATTCCATTCTTTTAACCAAACTGGATGCTAAATATTACAAGATGCTAAAAAGCACAAACACTTTAAAATCAGCCAAAGACAAAAGTGCATCTAATTCCTTGAACTGCAAATGGCCACAGTTGGGAGAGCGTTTGAGAGAGGAATTGTACTTGCTGTGTTTGTATTCTTCTCTAGGGATGTGTTATGGTCACAGCAAAGATGGGATTTGGGCAAGATCAAAGGCTTACTCAGGCCAGTTTTGTGAGCTCTCAGTCTTTTGCTTTCTCACCCTACTACTGGAATAATCTTTTGGAGGCATAACAATGCCTATGGGACAAAGATCTGTGCAGCCTGCCTAATTCCTTCCCTTGCATGGTTTGCCCTAACAGAACAGTTCATAGCTCCGTGCAGGTCTACACTCTCCTACTAAAGTTTTAACTAGAAATGCAAAAAGAGTGTTTCAATACTTCAATTCTCCATTCTGGCCTTGATCTAGTTGACAAAACTCCAGAAAGCACCTAGCAGAACCAGCATCTGATCAGCCAAGGTTTTGAACATATGTAGTTATACTTTATCTTAGAATTCCATGAATAACTGGAAGAGATTACTATTAACATTAGTAAGACAGTGTCCTTCTTGCGGCCGCAGTTATCTTTCTATTATGAAAATTCAAACATTTCAAACTTTTATAAATTACTAAAAAGCAATTGCCATGAAATTATGCATTTTTATCTATGATTTCCACAAGATTTTTTATCAGTGATGACAAAAAAATGGCCAACTTGCAGGTGGGGGCAATGAGGACAGTGTGGAAGGAACGACATGATGGCAGACAGTGTGGGGGCCCTGCCACACCTGCCTGTAAACAGATGTGCAAGGCTGGTGAGAGAGAATCAGAGACCAAGGAACAGCTGCAACACTACAAATTCTGGGATACAAACATCTTTGGATAGCTTCTATGGCTGTCACAGAACGACAGCTTGGAAGGCAACGACAGCAGTCGGGAGGCTGGGGAAAGCAATGAGGAAGCCTTCTGCAAGAAGACGAGCAGCATGAGCAGCTAAAGAACAAGCCAGGAGCGGGTCTGGTTCTGCTGCTCACGTCCAAAGCCACAGAGAAGGCTCCGCGCTGTCTCTGGCTCCATTGCTCCGGGCTGAGCGCGGCCCTCAGGCCCCCAGAGCTCCGAGCCCAGGGCAGGGGGGCGGCAGGGCTGTGCACAGGGACCCTGACAGGCTGCACAGACAGGACGGCTCCTCAGCACAGTGAAGGTGGGCACAGGGAAAGCTCTGCTCCTGGCATGGAGTCACACCGGGCAGGGGCACAGGGGGCATTGCTGCGGTACAAAACACACTGGCAGGAGAGCACCTGGGGGCCCTGAGGGACACACACAAGGGCAGAAGGACTCTGAGGGGCAAGGCAGCCATAGCAAAGGTCAGCTGCAAAAGGGGCTGCATTAGCACAGGTTTTGCCATCAAGCCCAGGAAAGAGGCTCTTCCTTCCGACTCCATGCTGTTGGAACTGGATCTGGACTGGTGGGCACAGGACCACAAAGATGTGACATCTTGGAGCAAGGCCTGCAGAGCACGTTGGGGGCTGGAGCACAGACCTGCCAGGAGAAGCTGCAAAAGCTTCCCTAGCCTGGAGAAGAAAAAGGAAAAGGAGGTTGCCCGGGAGAGCGTGATGGCCATGGGGACTGGTGAAGCACAGACAGGGCCAGCCTCCCCTTGGAGGTGCATGAGATTAGGGTGAGAGGCAGCAGAAACTCACTGCAGCATGGGCAATTCACTCCCTATAAGGAAGTGGTTTAGAAAAAAAAACCTCTGACAGAACAAACAAAACACATTATGGTATTAAAACCTTGGAACAGGCTGCCAAGAAATGCTCTGGAGTGTCCATCCTTGGCTGGAGGTATTCAGAACCCATATGGACAAGGTCCTGAGCAAGCCGATGTAATTTGAACCTGTTTTATACAACAGCTGGCCAGTAAATCTTTCACAGGTCCCATTGTTGTGCACCTCCAGGATCTCAGAAAAAGCCCAGTAAATAAAACTGGATCTATTGCAGGCAGGAACAACTGGAGCTGCATTCTTCACTGCTTAAGCAGGACAAACAAAACAGTTTCAGTAATCTTGATTAAAAAAACCAAACAAACAAAACACTAATAAATAGAGATTTGGCAGCATCTTGAGAATTAGGCTACCCAAGAATTTCTGTCTTTGAGACAGATAACAAAATCCAAAACCTCTTCCTCCCCCAAGTTTGACAAGTTCAGTTTGATCCTTGGCCTTTTTTACTACCTATGGCAGATGGACATAACCCATGCATTTCACATGTATTGCTGAGAACCAGAATTTTTATCTTAAGTGGCAGTGACTGAAGTCTGACTTGGCAGCTACTGGACAGTTTCCCTGCTGAGAATCTTTAGACTATAGCTTATTGACACAAGTATCTCTACCACTGAGGCTTCTATGGTCAAACAAAGACAGCTAAGGGCTGACATTCCTTATAAATCGTAACTGTGCCACCCTACAACCCCTAAGAGAGAGTGATTTGAGGAGGATTTCCGACTGACTACTACAGGGCTGGTAACACAGTCCAGTAAAACGGCAAAAGCAATCCATGTTCTTGGTCCTCCTCTCTTAAGACATGGCAAGCCATTGATATTGCTAGGTCCCCTCAGAGGCATCCTTCAGGCTGAACAAGGCCAGTTGTCTCAGTCTTTCCTCATGTGCTGATCCAGTCATTCAATCGACCTGACAATCATCCACTGACCTTAGTCCAGTTTGCCAATGTTTTTCTTGAATTCAGGATCCTAAAACTAGACACAGTGCTCTAGCACTGAGCTATTGAGTATGGAGCAAAGAAGGGTAATCAAGTGCCTCAATCTCTTGGCTGTGCTCCTGGACACAGAGCTCTGGACACTGTTAGTCATCTCTGCTGACAAGACATACCTCCTGCTCACACTCAGCTCGCTGTCCACCAGTGCCTCCAGGGCCTTTCCAGCAGTGCTGCTTCTCAGCCAGGCAGCCCTCCTCTTTCTCAAGGAAGAACATTTGACTTAGTTGACTTTCAGAAAGTTCTTGTTGGTTCATTCCTCCAGCATGTCCACAAGCATATCAACTGGTTTCCCCACACAGAGATTGGTCCACCTGTAGATTTCATAAGCCAGCATGGCACTGCCTCCTCCAGTGGCAAGGATGCTGGACTGATCAGCTGCTATGACACATCCCTGCAGCACTCTGAGCAACCATTAGCCACCTTCTCAGCCTCATCATGCACCCACATGGCTGTCAGCCCATTCAGACCAAAATGTCCCAACCTGAACACAAAACTATTACGTATGAGAGAGTGGCCTTGAAAGGACATTGGCCAGTTCTCTCAGCTCCCTCAGATGTAGCCTGTTGGTTATCATGGAGTTGTACGGGTCAAGTTTCCTCAACGAATCCCTGGCCCTATCCCTGTCCACTGTGGCCTGTTCCTCTTGGATGTGTTCACGGATCACAGGGCACGGGAGGCATCATTAGTGCAGACTGAACAAAGAAGGCTTTGAGTGCTTCAGACTTATTGTCTGTGTCATCACTGGATCACCCAGCCCGCTCAGCATGGAGCACACATTCTCCTTGGTCAGCCTTTATTACTAGCACAATAGAAGAAGCTTTTCTTCTCCTTGATGTCCCTTGAAAATCTCAACTACAGCTGAGCTTTGACTTTGCTGATACCATTCCCTGCAACGCCCAGGCAATTGTTCTAAACTCCTCCTTTGTAACCTTGTCCCTGCTTCACTTCTTGTACATTGCCTTTTGACGTTGGGACCAGCACTGTGATTACCTAATTCTGGGCTCCTCATAAATCTGCTCATTTTCCTGCATTTAAAGCAGGCTGCTCTTAAAGGTCCTTAAAGACCTCCCAGATTCCTTGACACATTTTGCCCCTCAAAGCTGCTTCTCAAGGAATCACACCTACCAGTCCCCTGAATAAGGCAAACTCTGCTTATCCAAAGTCCAGGGTTTGTACTTGACTACTCTCCTTCCTCATCCCTGGCAAGATCTTTAATTTCTCTATTTCACAGTTGCTTTATCCAAGGCTACCACTGACTATCACACCCCTAACCTCTTCTTTCTTACATGAAAGAATGGCAGATCCTGGTGTTCCTCACCTCTGGCTGGCTCAGATGAAGAAAGAGGTGGACAACAGCCATGCAGTGACCAACCCACAGCAGGACAGCTATTATGGCATGGGATCTGTGCAGAGAATTCCATATGGTGGTCAGTGAACAGCAGCAGCAAAAATTGACTAAATATTTGTGTAAAGGAAAATGAAGTAGAGAAGATGAAAAGGAGAGGACAGGTGTAAAAAACCTTGTCAGCACAGCTAGACAAAAAGTCCTCAGGAATCTGGGGCTGAGTGAGAAGAACAGCAGCCAATACTAAGAGACGAGCATGCCACAGAAGGAGGGGCAGTTTGCTGTTTCAAAGTTGAACTCCACTCTGCAAGTTAAACAAGGAAAAGCAGAGATGGGCACAGCTATATGGAGCTAGAATGGTTTTCAGCTGAGATTCCTGCATCAGAATGGGTAGGCAAGGAAGACAAAAAATCAGAATGGTGGATCACATTCACATCTCCCTGGGAAAAAATGTAATGACTCAATACTAAGAGAAAATAAGACTGACCAGAAGTAATGAGGAGGCAAGGCCTGGAGAAAGAGGTACAATCTGAGGTGCAGTCATGTGTCCCTACAGACAGTTTGTGGTCTGAGGTTGAAATTGAGGCACAGCTGTGAAACCCGGGTCACAAAGGTAACATCAGCTCCAGAGATTTAGGAACCCAGCCATGAATGAAGATGCCTGTGAACTTCTCCAAAACTGAATGAGGGTTTCAGCGACAGCCAAGTGTGAACAAGGGAAAGATCCAGAAGTGAGGAAAACAGGGCAGGAAAGAGCCTGCTGGACAGACCTAGAGTCAATGTTAAATACACTATAAAAAAACTAAGCCTTGTTATGTTACAGTATGTCAATGTGAGTGTAACCAAAGTCCTTGTGTTAAAACTGCATTTTAGACAAAATATATGCTGTCAATACAATCAACCTGCATTTAAGTAAAGTATTTGACATACAGTCATAAAGGGAACCACTCCTAAAGACTGAAAAATGCGGGTTGGAGCAAGACCTGGTGTAGGAAAAAAGTGTTCTTGTACAAAAAAGGAGAAGTACGCTAAGAAAACTTAGTAATGATAAATTTGGGTGTCACTGTCATTGCAAGGAAGAGGATAGTACAGAGAATGTAAGGAAGCTCAGAACCGTATAATGGAGATGGGATCATATATAGCATTACAACACATAGGATCATGCCTCAGAGTCTAAATCCTGCTCTAATATGGGAATTCATCAGTTGCATATGACAGAAAGCAGAAATACTTGTATTAGCCAATCACAGAATGACCAGAGGCTGTATCAATGTGGAAAGGCCAATTAAAAAAAAAAAAAACAAGAGACCCAAACAAACAAACAGAAAAAAAACCAAAAACAAAACAAAAAACCCCAAACACCCAAAAAACCCAAATAAACACAGCAATCCTAATTTGTAGTGCTATTTCCAATAGAGCTAAAAATGCAGGAACAGCATCCAAGCATGATGGATACTGGCAATCTGTAATACTATGTATAGTTCTGTTTTTTTGAGAGGTAGATTTAAAAAAGTTTGAAAAACATTAATTTAACCAGGATCAGAGAAAACAAATGACTAAGAGGATTTCAAGAGGGGAGCCTCTCTAACTTAGCAAACTACTTCCCTTGCCGAGCCTAGCAAAACAAAAAAAAAAAAACCCAAGCTGCCAGGCCAAAAGAATGTTTCAGGTAAGGAATCTAACTAGTTTTGCAGTGGCAGTTGTGTCATGGCTTCCAAGCCAGAGGGAACTAGACTGGAAGTGCCAGGATGTCCCATGCTGTTGCCTAATCCAATCTTCCTACGTGCACAGTTTGCTGGGTTGAATTTTTCATACAATTATACTCCTGCAAAATTAAATCCTTCTCAAATAGTTGACCTGGAGTGGCTCAGGGATCCTACCCAACCAGCACAATGCTCCAGGACTGCGGCACAGGCTTGACCAGAGAGCCTGGAAATCCAACAAGAGGTTACCTGTGCCAACTGCTGAGTCATTGTCATACCAAGGAACAGTGGGAACCCACCTCCTTTCCACTACTACATAAGATCATTTTCAAGAGTCAAATGTATTTAATATCTTCCCCTCTTCTCTTCAAATTTCCCAGAAAACACAAGCAAGACTCTGCAAAAAATCTGTGGGATGCTGACTGGCTGGAAAACATTCCAGAGGTAGTTCCACAAAGCTGGAAGTTTTACCCATGTTTCACATGCATTCCACAGCCACCAGTGCCCACCTTCCACTTGACAGGACAATGATGTGCACAGCTTTTCTTCATCCCACAGATGGAGTAAGGGATTTCTGACACACTAACTGCAGCCTAACAGAGTACCTTAACCCAGACAGAGGTCACATCATTGATACCACTACTGCAGCTGCACTCATAAAAACCCCACTGCAGAAGAGACTTCTAGCAAATGCCTTATTACTCCATCAGTTAAAGCTTTTGGCTGGCAGCAACAAAGATACTGAAAAGCAAGAATATTTGGTGACAGCATGGTTCTGAAAGCATCTGTAGAGATTTCTGACACACCTATGTAAGTTTCCACCTATTAAAGTATTATCATGGACTTGGTAAACAGAGTCAGTGATCTCTGCTGGCAAAAAAGTATGATTGCCTCTCACACCTTTAATCTTATAAAGGCAACACACAAAATAAAAACCAAAAATATAAACACTCCTACAACCAACCAACCCAAAACAAAACTAAAAGCATCTTGAAATGGACATATATTTCCAGCAACAGTGTCACTATACAGGATGTATCATTGTCTGTGAAAACAGTTTGTGTGGGACAGACAAACCTGACAGTACAAGAAACTTAGCTTTCATTATAAAAAAGGTACAGACCACCAGCAGAGCAGGAATGAGGCTTCAACATAATTAGCAGGGAGGCTGCAAGTGGTTCAAAGGTCTGGGTTTAATGGTAGCTTAGTCCCTTCAAGACAGCAACATAAGAGATCTAATGGCTTACATATGAAAGGCTCTGCTTTCAGAAAGTGGCAGGAGTAACAAGACAAGAAGTGATAGCATAACATCAGGAGTACCAAAGTGGGCTCACCTCTTTGGATGGCTGGTAGTAGGCACCTGTGAAATGTCACAGAAGTGACTTTGGAGCGTGCCAGCAAGCGGGCTCACTTTAGCAGTGGAGCTTGAAAACTTGAAAAGGATATGGAGGAAAAGGACACACCTGTCCAAGGGATTCTGAGCCCAGAAAAAGCACCAGAAGTCAAAGCAACTTAGATTAGGATGTGACAAGGCTATGTATTTTGAAGCCTTTAGGGACCAAGCAGTTTCTTGTGAACTGTACTGAAGAGGACAAAGAAAAAGAAAAGTATGGGAAAAATGAGAGAGGAGAGCAGAGAGAAATCCCAATGTTTAGAAAGGAAGTAGAAGATGTAAGCACTGAGGATCAAACATAGGCAGACACCAAAAGCCAGACATATCCCCAGGGATAAAAGAATTAGTAACTCTTCAGACAATACCGACCCCTCGGACTCTGTTGTTTACACAGGTTCACTTCAGCCCTATGGTGACACAACCATAAAAATCATAACCTGGCAGCTGCACTGGGCCAGAGACCTGAGCGTGCGCCCAGCCCCGGAGGTACAGCCACACTTGGAGCGGGTTTTGGGCAGGCTCAGCAAGGAGCAGGAGCCGTGCGGAGCCCCGAGGGCCGCGCTGGCAGCCCAGCGCCGCGGAGCCTCCAGCAAGCGGCAGTGCTGGCTCGGCTAACCCAGGCGCGAGGCCGCGCAGGCCGGGCAGCTCCGCTCCCAGCCCCCAGCCCAGCCTGCTCTCCACTTGCACCCACTGCCTACTTACTTTTTAATTAGATTTTTAAACAAAAAGTGAAAGAATTTTCTAAAATTCCTCTAATTACACTAAGATGCTGAACTGATTGTGAAGGGAATAGGAAATGAAAGCGACTCACCCTCTGAGGGAGAATTTTGTCAGCCATCTTCCTCCTCTTGGCACTGTACATTTTTTAAAGAAAAAAACACGTTACCATGGTGACAGATCTAGGAGTAACGAGGCCACCTGCTAAATTATCCTGACATCTCCACATGCTGGTGCACAGCTGTGCATGCATCAGCAAAAGGGTCTCACCCATGCCCAGGACCTTGTACCCCTTCTCTCAGCAGCCTGGGGAGGCAGTTAGGTAAGAACAAATCAGGGCTGTCTGTTATGCATCCTGGAAAGAAGTCTGTAAGTTCTTTGATCACAGCATCTTGTGTGGTGCAGGGCAGCAACACATGCAAGTGCATGTGCACACACTGCTCCTGGGCACAAATAAGCGTGCAGAGCATAGTCTCACATGTGGCGTGCACAGACACACCTACGGTGTGCACATCTGAGTGGCTGAGAGCCTGCAAATGGCACATCAACTTGTTCAAACGGACAACACGCATTTATTCCATCATGCCCAAAATTAAGTGCTGAAGAAGACACATACATGTGTGTGTATTTCATATGATGTATGAAAACACACGCATATTCACATCCTTCCTTCATATGTACATACACACTTGTTTTACTTATCATATATGCATGAGTGATGGATAAAGGTGGAAGACCTTACATTGCCACATTTCTTCATCTTTATGAACACAGATGTGGGAAGATGTATGTGTGCCTGCAGTGTGTATACATACTGTGTCCATACCCATACATAGGCACATTTCTATAGCTATGCTTTTAAAAATAGACTTGTACTCGTGTACATAAACACAAATTTGTGTGTGCCTGAGAAATGCTGCTGTCAGGAAGACTGTCTTCAGATTCTAAGAACTGATCACGCCCACCAAACCTGCCACCCAGCTTCCTCTAACAGGGGCCAAGAGGGAATTCAGGTCCCATCTCTTTAACTTGCAAGGCCTTTATCTTAAGCAGGAGATTAATCACTCCCTCTGCGAGGGACAAATGAGAGAAAGCAAACCAGCTGCTGCCACTCTGCCATTTCACAAGGACCCCCCCCTCCTTTTCACACTGCAAGTCTGTCATCAGCCGTGTCCACGTAAAAGCAGTTTCCACACATTGATGTGGCATGGTCTCTTCCTACATTTGTTAATAATGAGCCAGGGCTGAAACACCAGATTCTTGAGACTCTTCCCCATGCCCACATAAGCCAAGGCTGAGGAACTCTTTGTGCCTGGAGGTACAGTGGACAGAAAGTTCAGTTACACCCAACAGGTGTACAACGTCCCTTTTACAAGGGTAGGAATAATGGGAATGGAATGTCACATGGTGTGAAACTCCAACACCTTCCACCGCTCACAGAAAGAAATCTGCACTGAAACACTTCACTGAATCTGGAAGCAAAGGCTGAGCAAGCCCCAGCCTCCCAAAGGGATTGGGATATGCATGAACCTGCAACAACCCCATAGGCTTGCAAATAAAAAACAAGAAAAAAACAAAGCAACATCCCCTAAGAATCTGGATCTCAACCAGTTATTCAATAATCTCTTACAGAAATGAGATTTTTGTCTCCACCGAACCTGCCAAGAAAGGACAAGGGCAACTTTCTTGGCCCGTGCTAGAAAACACGGAACTGATTTTCCCCCCAGAATTGGACCCAAGGTGCCAGAAAAGTGTGCCTGAAAAACACATAATGGAAAACCACAGGGAGGTGGAAATGAAAAAAGGGAAAACAATCAACACATTAGTTGAAGGGAAGGCACAGCAGAAGAAACAGAGAAACTCTCCGAATACCCAGGCAGCACTGCTGTGAACTGGACTCAAGGCAGTGGAGATCACTGCTGGCTCTCAAACTAGAAACACTGAAGTTAAGAACAGGGGAGGGGAACTTTTTTCTGTGAGTCAAGCCACCAACTTTTATCAAATACGGCCCTCTAATGCTGCCTGGCAACTAGTTAGTGACTAAAGTTTACCTTAATTATCCAGCAGGGGCAATTTGTCAGGTTATATCCACCCTAGGACCTGAAGCATGGGCATTATTTCATGCAGTTTCTTGGAGAACCTCCTGGGAGGTGCTACAGAATGTGCATTTTGGCTGCTGCTGGGAAAGGTCTCCAAGAAGTACATGCACTGCTTGTGCTCATGTGCTGCACTCACACACATTCCTTCTGTGTTCAACCTTTTTCAATTGTAATGTGTTAATAGTCTCAAGATCAGCGTCCTTTCCAGATGCATCCCAGACACAAGCATTCCCAAATCTGGCTTGCTGATCCAAGGTATATAACCTGGACAGAGCAGGGCTCCTGAGGAACTCAGCTCAGGGAGTCATGTTTTACCTACAGCTGGATTCCCTGACACCACCAGCACACTGCCTGAAGCTGTATATACATCTATAGTGATTCTGCAAAAGGTAGCCCACACAGATGACTACACCCTATGTGCGTGTGGACCCCACTCAACACTCAAAACTGAAGAGGTCTAATGTGCTGCAAAAAGAAATTAGTTAACCTACTTAAGAGAGAATGTATTCAACAATGTGCAAGGTGGGCATATTTCAAAAAGAAAGTTCCACACAGAAATCCCTCTAATTTTATGAAATACTTCCAGTGCATATTTATTTACTTTGTATGTAAAAACATTTGGGAAAACTGCAAGTTTTATGACCTCTCTTCTGAGTGACCATAGTACAAGCATTCACATGACAAACCAAAGTTTTTTCTACTTGTGTCATTTACAAACTATTAGGTTAGTCAGAAATCAGAGCAACTATACAGAACAGGCAACAAATAATACAGTAATTGTACTATATTAGAAAAGAACTGTTCTTTAATTCTAAAGGCTAAACATACTCAACAAATTCATGGCCTGAATTCAAACCTGCGAAATAAAAGCAGAATAGCTACAAAACCAGACATTATTAAAGGTTGGTTTGTTGAAGACCATTCACAAACAAAAAAAAGGTAAAACTTACTAATGTTTTTCCTGCTTAAAAAAACTGTCAGTACATAGATCTTCTGTCTTATTTGTTCTTAAAAGTCATATCTACTGCTAAACAGGTACCATCTTTGTCTCTTCAAATTGTCCTGCTGTGTTTTCTTTCCAGAACACTCACCTCCTAGCCCGGTTCTGAGTAGCTTGCTGCTGCACCTGCTGCTGCACCTGCTGCTGCTGGACCTGCTGTGGTGCAGTGCGTTTTCTTGTTGTTTCCATCACAGTCTGGGGCATCCCAGGTCGCACCGAGGGGCTTCCGACATACGGGGGGCCTGGAGGACCCATGGGAGCCCCCTGATGGGGCATTCGAGCTCCTGATGGCATCCCAGGGCGCTGGAGGAAAAGCAAAACACAAAGAAAAGCCAGCTTGGTTCCCCTTTCTGCAGCTGCCAAGACATTTGTACACGATGCAACACAGGCCCCAGCAGATTCCCCGTCTGACCACCCCGATGAGCACCAAGCAGCAATACAAGGCACGCGAGCTCTGTGACTGGTGTATCTTGGATATCATGAAGAGGTATTCAGGGATAAAGTAGACAGGAAACAGGGAGGCAAAATACTAGGCTTGGGAAAACACTCAGTGGTCAATAGCATATCCAGACCAGGTTACACCTGAAAGCTCTACCTTCAGCCTGGATGGGAACAGCCCATGGCAGTGCCACGCAGTCAGCACTGGTGCAGCTCACTGCTGCTGCGAGCACACTCAGCTGCATGCGCTGCACTGCCGAGCAGCACCACAGTGGTGCAGCTCACTGCTGCTGCGAGCATGCTCCTGCTGCATGTGCTGCACTGCCGAGCAGGCAGATCTGAGCAGTGGCAGACAGAAACCAGCACAGGCAAAGCACCAGGATAAACATTTCCCATTGAGAGCCTTCTACTTCGCCCACACCAGAGAGCAGTGTAAGCTCATAATGCAACACAAATCCTTTATAAAAAAGGTCATGTCTCTGATCAAGCCTTTAAAAGAAAAAAAAAAAAGAAATGGATGTGGTAGTTTGTCAACAGCCCCTGTAGGCATTCTAAAGCCCTGGCATTTATGTTGTCTTCTGCATGCTCTTGAGAGACACTGGGTCAAATCACAAGCTTAATGCTGCACAAGACACCCAGTAAATCCAATTCTGCATTCTAAAAGCTTATAGCCATCAAAGAAAACCACCAGTAAAATAATGACTGCCTGTAAAATGCAATTCAAAACAGAGAGATGAGATTAGTCTCATCTGAGAATTATCAATATATATATATGTCCACATATACACAAAAATATAGACACACATACTCTCTAGGCATTTGAACCAGGATGAAAATAAGAATAACTATACAGCAAAAGTCCTCTGAAAGCCAAGTCCCTCTACAAAGTCTTTTAAGGAAACCAAGAGGCACTGACATCCATTATGGATAAACAATTGATTAAAGGACAGAAATGAGGCAAAAGTGATTGGTTCTGAAAACAAAAGAAAGGCACATGTAAACTTCTACTGGGATGTCTCCTTTTCAGCATATTTAAAACAACCTGTGGAAAAAAGAACCAAAAAAGCCAGGAAAAACCAATGAATCAAAGAAGTTTGTTGGTAATGCTAAGTTATTCATGTTGACAAGGACGAAGGCCAGCTTCAAGAACTGCAGAAGGACTTTATGAGATAGAATGAAGGCTTAAAAGGAAGATGCAAATGTAGTTCAAGGCATATTGAACTGAATTACAAAAGGGGAAAAAACAATCCAAGAATCACAGAAAAAGCAATGGGCCCTAAGCTGCTGTCCAGCAGAACCTTGTTTAAACAGACACTTCCAGAAAATATTGGTTCACTGGTTACTAGAGGTCAAAAAAATCACAAAGAAAAGAAATAAGAGTGGAGGGAACAGGGGATATCAGTGCGCCATGGCCATGGTGTGTCCACAAATGAAGGTCTGTGGGCAGCCCTGGCTCCTGAAGCTCAGTGATAGCAGAGCAGAGCTGAAACAAGGACAGCGAATGGCACAGAAATTCTTAGCATATGGAACTGCATCCAGGGAAGTAAAGGTAAATAAATACGTTGTGACTTTTCATCTGGAAAGAGGTGATCCAAAGGGGCATTTGCCAGAGCTCTGCAGAATCATGCGTGGCCTGGGGAGCACAGTCAGGTATTGAGTGATCACGGCCCCTGCCAAAATAGCAAACCCTGGCCATCAGCAGAGGGGCCAGGCTCACAGACCACTGGAGGGGTGAGTTTGTCACACTGCGGGTATCAGCCTGTGGAACCCTCTTCCAACAGGGTGCTAACAACACAGAAGACACACTTGGCTCAATAGCTGCACACTGCGAAGTACTTGGGAGAAATACACCACTGGACTCCAAAATGAGATCTGTGCACCCCTGAGGGCATGCAAACCAGTCCACTGGGAAGAAAATATTTAGTATACAGTCAACATATATCATTATTTTTAAAAGTTTACATCATCTTTATATCATAATTTCTATGATTTCTAAATATTTATATATGTATTATAATAAAACATAGTTCTAAAAATAATTTGGACCCACATCTCCAAATTAACCATCCAAAGCCACTATAGCTCCCAAAGCCCCAGCTCAGGGTCGTCCCTGATCACCACAAGTCTGAGATATTCTTGATGCTTGTACCTATAAAGGAGACTGGAGAAAGGAGAGGAATGGATGATCAGCAAAGAACCAATATGGGCTATAACTGGTACGGACAGAGAAGCAAGGCAGGAGGGAGGAGAGTCACCAGCACAAGAACCCAAGCAGGTGAATTCAGCAAGTGTCCATGTAAGAAAGCAATGGCAGGTGTGAGAGAGCAGCAGGCAGCAGACAGACCAAACTGCAGCTTTGTGCAAAACTCCAAATGCCTTCTGCCATAAGCCTGGAGTCCCAAGAACAGCTGGAAGAGAACAGTGCTCTCTGTTCCCGTGTATGAGCCCCAACCCTCTGACCCAGGCAGAGTCAGCGGACAGAAACAGCGCAGAAAATGCTTCTCTCTTGAGCCTGCATTTAGGATCTGTCATCTGTCAGGCCACACACTGTGGCCTCCTTCCAGCAAAGGGCAGAGCACAGGGCCAGCTGCTGCCTGTCAGTCAGCTGGGGACAGCTGACAGTCGTTCAGAAGAGCCCGGACCCTGAGCACAGCCCTCTCATGGAGACTGACTGGCTACATGGATAAAACCGAAGGCCCACTTTGGTGCTGCTCTAAAGGACAACTTAGGGCTTGAAGAACAAGGTCAGCAAGCCAAATCTACTCCCAGTCTTGGTCTTATGTTTTTGAACTTCCTTCAATTTCCTTCGTTAAGCACTAAAATAGAGAAACAGAGAAAGGACAAATATGAGAGAAGAGAGGCAGCTCTAGAAAAAGAACATTCGATCTCATCCCTTGACCGCCTCATTCCTTCACCTGTTCTCATGTTCCTACCTCCGAAATCACTCATAGATAAAGTACTATTCACTATGCAACTGTCTTCCTGCTGCAAGCCCACCAGACTCCCAAGATACAGAAATGCTTTATCTATTTAAACTTTGATAAATGAAGAACATACAAGCAGTATCTCACCATACCTAAAAGCTTATTTTGCTCTCAAACACGTGTGATACAAGAGAGTGATTTCAATATTTCAAATTTTTTACAATAGTGACATTAAAAAAGAAAACTCTTCATACTAAAGAGTACTCCAATACCCTTATACTTTTGAAAGAGATCTTGAAGGTGCATCTATCTACAGGTAAGGATCTGTCTCTCCCCCTCTTCCTCAGCAGGATGCAATCTATCATAAACAAGAAGCATCCATAGGAAACACTGCAGTGCAAAACAGCAGTGATACATCCTCCTTCCGGGAAAATCATCTACCTGAGAGCCCCATCCCTGACCCATCTCTGTTTGTACCCACAGTCCTATCTCCTTTTTACCTCCATTGATTATATTTGCATGTATTATTCTGCACAAACACCTCACTGGATGGAGGGCAAAGCCACTGCTGGACATAGGAAATGAGGAAGACCACAGCCTGTCCCCAGCTGAAAGGATGACTCTCACAGCTCTGAGAAGGTGAAGCAGAAAACAGAGCAGCACAGCATCAAGGCAAAGACACAAAGGCACACATTTCATGCAGGTATACTAGTCTCCAAGAGTTCTGCCAATTGCCTGTATACATGTGCTCTGGCTACAGCTGTTCAAACCTGAGAGTGCCATCAGTGCAGCAGAACACCACCCCAACACCTGCTGCCACAGCCCTTCACTGCTGTCCACGGACAGCTTCCTAAGCAGTGTTTGGCTTGCCTGCTGTCCTTCTTGCCTGAACTTCCTCTCACATCAGAGCTCTGTCTCTGTCCTCTTTGGCATCCTTAAGTGAACTTCTGTCTGACAGTGTCGGTTTCTCGGCTGTTTTGATGACCTGGAAAGGCCCGGGGTGGCCTTGGACAGCCCGCGCTTCAAAGGACAAGAAGAGGCTTCAGGTTTTTTCTCGGTCTCGGTGTTTATTAGTTGTTTATCTAAAAGATTTTCTCTCAGCCCAACAGAGGTCTGCACAGCAAACCAGCCATGAGCACACTGCGAGCCCCTGGGGCAGTCACCTATCTTTACATTCAAAATTACGTATACAATATTTATCAATTTTCCCCAATACCTTTTACCCTTATTAACCAGTGCACTTTTAGTAGTAACCAATCCCAAAGTGCCCACATCACCACAGAAGATGGAGGCCAAGAAGAAGAACAGGACACGCCCCAATTCCTCCATCTTACTTCTTTAGACCCCCCTGTACAGAAATCCTAAACCCTGTGTCTTACACTCTAATTAACTTATCCCTTCACCATTTACCCCAGTGAAATCCTCCCATCCTCATACAGGTGTTGTCTCCCTTGTAGGATCAAAGTCCAGCCACCAGACGCTTCTGGCGACATTCCAGGACTCCCGAGCCCCCCAAGGGTGGTCTCGGTCACTCTGCACATCAGTCCTGAGGTGCTGAGATCCCACATGACAGCAGTAATGAGACAACATTAAGGCAGTGTTTTTCTATGTTCTTCTACTGTGAAGTTGTTTCTCAGGGGATGTGCATCACAGCAGTCAAAACACAGGAGAAAAAAGGAGTCCTGTCTGGACATATCAGTAAGAGGAAAATAACCTGGAGAACTTACAGGTGAAAGAAAAAGAAAGTGTCAAGAAAAGTAAAGCAAGAACACCCACAAGAGGCCTCAGAAAGACTGAGCAGAGAGCCAGGAGTTGCTGCATTGCAGCTGAGTGCTGAGCTGCACCTACAGCAATCTCCTGTCCTGACAGACTCCATCCACCTCAGCACCACACAGGCGGCTCTTATGGTCACCAGCTGTTAACAGAGACACTAACAGATTCTGAGAATAACCACCACCACCAAGTATATAAAAAGCATATTTCTTAACTAAAAAGACCCTCCAAGGAAAATGGAGAGAGATTGTTTAAAAGGGCCCAGAATGATAGAACAAGAGAGAAGGGCTTCATACTGACAGACAGTAGGTTTAGATTAGAAGAAAATTCTTTACTTATGAGGGTCATGAGGCCCAGGTTGTGGCTGCCCCATCCCTGGAAGTGTTCAAAGCCAGGCTGGATGGAGCTTGGAGCAATCTGGTCTAGCAGAAGGTGTCCCTGCCCATGGCAGAGGGGTGGGACAAGAAGATCTTTAAGGTCCCTTCTAATCCAAATAATTCTATGACTTCTATAGGGCATAAACATAAGCAAGAGGAGATATCTGATGCTGTCTAGAAGTAAAAATGAGTAACTAGAAGTACATGGAACCCTTAAGAAATTTAGACTAGATTGATACAGTGTGATGGCAACAAGTTTCTGACTGCACAATGGTTTCCCAACTGGACGTGTTGTTTCAAAATGGGCTCTTAAAAGTGCAACAAATAAAACTGGTATAAAGCTTCTCTCCTCCCTAAAAATATAGATGTTACTTCATGAGTTCCCCGTTTTAATGTCTATGCATCTTTCAGAGGTTTAGTAAGCTGAAACATCAGTATCACAGTTCTTGCTTCCTACCATATTCACCTTCCTCCATTTCCCAAAAGCTCTCGGTATGCAAGTCCAAGTGTTCCAGGTACCACACACTTTAATATAATATTCACAACAATCCAGAAGTCTTTAACCAGGAAAACATTCCATTTACAGAACTGTGAATTGGAACATGAGATTAAGTTCAGTTCTATTTCATGTATGTCTGTTCACCGTTCAGAATGATCTGCCACCAAGTTCAAGTGGTGCACTTGGATGCAACCAAAAGAAAAAACCCAAGAAAATCTTTGGAATTGAAACAAATAAACCTTACAAACCAGCTTTGAGTTCCACCACTCATCTCATCATACCACTGCTGTGAACTAATGTATAGAAGGGATTTTGTGTGAAGAGCTACCAGAATGTGCCTCTTGAAAAGTACGGCTTTGGGAGGGAGAGGAACAACAGACATCTGCAGCACCATGACTGGCTTGTAGAAAGAAGAAGCTGGTCAAGAGCTTGTTGTCTCTTCCCTTACAATTATCAAACAACAGTTGGCAGGATCAGATAATTCCTTATGCAAGATAAGCTGAAAAAAATTCTGACACAAAACACTGACTGCTAGAAGCTTAGTAGGGTTCAGGAAGATGGCACTAGACTAACATCCATAAATAAAATCCACATAGAGGCACTACACAGAGGGCAGCTCTGGGTCAAAAAGCTCCCAAGCTCCAAATCAGAGTATTCATATGAAGGATCACCAAGGTTTTGCCTTGTTCCTGCACTTCCATGCTGCCTTTCACTGCCCCCGTTCTACGCGCGACAATGAACTAAACGATCATCTGGCTATTTTCATAGTCCTACAGTATTTTATTTTTTTTAGAAAGAGAAGAGCAATTCAAACATCTCACAGATCCACTGTATCCACACACCTACATTGTTTAACAAGCCCATATTGCACAAAATCACATTTATCTCAATTAAAGCCTTGACTAGCATTAATGATTTTATTCTCTTCGTTATGCATCAACATTTTTCTACTTGAAAGTCTGAAATCAGTCCATGGCTAGAAAAGGACAAACCTTTAATCTATACCAGCAGCTTGCTCACATAGTTGAGCGTTGTACAAGGTTGTCACTCTAGCTGTCCCCTGCAATTACCTTCCCAATCAAACTCCTTGATTTCTTCAGGCTGCCCTACTCGCCCCAAGTACCTCCTTGTTTGCCACAGCGGGGAACATGCGCTCAGCAAAGCAGTGCCTCCATTCCAGACCCCGTTCCCTGAGGATGCCCTTGCAGAGAGAAGCATGCAGGGAGCTCTGTGGTAGAAAGTGGAACAAACTGTCCAAAACAAACAGTTCATGAGGCTCTTTTCTAGCCATGCCAGTGTTAGCTGGCCATAATCTCTGCACCTCAGTATTGCCAGTAGTGATCTCTACAACCCTGTGACTGAGTGAGAGGAACAGTTTCTGTTTTAAAACTAAAACAGAAAACTAAACACACAAACTAAAAACACCTTTCAGTTTTGGGAAAATATCTTTAGTTTTTCCCCTCCCAATAACATCCCATAATTTTTATAATATACTGAAATATGAGTCCTTGAGGTCATGCAGTTCTTCCTCCTCTCGAAGAAGTACTATGAGTATCTCCATCATCTTTAATAGACGTTTACTTCTTTAACCAGTACCCAAAAGCCTCCAATGACAAAGATTTTTACAATTTACATAATCAGTCTCTATACTTAGAGATTATAAATAAAACCAAAAATACCCCTATTCCCTCACTGAAGCCTTCAGAGGTGTCCCACTACTACTGCCCTCTGAGTTTCCAGTATTTTGGCTTTTTAGTCATACAGATTGCAAAACCAGAAAAACATTATTGTAAGTATATGCCACGGATTTACAATTGCTTCTGCATTATTCCCTGCCCCACCTTCCAATCAGGCTAACAGCTGATGTGATTTCTTATTAGTTAGACACTAGGCAGCTCACAGGACATCCAAGCCTTTCTCCTGAAGAGTGACATTTCATTTAAATCCACCCTAGGAGATGTATCAGGAGATGCAAAACTCATATATGAAACTCATTGTTTACCCCTTTTCCCCAATCACTGATAAATGTGTTATAGATCCACCATAGCCATCAGACCTGTTGTTTAGTCTGTTCTAACACTGACGAGTTATCATATATATTAAATATTTGTTTATATGATGGCATGGTCTGACACTTCTTTCACAGCTGTAAATGCCATTTCATATGAGAGAGTTTATGTATTCACCATAAAATCCTAAGACCAAATTTGAGAAGTAGATAGCCAAACAAAAAGAGGACTGAGGATAAGGAAAGCAGTCACATCAGCGATATACAGGTTTGTATGAATTAGCAATCTCGGAGTGGAACTAATATTAAACTGTAGAGATTAGCAGGAACTATGAAATAACACCTATTAGCAGAAAATAAATATGGATAAGGACTTATATTGCCACAGAGAGCTTCCTAAGCACAGCAGAGAGGACGAAGACCAAAATCACTATGGGAGAAGGTGATTTGAACTGACAGCAAGTACATTGTAAATACAGCTATGACTCCAGAGTTAAGAAAGGCACATAGACCTTTATAGGGGTATCTGGTGGATAAAAGGCAAGAAGATTGGCTTTGGAAGGAAGATAAAGTGGGAACAGGAAAAGGACACAGCAGCAGATGAAAAAGGTCAGAACAACGGGAGAAGAAAATGAACCTCTCAGCAGGTTCCTGTGTGCAGATGACACAACCAAGGTCACCAGCACAAGGCACCAAGCAAAGGCTCCTCCAATCCAGTCACAAGAGGACAGATGTCTGGACAAGAGGTTTGACAAGACCAGCACGACGGACCTTCTCAAGACTAAACAGGCAGATACCTGTTTGAGTAAGAAAAAGATAAAACAGAAAGAAACAAATAAAAAAGCAGGGGAGGGAGACACAAGCAGGAACCATTTAAGGGATCCAGCCAGCAATGAGGCCTATGGTAGGGACTAGAGGATAGAGGAAACTGAGGAAAGTAATGACCTGCAGCAAGACTAGTAACTCGTTCAACAAAATATAAAGCAACAGCTGGACAGCTAGAGAAATGTCAAAAAGACTGCCTGAAATGTATTACTGGAGAGCAGAGAATGCATTGATAAAAAGATAATAAACATAAATGTGGTGACTAAAGCCATATTTGTCCATACAAATGGTAGAAAAACAGAGGAACAACAAAAAAGCACTAAGTACAGCATGAAGCTTTTTTGGGGGGGGGGGGGGGGGAATTCTTCCCACAAAAATGATGTGCAAGACGCTGATGAACCTGAACAGGAGTAAAAGCATACTAAAAATAAATAACTGAAAGAGATTTAACCTTTCTAAAAGCCCAACTGCTAGCCAGAGGTGTAACAAACTATCAAGGTCTCAAGAAGGAGAGAATGAAGCATCCCACTTGAGACTTTTAACCTTTGATTCATTCACCTTTCAGGGGGATCCCTTCTGCCTGGAACAAATGAGGAAGAAGTCATCACCTAAGCTGGCAATATGGAAAAGCACAAAAGCAGAATCAGGTGCAAAAGAGCAAAGGACAAAGTGACCTTAGCCAAGGAACATATGTTTCCAGAAAGATCAAGTGAATCCAAGAGCAAAGTGCCCATAAGAAATACTGCAGAATTATTCTGTTAATTTAAGTGTCAACAAAGAAAAAAAGATTTCTCACAACATTCTACCTCTGTTTGCTTCTCCTCATTTTTTGAGGGGGGAGAGAAAATAATTTTCAATAACCAAATTAAATAATGTTATCATAGAATAAAAAAAAATAGGCATTTGGAGAAGAGATTGGTCCCTGAAATTAGAGCAGATTCTGACTCCAAGAAATTCCACTAAAGTCTGCTATGCAACTTGATTTTTCAATTAATTAATTCAGGTGTTGACACACTTTGGGTAGTAATAAAACAGAGGAGCCAGCGCTAGGCAAACTCAAGGTAATGGCTGGCATGGCATGGCACATTCTCTTATTTGGCAGGATACAGGGCCTGGAGAGATAAAATGAAATTATAGCTTTTTTCATCTTTTTAAAGTAATGGAAGAGTGACTACCCCAACTGAACCTGAGATGAGGAAAAAACTAAAGGAAAGAACAAACCAGGCACCAAAGCAGAACTAAAGGAGATAATAATGAAGGAAAGGAGAGGGTGATACAAGAGGGGCTCAGGCACCAGGACAACAGCCAAGAAGCCCCAGCCTCAGCAACAAGAAGCAGGAAGAGATATACAGATATCCAGCCTAATGCATACATTCAAGTAAGATGCCACTAGCAACAAAACTCCCAGGGCAGAAAAAACAGACATCTTTTGCTGGCATCCAAATAAGTAATGGAAATGAGTTCTGCTATATTCATTCCAGTATAAATTAAAATTTTCCCAGGCTTAAGAGCCCTGCATGCTGCTTTCACACAAAGGCCAGCTAGATGTGGAATGAGCAAATTCCCATAACTATTTTTGCCACTCTTCTCGATACTAAGGAGGAGCACTGGTGTGCAAATGCCAAGGGAAACTTTAGAAAAGGCAAAATCATCCCATATGCCACCCTCCCAACTTGCTCCTGGTTCTGCTCAGATCCAGCCATCACAATCCAGACCACCTTGACAAACCCACAACTAAACCACTGCTACCACCTGCACAGCTGCTCTCCGCCACCCCGAGCAGCCGCCAATCCCGCCCAGCCTGCGCCTGCTCACTGGCATGGCACCACAGCTCCTCTGCACAGCTCCCACCACTGCACAAGGCCACCTCAGAGTCCCCGGCCCTGCCACACCCACCACATCCAGGATCCAAAGGACACACACAAGAGCCTACACATCTGGAGTAAGCCTGAATCGAGGAGACAACTCAATAGCCTGCCTGGAGCCCCACAGGTTTCTATGACCTCTGTACAAGAGCCCCCACCTGATGTCTTCAAAAAGGTGTCACAGGAGATGCCAGGATCCTCAAGAAAGAAGGACTTGGGAATATCAGCATCCAAATAATATTACATTCCTTTGGGCTCTTTAACAGCCTTATTTCTGTTCAATGTGTATCAATGCTAGAGATCCAAATGTTATAAATGGTGACTGCTCTCAGACACTAGAGTCATTTAAAGAACGTTTCCAATGGCAGCAAAACAGGGTGAGCATTTCCCCTTAAATGGAGATCGAAGACCTGATTCTTAAACAAAAGCTGGAACATTTTTAAAGACCTGAAGGATTGCTTTAATTAAGCATAGCACCCTGAAATTCTCTCGTGGGTAAGTTTCCATAGACTGTTACAGACCTGCAGAGCTAATCTCTTCAAGCCCCTGAAAGTCACCTGTTAAGTAGCCAGAGGATACAAACGAGCCAAGACTGGAGACAAGAACCAGAGGCAGCACCCCAAAGCTTCATCAGGCTCTCATCAGAATTGTTTTCCAAAACACAAGTTTGATTACAGAACAAAGTGTCCTACAAGCCCATATGGGTTAGATCCAGTGCAGATTCTGCACCATGATCAGGCTGAAAAGCATGCTATTCACCATTCATGGAGAATCACAGCAAAAAGCACAGCACACATCCCCCCAGACACAAGCCTGTATTAACAATGAATCAGTGCAGAGGCTGGGGGTTCTACAGACCCCAGTGTTCTCCTGGTGAGGCAGCTACCAGCGCCCCAGGAGCACACTGCAGGAGCTGATCCAGCCCAGCACAGAACCTCCAGTTTCCACTCATCCCTCTATTCAGAGCCAGCCAGCTCACTAACTTTCCCGACTCACCACCCCATGGACCAGAAACTCAAAAAGTTTGCTTTTCGTAGCTTTGCGAGCCCCTCCTGTAACTTCATCTGTAGCCATCAGGGTCTGCTCAGCCTCTCTCACTCTCTCTCTTCCTCTTTCTTTCCCTTTTCTGCCTTTTTCTCCAACTCTCCCCTCTGAGTCCTGCTGGGCTCTCACACTTCTAATAGCACGGAGTGGGGAGGGGGCCCCTTCAGGGCCTTCCTGACGGCCCACTCGCGCTCAGCCTCAGCTGCTGCATTCCTCCACTGATAAGCCAGAAATAGTTTGTGCTGCCGGGCTCTGTCTGTTTACTCTGCAGGGACAGAAAATCCAGCTTTTTAAACCTCTCTGTCCAAACAGCAGAGATAAGCAGGAGGCAAACTGAAAAACACGTCTCAGTTTTCCCTGGTAGTGCTGCAGCCTCTCCTCCTCTGCATCAGGGATGGGAAATTCTGGGGCAAGGGGAAGGGGGAGGGGGCAACTTCAGCAGTGACACAGAGCTCAGCACCTCGCAGGGCTGTTTTCCCATTAGAAAATGCATCAGGCGAGCAGTGGTTTTCCCTTGCTCCCACTGCTCCTCCTGCACTGCATTTCCAGGCCCTTTCCCCAGGGACCTGGCAGGCAGCACACAGAAACATTCGCTGGCAGCATTTCCAGCATGAGAGACGAGAGCTAACCCCTCTGGACAAGAGAGAAGCAGCGGGAGGCCGGAGCTGGGAACAGGGAGGGACAACATGTGGAAGCGAGGGGAAAGCAAGCGTGTGAGATCAGCAGAAGGGGGTGGGGGGGCAGCATGGCGGCGCAGCTCCCACGGCTTGTTTCCAACCCCCACTCCCGCCACCTCTCCCCAGTGACCACGCTCGGGATGTTCCAGAGACCCCAGGCTGACTGACAGACGCAGACAAATTATTAACACCGCAGCTGCTGTAAGACATCAGCAGTTCACTGCTTGTCACAAAAAGCCCTGCACGACAGCGTGTAACATCTCAGGACACTGCTGGGAACGCGAAGCCCAAGGGGGAAGGGAGAAGAGAGCAGCAGCCCAGCCCCTGGCGACGCTGGCAGCACGGCGGCCATTCCACGAGCAGAGGCGGCTGCTCCATGATGGCCGAGCCCGCAGCGAGGGCCCGGGGCAGCGATCTGCTTCCCGCAGCTCACAGGGCCCATCTTCCCTGCTCTCCCTCAACACAGCAATAGGCGAGATGTTGCCAGGTTACAAGAGGGGTTTATTCTATTCCTCTGCTTGAAATTCTTGTCTAGGGGCTGTGAATTTTCTGGCAGGACTGCAAACAACAGGATCAGATCAGAAACAAAATTATTCTGCCCTCATCCAACAATAAAAACAAGCACAGAAAAGACACTACATTGACTAGCAGCGAAGGGCAAGCCATGAAGGTCACATGGCCTTCTTGAACATGGGGGTGATGACAGTGACCTCCATTGATTTTTAGGGTCACCCCAATCTTAAGTGCTAGCATGTGGCAACAGCCTGAGGAATCACCGAAACTCAAGGAGGGTGAGTGTGATTATCAGCTCCCCCTCTCAGCCTCTCAGAAGGAATATGCCAAACAAATCAACATAGCCTTGCCTTGTTTTGTGCTGGAAAAATTCCCTAAGTTCTAGCTGAACTAAAGGCACATATAATCTGGAACCATCTGCTGCATGTCTGGTGGACATGGTCATGTCAGGTTAACTTGATCTGGAGGGCCTTTTCCAATCTAAACGACTCTAAATTCTACATGCCAGTTTGTCTAGCAAGGCAGCACGTAGCTGGTATCTGCCATGTTTTAGACCTCAGACTCAC
This sequence comes from Ammospiza caudacuta, assembly GCF_027887145.1. Taxonomy (NCBI): domain Eukaryota; kingdom Metazoa; phylum Chordata; class Aves; order Passeriformes; family Passerellidae; genus Ammospiza; species Ammospiza caudacuta. Next base: position 149,007 of record NC_080593.1, read on the forward strand.
ACAGGAATGCTGGGTCCCATCATGTGAGCCCCTTCCCTGCTGCCGGCAGTCACCGTGCACTTTCCTCAAAGTCTGCACTAGCTGTGGGTGCCGCACTGGCCGGCGGTCTCAGCAGTCCCGACCGTGGAGGGCACCGGCCCCGGCCCGTGCGGCTGTTTCCCCCCTGGCGGGGAGCCATGTGAGCCCCCGCCGCGTGAAACGGCACCAAGGCCGGGCGGCAGGGCTCCTCCAGCAGCCGCCCTTACGGGCCCGGCGCGGGCAGGGGCGGCGGCGGCTCCAGGCTGCGGCGCGGCGCGCGGTCCCCCCTCGCGTCCCCCCGCGCTCCGTCGCCAGCACCATCGGCACCGAATGGCAACGGCGCGCCCGGCACGGGCAGGGCGTGCGCCTGCCACGGTCCCGGCCCCGCCACGGGCGGGCGAGGACCGGCCCGGGCCAATCCGCCTGCCCGGGGTCCGGCCGGGCCGGGCCGGTGGAGCAGAACCGCGGCGGGCGCAGCGCGGCCCCGGGCGCGGCGCGCGCATGCCCGGCGCGGCCCCGTGAAGGTCAGCGCGGGCCGGCGGGGACGCGCGGGCGGGGGCGCTTTAACCCCTCCCGCGCCGCGCCCGCACCGGCACCGCCCGCGGCCCGACGAGCGGCACCGGCTGTTCGCGGGCCGGGCCGCAGCCCCGGCCCTTTGTCCCCCGGCCGGAGCATGCGCTCGGCTGCGCAGGTCAGGGGTTTCCTATTTTTCCCCTTAGCTGCAGATACGGCTTGGAACCGCAGCCGCCCCGAGCTCCATCCATAGCCACCGAGTCCCTTCTGGAGCAGGAGGACATTTGCTATGAAGTGCTAGTAATTTACGCTGAAAACAATACCATATATATTGTAATCTATCTGGATGTTCTTAACAGGCATCCAAAACCAGGTTTCCTTGAACATCAAATTCCAAGGCCAGCCACTTGAAAATTAAGGAATGACAGCCTCGCTTCAGCCGTTGACTGAGTAAATGTAAAAAAAAATATTTTAAAATCCTGTAATAATAAAAACTCAGCTCTTAGCATGATGGTAGTTCTCCAAGCACTTAAAAAAAATCAGTACATGCAGCTTTTATGTTCTGAAAATGGAAAATAGGTACAAATTAATGGAAGTGACTTGCCCAACATTACCTAGCTGAGAATGAAACCCATTTCCTGTGATTCTTCAACCCTTCACAATAGTGTCCAGGAAAACTACTGTGTGAGGCATTTGCACAAAAGGGTGAAGGTTACCATGCCAGAATGTAATTTCCCATATTAAGAGAAACAGCATATAACTTCATTTTAAATTGTTTAGTTTTCTATTTTTCCAACTTTTTTTCCTCCATAAAAGTGTAGAAAATAGTTGTCAATGTTCTTTTTAAAAAGTGACTGATTTAACCCAAGTGATCCCCAACTGCTGCAGGTATCCTGGCAGCTTCCAGCCATCTCTGACCTGGAACATCTCTGTGCCACGGGGCTCTGGGCAAGGCTCACGTTCCTCCACTCATTCTTGAAGGCTGAGCACACGCTGGGGCCTCATTCATGCTCACTTTCAGCTCGCTTCATGTCCCATTCCCAGACCACTTCATTTCAGAGAAAGGCTGATCTCCTTGCCTGGTACTTCCTGGGGCACTGGGAGCCCACTTGGTGTGTGTGGTTTTGGTTTAACTTCTGCTATTCAGGGCTTTTCAGGCTGTTAAATTAAGATGGTCCGATTAGAAAAGAGATGAACCAAGTTGTTTTAGGGAGATGTGTTTGCTGCCACTTGCCATTTTTTGGTCTGAAGGTAATCATAGAAGTAATGAAGGTGCTGATTGCCTTAAGCAGGTGTGCTTTCCCTCACCCAAGTTTCATTTAAGTCAGCATCACTGTCTTCAATGAAACTTTGAATATTTGCAACAGTTTTGGAATTGATGCAGTGTGGCGTAGAAGACATGCTGGAACCGAAAAATACCCCAAGACAGAGGCTCTGGTAATCTAAAGAAATGTCCACTTGTTCCCGAGTTCAGAATTATTCAGTAGTCTCATTAACAATATGGATAATGTACTTAGAGAACAAGCTTATTCAATTTCCTAGAAACATACAGTTTGGAGAGGTTACAAGTTTGCTACAAGAGATTATCAAATTTAAAGTCCTGAGGACCTGGAGATATGTCCTGTTTTTTTCAAACCACAATTCAATCAGAAACAGTGCAGGGTTCCACATAAGGATATAAATCAGCAATTATCTAAACAGGAGATGGAGAACTGGCTGAAGAGACTTTTTTTTTCAGAAAAAACATCTGGGGATATGATAGATCGTGAGCTGAATGTGAGTTAACAGTACTACCCTGTCACAAAATAAACAGATAAATCCCAGGAGATCAGGAGACTGCAGGAATGCTGCCCCACTGCTCTCATCCCCTTGGTGGCAGCACAGGCACTGACAACAGTACTCTAGATTCTTCATTTTTCCTCATTCCATCTCTCCTCCTTCTCCCCATCCCCTCAGCTCTCCAGACCACAAGCTGTTCCAGCTCAACATTTCCTTAAGGTTGAAAAATTAAATTTTGCCAAAATTGCTGAGGAACTCTTCCAAAGCAATTCTGTCGTGGTATGAACTGTCAGTGTCTCATCCAGACCATCTCATTTGCTGTCAGGGGCTCTGTGCATCAGAGGAAATGTGGGAGAAACCAGGAAGGTTAAGGAAGGTCAGTAAATGTGACAAGAACTGTAGGGTCCAAATAAGATAAAGAGAAAAACAACAGTCATCAGGTGGCCAAAAGGCTGCTGCAAATACAGGGAAGAGCTGCTCCTCATACACAGAGTACAGGAAATAACAGCTTGAATTTCTCCCAGGAGGATTATGTTCGATATTAAGGAGAAGCACAGCAGTGACAGCAGATGTTCTGAGAGAGCTTGTCCAGCAAGGATGGGACTCCTCATCGCCAACGGTCTTTCAAGAACAGGTGCTAGAGAAGCATCTATCCAGAGTGATGTAGGTGGTGTGGATTCTGACTGCAGACAGGACACAGCACCAGCTGACTGCCAGAGATTCCTTTTGCCTTATTTCCATACACAAACTGAAATTCTGTAACACAGAGGTTCCTTTCTCTGTTAGGCCTTTCCAGTACTTGTTTCTAAAATCTGTCAGGGAGGCAGGGAGGGAGGCAGGAAGGAAGGAAATAAGACAAAGAGAAGTGTTTGCCTCTGAAAGTTCCAAACATCATTGTGAAGAGGTAGAAAGAGAATCTTATTTCATGATTATTTTAAAAGTAATCAAAGGCAACAGCAGGGATGCTAAAAGACAGAGAAATGTATCAAATATATATGTAATATTATAGGATACAAAATAATGAGTCATCAGAATTATCATCAACCATACTAATATTTTAGTCAATTCTGTTTAACCTCATGGTAAGCTGTCTAGTTCTACCACGCCTTTACCTCCACTTTTCCATCATCACCATCCCTCTCTACACTGTGTGCAGCAATAGCTGTGCACAAACATCAAGCATCTGAGCAACCAAAGCACTGCAAGCAGCAGCCACAATCCTCATCCTCTAACCCAGAGCAGAACTGCAGAGTGTGAGAGGTTAGTAGTAAGACTTTGGTCCTCAAAGGAGAAGAGTTGGGAATACAGATTTGAATTTTTCAGAAGTGAATGAAATAGAGGAATTCTTGGTGGGTAATCCTGAGGGAGCAGAGAAAAAGACCTATCAACAACTACCCTCAAACCAACTGCCCCCTAGTTCAGAAAGTGTATCTTCATGATATTTGGTCATCAGAATGATGGCTTTCGGATGTGTTTGGTAAGAGCATCTAGAATATCCATCTGCTGTCACTCACTGACAGAACAGAGCTGAGGGAACCACTGGTTCTTCCCAAAGAGGGTGGTGAGGCCCTGGCACAGGCTGTCCAGAGAAGCTGTACCTGCCCCTAAGAGTGTTCCAGGCCAGGTTGGACAGGGCTTGGAGCAACCTGGTTTACTAGTTGGGCTGGAGAGTCCCTTCCTACTCAAACCATTCTACAATTCTCTGATTCTATGTATAATCAACAGCAACCATGTCACAGCTAACCCTTTCAGATTATCAGCTTATTGCACAACACTTTAAATCTTGGTATTCCTTCAGGATAGCTGCTAAAAATCCAAGTTCTGGAGTTTTGTGAGTATTTTCATTTACTCTTATCAACATTGTCCTTAATGGTCCTTTGTGTCTAATGTTTATGCTTTGAAGCATTCCTACATACCTGTCACATACACTCTTCCTTTTGTCAGACTAAACAAGTGAAACTGTTATTTGCCTTCTTAAAATTCTGTACCCATTTCTCATCATTCCATCTTTCCTGTCTGTTGTTTTATATATCAAGAGTTCTATTATCCTCATGGTGCAAGGATTCCACATCACCAGTTTCCTACCTCCTCGATGTTTCTCGTAGGCAGCTCCTCTCAGCACTGACTGCTCCAGGCCCTTGCAGCAGCCATCTGACTCCAGCTCCCACCAATCCACTCTTTTACAACACTGTTCTTATTTGCTACAGGTGTGGCCTGTTATCACCCGGCCTGCTCCTAACCTTTAGTAACTGGTTCAGCTGCAACTCTTTTAGGGAATAAGATTACATTCTACACCACCTTTATTTACCCATACTGTATCCCCCTAGACCTGTCAGTCCCAGTTAACCTGGCTGGAATGAGGGCAGACAGAACTGTACCTCCAGTGTCCAGGCCACATGCTCGTGTGTCGTCAAGACTTTTCACACAAGCAGAAATCTGTCAAACCTCGCCAGGCTCATGGCTGCCCTCCACAACATCCTAAAAGTGACAGCTCCATGTTCTCTCCAGGTTCTCTGAAGTACCAGGGTGTTTCTCCTTAAGCACTGTCATTGGATCACTTCTGGCACAAAGTGCCTACTCCTGTGACAAGGCCTCAGGCGCATGGCTGTGCACTGAATTGTCACCAGATACCAGCTGGTTCTGTTTGTGTAGTTCACAGTCAGCAGTTCTTCCCACATAACCTGTTCTTTTCTGCTTCAACAATACCCATTTGCATCAGCAGCAAATTTCATTATTACATTGCCTATTTTTTATGGACATTAGTGAAAATATTAAATGGCACTAGTCCCTAGAGAAATCCTGAAGAAACTGCAATGTCTTTTGTGTCTTCTTTACTGAGCTCCTTCCCTACTCTGAAGTTCTGCTTTTACCTGTCTTCTGAGTTCCAGCCAAATGTTCAGATCACAGTGTATCAAAGGCTTCACTCAAGTCTGGACACTGATTCCTTTGTGAGGAATCAATCTACTTATCTGAGAAAGAGTAGGCTAGTAAACTTAGGCTGCTTATTCATACCACACATACCCTTCTCATGCTCAGTTATTTTATCTTTCAAAAATAATTCTTGAGCCTTGCATGGACTTAGGATGAAGATAATGCATCTGCCTAGAGTACTCTCGCCCTTCTGCACTGTCAGAAAACCTACAGGATTTCCTATTTGTTTGTCAGGAGTCCATTACAGTTCATTTTGATCAATACTAGCAATGCTAAGAATTATGCCCTATTCTCACTGAAAGTCATTTGAAAAGTGTCTATAGTTTAAGCAAATCAATAGTAAGTAAATAAGGACTGAAGGATGTATTCATAGGCAAAGCTGCTTAAAAATTTGCCTGGAGAAAGGACAGAACTAAAGAAGGAAAACAGAGTAGTCTTGGCATGGACTGTCTCATAAATCCAGGTCCCCCTTCAGCTGAACTGGAAGGACAATTAACAGGGGAATACAATCATGTCAGCCTTAGAACATGATGGAACTGAGAGCGAGCAATAGTGGTGATCATAACAAAAACTGCATTGCCAGACAAGGCAAAATGTCTTTTAAAATTATTTTATTTGGCAGAATAATTACAGCAGTTACAGATTACTCCAAAAAGTCAGAGTTAATCTCAAACAGTACATCATTACAGCAAACAATGGCTTTGGGAAAAAACCAATGGCAGCCAGCGGGAAATGGCAAATGTGTCTTAGAGGCAATGTAGTAAAACATTATATGCCTGAAATTCTTAATAGAAACATAATTTGTATGTAACATTACTGAAAAGTTATAAACAAGTAATAAAAACAAGTGGAAGGAAAATTACTACCATGGACTCTGAGGTGGGTTTTACACACAGATTTTTTTACCTCCTTCAAAGATCTAAAAGAGAGAAGCAAAATATTTGTAGATTAAATTCTCACACAAGAAGATTTTGGAAAAGTTTCACAGCCAATCAGGAGAAAGGATAAAAAACTCAACTCGGCCTAAAATGTTAGACAGGAGATTTAAGCTGGAAAAGATCAAGCTGGTGGAAGATAAATCCTGAGGTGGAAGAACTGTGCTGTGTGTGTAGGGCAGGTAGGATGGTTTGCTAACGCTTTCAGCGCCGACTCACCCAGAACATAAATCCGTGTATGGAATCACAAGACCCTGAGCACAGCAGCTTGTGGCACAGCGACACGATTACAGCCCTTGGGCTCCAGCTGGACAATGGGCTTTGGCTAAGGCTCATCTGAGCAACTGAGCATGGCAGGAGTGGAAGCGGCCTGGCTGCAGCACAGCACAGTGGTTTCTGTGCTCCTGTCCGCCAGCAGAGCACGGGCGCAGCAGGCTGGCAGCTCCCAGCTCCCAGCTGCCTTTGGGCACGGCAGGCTGGCAGCTCCCAGCTCCCAGCTCATAGGCACGAGCTGCCTTTGGGCACGGCAGGCTGGCAGCTCCCAGCTCCCAGCTCATAGGCACGAGCTGCCTTTGGGCACAGCAGGCTGGCAGCTCCCAGCTGCCTTTGGGCACAGCAGGCTGGCAGCTCCAAGCTGCCTTTGGGCACAGCAGGCTGGCAGCTCCAAGCTGCCTTTGGGCATGGCAGGCTGGCAGCTCCCAGCTCCCATGCACAAGCTGCCTTTGGGCACGGCAGGCTGGCAGCTCCCAGCTCCCAGCTCCAAGCTGCCTTTGGGCACGGCAGGCTGGCAGCTCCCACCTCCCATGCACAAGCTGCCTTTGGGCACGGCAGGCTGGCAGCTCCCAGCTCATAGGCACAAGCTGCCTTTGGGCACGGCAGGCTGGCAGCTCCCAGCTCCAAGCTGCCTTTGGGCACAGCAGGCTGGCAGCTCCCAGCTCCCAGCTCATAGGCACGAGCTGCCTTTGGGCACAGCAGGCTGGCAGCTCCAAGCTGCCTTTGGGCACAGCAGGCTGGCAGCTCCAAGCTGCCTTTGGGCACGGCAGGCTGGCAGCTCCCAGCTCCCATGCACAAGCTGCCTTTGGGCACGGCAGGCTGGCAGCTCCCAGCTCCCAGCTCCAAGCTGCCTTTGGGCACGGCAGGCTGGCAGCTCCCACCTCCCATGCACAAGCTGCCTTTGGGCACGGCAGGCTGGCAGCTCCCAGCTCCCAGCTCCAAGCTGCCTTTGGGCACGGCAGGCTGGCAGCTCCCACCTCCCATGCACAAGCTGCCTTTGGGCACGGCAGGCTGGCAGCTCCCAGCTCATAGGCACAAGCTGCCTTTGGGCACGGCAGGCTGGCAGCTCCCAGCTCCCAGCTCATAGGCACGAGCTGCCTTTGGGCACAGCAGGCTGGCAGCTCCCAGCTGCCTTTGGGCACAGCAGGCTGGCAGCTCCAAGCTGCCTTTGGGCACAGCAGGCTGGCAGCTCCAAGCTGCCTTTGGGCACGGCAGGCTGGCAGCTCCCAGCTCCCATGCACAAGCTGCCTTTGGGCACAGCAGGCTGGCAGCTCCCAGCTCATAGGCACAAGCTGCCTTTGGGCACGGCAGGCTGGCAGCTCCCAGCTCCAAGCTGCCTTTGGGCACGGCAGGCTGGCAGCTCCCAGCTCCCAGCTCCAAGCTGCCTTTGGGCACAGCAGGCTGGCAGCTCCCAAATTCCAGCTCAGAGGCACAATCTGCCTTTGGCTGGGGTCACCCAGCGCATGGCAGCTGTCCCCACAGAAAGCACCTCTGAGCCACCAGGCACACGAGTGCTGCCACAAGCTACTTGTTAAATCAGCTTCAAAACGTGCACAAGAGGCTCAGTTGAATCATTCTGGCATTCAGTGCTTTTCAAAACAGAGTTTACTTTGGAGAACTTCCAGGAGAGGGATGTGTTTGTGCAGGGCCATGAACTGTCAGAGGGAGAAGAGCTGAGTGTTGTACTTTGTGTCACATTCTCTGTTACACACCACAGTCCTTCCCATCCTCGGGCTCCCTAGTTTCTGGTGCCTGAGAGTGCAAGGAGATTCAGTTAAGAACAATGTCGTCTCTGACCTTGACAGTCTGCAGATGAAGCCAGCGGATGGAAATAGAAGGAGCACAGTGGAATGGAGAACACCAGTCATCCCGACAGGCATGCCAGCTGTCTGGCTACCCTTGTTTGGAACAGCCACTGAATTCCTACCCTCTGCACCCATCCTCGACACCTGCTTTCAGATCAATTTATACTCTGCCTGCAACTTGAAACCATAAAAATAACACACTTGTGGGAGATTTCGACTACCTTATTGTCTCTTGGGCAGTAACTATGCTTCCTTCTTTAAAGAGATTCCCCAGTGTTCTGATACATAGATCAGAATACACAGCCCAGCTGGTATATACACGTATGATACAGCAACACTAAATGCTAACTATACATATTATGCCAAATAATAATACAGAAATATCTGCTAAGGTTATAGAGAGAAAGGCTTTCTAAATTGTTATTGTAAGTCTGAGATACCATGAAAATTAAAACATTATTTCTTTAAATACTTTTAGTTCAGATCTTGGACATTAATCTCCAGTAGGGTATTCACCTAATCTAAACAAGAATGAAACAAACCTAAAAAATTAGTGAAAAGTTTATGTAATGGAAAGTTAATCACTAATATTGCAATAATAAGAAATACAGGGAGCTAAGAAATATTCCAACACAAAAAATCTTGTTGTATTTCTGTTCTTCAGAAAAGTCTGTCTATCACATAACTTACTCCTTTTCTGCTACTCTTTTTTCTGTCTATCACATAACTTACTCCTTTTCTGCTACATTTGATCTTTAGCAACTCTTCTACTTGGCTGATTTTATTTTAACAGTTACTAATTTTTTCTTATCTTCTGTTTCTCCACCTCCTTATATTCGAGTCAAACCTTCCTCTCCCCAGTTCAAGCTGCTGCTGTTGCACATCACAAAACTGCAATTCTGTCTCTTCTGAACTTTGCAAATATTTTTTTTTTTCACTCTGATTAAATCCTCTTGGAATGCCACAGGCAAAAATTTGCTCTGAAATTGTCTATTTGCAGTACAGATACTGCATATAGATCAGGGCCCAATTCTGCATCCCTCTGCATCCCATCAGCCTTGTGCATTTGCTGATTTTACCCTGCCCTGCGTCCACTTTGCCATGCAACCCCAGGATGCCTTTTCTCTTCCACAGTGCTGCAAGGAGTCAACAGCTCCTTGTAAGAAATTATTTAATCAAAATCAGTTCCAGACCTGCATCTCTCTCCTGTTATGGTCTTATTGTAAGGCTTATGATCTTCCCTTACACTTCAACTCCATTTGTCTATCAAAAAGAAAAAAATCTCTTGCCTGCCTGCAGAAACAAAAGGTCTCTGACATTTCAAACCAGACAAAGCCCTGAAGAACACCCCCAGAAAATTACTGTTCTGTCTGGCAGCTGGTGAAGAATGGATGACATACAACTCCAATAACTAATATTTCAGTTCCTGATCCTGTTGCAGTCTCCCTGTAGCAAAGCATCTGAGGGAGCAGGAACATGTGAAATGCTTTCTCTGCCATTTGCCTGTGGCTGGAGGGCACAGGGCCCTCAGTCCCTATCTTCAGACTGATGAAGCTGTGACACATTCTCCTGATTCCTGCAGCAACGGTGCCGTATCTGCTCCCAGGCTGACAGCCTCCTCTGCCTCCTCCAGAAAGCTTCTGAACACCCGCATGTTGGAGATGCTCTCTCTGGTCCCTTTTCACCCTGACCATGCACTGGATTCAGGGTAGCTGACACCCCACAGGACGGGAGTGCTGATGGCTGCAGCCTTTCGGACCCTTCAGCAAGGGCAGGCTGGGGGTGAGGAGGAAGAGCTGCCCTTCAGCCCTTCAGCCCCTCAGTGTGTGGCTGGAGCACACAGAGCTCCCTCTGGGGATGGACAGAGCACAAGCTGAGAGCCTGCAGACCAGAGTTAGGATCAGAGTTCTCAGGTGGACCAGCATGTGGTGCCATGGTAGGTGTCTGCTGCACACCACCTGCTGAGGGAGAAATAGTGAGACCACAGACAGCAGGAAAAATCCCCATGTCCACAGCCTCTGGTCTTCCTGGAAGACTTCAACCACCCCAGTGTCTGCTGAGGGCATAGCAGAGCATGGCACAATCAATCCATGAGGCTTCTGGTCACACTGACCATAAACTCCTAACATGGGCAAGTGAGGAGCAGACACAGAGAGGTCTTCTGCTGGGCATGGAAGAACTGGTTGGGAATGTGAAGGTCAGAGCAGCCTTGGCTAGACCATGAGATGGTATTTCAGGAACATGAGAGGATGGACCAGGGTAGAAAGCAATCAATGAATTGGAAGGAAGAGAGTTCCAGGAGATCTGGTGGATTTTCAAAGATCCTCCAAATTCAAGACTGGTTCATCCCACAGGCAGGAAATGAATCAAAAGCAGCAGGAAGCCTGCATGCATGAACAAGGAGCTCCTGACTGAGCTGAAGCATTGCAAGAGGCAGAGGCAGGGACAGATGACCCAGGAGGAATACAGAGACGGTGTCCAAGCATGCAGGGATGCCATCAAGATAACAAAAGCCCACCTGGAGTTGAATCTAGGGAGGAACATGAAGGGAGGACAGAAAGGTTTTTACAAATATTTCAGCAGTCAAAGACAGATATGTGAGAATGTAGCCTTATGTGGGAGGGGATTTGCTGAGAATGAACACAGAATAAGTTGAAGTATCTCTTTGCATCTTTCTTTATTGGCAAGATTGGCTGTCAGGAATTCCAGGCTCCTAAGACCAGTCTGGAGCAAGGAAGACTTGATGTCAATGAAGGAAGACAAGATTAGGGAATGTTTGAACCAGGTGGACATACACAACAGGTGAACAGGTTTTTACTTAGAAAAGATTGCCCCAAGAGCAAGTTCGCTCCATCACTGTAGATATTCAGAAGATCACTGAACTTGGTAGTCAGCAAATTGCTCAAGCTGACCCAGCTCTGAGATAGGAGGTTGGAGCACACAATCTCAAGAGGTCCTTTTAAACTTCAACCATTCTGTGATTTTATGATTCTACTCAGGAAAGAGTTAAGCATGACAAGCAACTCAATCAACTTGGCCAATCAACATGTGGTGAATTTGTATGAGGAACCACAGCCTGGAGACTGGAGCTGAAACAAGGCAAGGACAAAACACCTGGAGTGCCTTTACCTGCAAGCATATATGCTAGTCCAGCAGCAGCGATTGAAAGTGGCTTTTGCCTTAAAAGGTACGTATTAGGGAGCAAAACAGTATGCTAATGAAGGTAAGTAATGCATTTCTGTTTTGCTATCCTTTAATGCAGGACTAGAAGGAAGCTACTGGAATGAAAAGCAGGCTGTTGATGAAAAAAACTAAACACTGCTTAGTAATACCTACACACAATACATAGAAATGCATTCAAAATGCTGCTTCTAAAATAGTTTTCTCAGTTGACCACTTTGAAATTATCACTGTTCCAGTGATAATTCAGTGCTTTTCAAAACAGAGTTTACTTTGGAGAACTTCCAGGAGAGGGATGTGTTTGTGCAGGGCCATGAACTGTCAGAGGGAGAAGAGCTGAGTGTTGTACTTTGTGTCACATTCTCTGTCACATGCCACAGTCCTTCCCATTCTTGGGCTCCCTAGTTTCTGGTGCCTGAGAGTGCAAGGAGGTTCAGCTAAGAACAATGTCGTCTCTGACCTTGACAGTCTGCAGATGAAGCCAGCCACTGTTCCATTAGTGCTTCTGCATCCCATGCCTCATATTTAAAAAAGATGAAAACATCAAACCACGCTTCAATCCTACTTCTGGTGCCAAATATGAGTTGGCTCCCTTAGAAAAGAATCACAGTGGGTTTAGAAGAAGTGGTGCCTGTTATACATAATGTGCTTACTTTATTAGCAGTTCTTATGTGGTGGATCCAGTGCAGATAGGCCTGTCAGTGTCTCTGCACAATTCTACTTTCAGACACCAGAAAGGGCTGCTGAGATGCAGACTCTTTGCATATACGTTGTTTTGTGTTTTTTCAGATCTGTCTGTGCACGGCTTTGAAAGAATCAACATCAAACACTCTCTGATGCCTCTCTGGATAGCAAAAATCACACTTTCCTTATGGGGAGCTGCAAAGAGCTCTTTAATGCTGGCAATTAGCAAGGAACTCCCCAGATGAAACAATACTGCGCAATTCATCAGTTTTACACAGGGAGCAGGAACACTTGCAGTTCACTCCTCCCGGTCAGCTGCAGGATCAGAGCACCTGAATGCGCCCACAGCCTCTGCTCCAGGGAGGAGCAACACGAGCTGGGCGCCTGCGCTGAGGACTCTGCACAGCCCTCCTGAGCACCCCTCCGTCCGTTGCCATGGCAACAGATGGATGCCTTCCTGTTGCCAAGGAGACAGCCACTGCTCTTGGAGACTGTGCCCAAAGCATTTCAGCATCTTTTAGATCATAGGGAGTTTTACACAGCCATAATCACCTCCCCCAGTTAAGCACATCAATCATTCTTCCATTCCTGTTTTCAGAATATGTTTTAAGCGATTTGCTATAATATGTCAGATTATCCCTAATATCTGGTTTTGATATCAACACTTAAAATGACATTGTCAACCTACACACCTCTGCATGCCTGTCTTTTCTCCTGCTGTCCTGCTGCTCTTTCAATCCACTCTCACTGATCTAATGTGCAATAAAACTGATCCCTTCCTCTCCACAGGCTTCCTGTGGTCTAGAACTGCACTTCCAGGAAAGCTGCCTGGCCAATGGCAGCATGCATCTCTGCTCTGTCTTTGCCACCAGTTTTAGCCAGCACACGTCTGTAAAATCAGCCGGCTCTGTGCGCCGGGGGCCCCCGGCAGCAGCGGCAGCAGCAGCAGCAGCAGCAGCGGCAGCAGCGGCAGCAGCAGCAGCAGCAGCAGCAGCAGCAGCAGCAGCGGCAGCAGCGGCAGCAGCGGCAGCGGCAGCACCAGCAGCGGCAGCGGCAGCACAGGGCAGAGGCTGCCAGCCGGGGCGGGAGCAGCGCCCGCCGCAGGCTCAGCTCGGACACGGTCCTGGCAGGTCCGTACAGCCCGGCTCAGCCCGGCTCAGCTCGGACACGGTCCTGGCAGGTCCGTACAGCCCGGCTCAGCCCGGCTCAGCTCGGACACGGTCCTGGCAGGTCCGCACTGCCCCGCTGCGGCCGCCTTGGCCAGCTCACCGGGGGGAGCTCCTGCAGCACGGGACCTGCGTGGAGGTGGCACTGCATTGCAGCCATGCAGGAGGAGCAAGGCAGTTCCCTGGGCTGCAGGATGCACTGCTGGTGCCACCCAATCCCGTTTCACATTCTCTCTCCTCCCTCACCCAAGCCTTTTCCCCATCCTTCTGAAAAGACTGCACTGATAGTTAAGATTTGCGACTTGAGGAGGAGTGTCAGCCAAAACAGGGACCTCCTGCTCCACATCCCTGATGTGGGAAGGAGACCCTGCTGGGATCTGAGCTCAAGGATCAGTGCTCAGCTTGCCTCATAATGGGGAAGTCTGGTGGCTTAGCGTTCCTGGCAGCAGAGGGACCCCTCTTCCACCCCTATGCCTCAATTTACTGACTGAAGGTACTGCAGTGCCCCGAGAGCGAAGGGGAACATGCTGCACTCACTTAATCACAGAGTACAAGTACAGAACCATTTAGGTTGGAAAAGACCTTCAAGATCATCAAATACAACACACTCCAGCACTGCCAAGTCCACCACTAAGCCATGTCCACAAGTGTCATGTCTATATGTCGTTTATCTTCCCTCCAGGAACGGCAACCCCGATACTTCCTTGAGAAGCCTGTGTTGGGCTTCAGAACCCTTTCACTAAATAAGTATTTCCCAACAACTTGAACCCATTCTCCAGGCTAAGCCCCTTCCCAGCTCCCTCAGCCCCTCCTAGGGCTCCAGTCCCATCCCAGCTCCATTCCCTGGACAGGCTCCATTCCCCTCCCAGCTCCCTCAGCCCCTCCTGGGGCTCCATTCCCCTCCCAGCCCCGCTCCCTGGGCACACTCCAGCCCCTCCATGTCCTTGTCTCGAGGGCCCAGAGCTGCCCCCAGCACTGAAGGTGGCTCAGCAGGGCCAGCACAGGCACCAGCCCTGCCCTGGGGCTGTGCCCACACCCTGCAGGTACAAGCCAGGTGCCATTGGCTCCTGCCCACCTGGGGCCATCCGGGCTTGCCTTCAACTGAAAAAAAACCCCAACACCCAGAATACTTTGTGCTAGCTTTACGCCTGTTGCTTCATAATTTCATCACATGCCTGTATCTTCTATAAATTCTAAGTCCATTTGTGCTTTACCTTTCCTCAGTTGTGGCTGATGATCTCTAGCACTTGTACCTTCATATTTCACTTCTCTAAAGAATTCTCACATGCCTCCTCTGATGGAAATCTCTCCACCTCTCAGTGATTAGTGATCCTAATCACTTTTTGTGGAATTCCTCTTGTTCTACTAGTCACTGCATCTTAAGGGATGCGAAACTCCATTTTCTCTTCACAACACAGGAGAGGCACAGATTTATACAATATTACAACAGTAACTTCAGCTTTGTTAATTCATTTCCTGTAATATCTAACATCAAAGTTTCCATTTTAATCGCTACTGTAAGCTCGGGTTTACAGAGAACTCTCCATAAAGATACCAAGATTTCTTTCCTGAGCTGAAAGAGATCATTTTAGCAATGATGTGGCTACATTAGCAGGTTTATTTTCTTTATGCACTTTACATATAAATTTATTCTGCCATATTATCATCCAGTTTTGAAACACTCTTCCCTAATCCTAAGAGACAGATTTAGGTTCTGCTGCACCAAATAATGTTGCATTATCATCTAATTTTGTTGCTTCATTACTTAGACTTTGGAAATCATTCATCATACACTGAGCACCAATGGGGAACCAAAAAAGCACAGAAACACAACATTTATTCATCCTTCTTCAGCCACTACCATCAGCAGCTCCTGGTGTCCCAGGGATTGCTGTCATCCATCTGAGATCTCTTGAAAGCCATGCCTGCAGTTTCCTAAAGGCTCATCAGTCAGTGCAGCTCTGCTCTTGGGCTTTGTCGCCATTATCCCTCGACTAACAGCCTAACAGGGTCTCTCTTTTTCCGTAGCACTTTCCCATTTACTTATTATCCGCTTTGCATGGAGAACCTCCTTGACTGCCTGACCTTAAAGAGGAAGAGGTGTTGGGGCTCATTTGTGTCCTTTTTTGAGGACAAATGGTTGGGTGAGTTAGCCCTCACCGAACCCTCACCTTGCAGCACCCTTACATTCCTGGCAAAATCCAGCAGAAGTGCCAGTGGCTGCCCTGGGGAAGGACAGCCCCAGGCACCAGGACGTGCCCAGGAGCAGTTTGTCAGACAAAGACCCCAGGGGAAGGCGCAGGGCACCTGGGCTGCCCTGGCCACAGCGCCAGGAGGGGATCCTGCCCCTCACTGCAGCACCACAGCTGAGTGCTGTGCCCAGCCAGAGAGACACGGACGCACTGGGGAGGGCACAGAGCAGCCCTGAACCTGACAAAGGGACTGGAGCATCTCTCCTGTGAGGAAAGGCCACGAGTGCTGGCACTGCTCAGTCTGGAGAAGGCTCGTTAACGGATATAAATTCCTGATGGGACCATGCAAAGGGGATGCATCCATGCTCCTTTCGGTGTGCCCAGTGACAGGATCTGATGCCACAGGCACAAACTGAAGCACAAGAGGTTCCCTTGGCACACCAACAAATAGTGTTTTACGGTGGGGGTGACAGGTTGCCCAGACAGGTTGCAGAGTCTCCCAGCTTGGAGATATTGAAAGGCTGTCTGGACATGGTCCTGGGCAACCAGTTCTGCTTGATGACCTCCAGAGAGCCCTTCCAACCTCAACCATTGTATGAGTCACTGCTTTTTCTTACTGTTTACAAGGAGTTTTCTTTATTGACTATCTATTTCCCTTGTTAGCTTTTATATTCTTTGGAAACCTGGCTGAGAGCCATTTTCAAAACACTGAAATGCAATATGCTGACAAGCCCACTTTTATTCACATGACCTATAAAAGAATTCTAATCCTAATAAAACAGGGACACAATGGAGAACAGAATAGGAACATAACAGACCCATGGGGCACATGTGTTTGTCTCTACAGAACACACGGTGACTCCTTACCTGCAGTGCCACACTTACACATCAAGTCTTCAAACAAAAACCAGGACTCCACTAATTACAACTTTGTGTGCAATTTACATTGTTACAGATATTAACAGGTGAGGATGGCTGCAGCACTTGACAGAAGCATTCAGTCAGAAAATAAAATTTGACGGAGTTATGAAGAGCTGGACAGAAGACATTACAGAACACAGTATCAGTCAGTACTGGCTTTTTATCACACTGCAGCCAGTGCTGGCCACAACTCTAAAAGCATCCAGCAGAATTATAACCATGCAGATATAGAAAGACTACATACAAAGTAATCCTCTTATGGAGAGGAGCTGAGGCAGAGTGCCCGTTTATATTGCAGAGGAGGGGGAAAATATAAAGAATAAAAATTGTCACTGTGATGAAAGGAGCACATTATCTTGTAACAAAAGAACTTGAGGATCACCAACAAAAATGGAGGACTAAGTTCAAAATGAATTAAATGTTTTCCATGTAAGATAGGCAGCCTGGGGCACTAACTGACGTAGGACTTGCCAAGAGACACTGAAGATGCAAAAAACAGTAAGTAGGTAAGAAGCATCCAGTTTTCTCAAATTTGTAAACCACTTGGCAAAGCCTGTATGTGCCAAATGTCCATAAGACACACGCCACCATTTACTTCAGAGGATGGTGGAGACTGAAAGCACCAGACAGTCCAGAGCAAAGCTATGACAGCAGATTCTTCTCAGGTGCCCTGGCTGGTCTGTGCACATCCCAGGGAGATCTAGGCATGGATCTAGATCTGTGCTGCTCTTAGCAGTCCACACTGGTTCACTTCCTTACTAAGATAGGTCTGGACTACCAAGCACGAAAGTGGCACAAGAATTACTTACAAACCACATACAGATACCGTTGGACTAGAGACTTTGGTTCATACAAGAATGTAAAGTATTAAGAGAACGAACAGAGGGGCACAGACAGCAGGCATGGGGGGATTATTCCTGTTTGCACTTGTCAGACCTCACCTGTGGCCCACAGTACAAGACAAACATGGACCTGTTGGAGCAAGCCCAGAGGAGGCCACAGGGGTGCTCTGAGGGCTGAAGCCCCTCTGCTCTGGAGATGGGCTGAGAGAGACAAGAGAGAAGAAGAGGCTCCAGAGAGATTTTCTTGTGGCCTTCCAGTACTTAAAGGGGGCTTGTAGAAAGAGAGAGAGAGACCTTTTACCTTTTACCAAGGCCTGTAAGACAGGACAAGGGACAACACTTTTAAACTGCTGTTCTAAAGAGGGCAATTTTAGATTAGACCTAAGGAAGACATCTTTTACAATGAGGGAGGTAAATGTTGGAACACAGCTAGGTGATCTGTGCAGGTCCCTTCCAACCCGTACCATTCTATCCCACAGTGAATGAGCTTTGCACTTTCTCCTGCAACTGCTAAGATTGGCTCCTGTCCACACTGAGTGATCAAACTGCCAGCCCATTCAATTACTGTGTGGTTACCCCTATGATCTCAAGGAACAAACAAGAATAAAACCTCTCAAGTAACCTTCCACTGTGTCCTCTCTCTATCATGAAAATGGAAAGCTTAAAAATCTGCAATTAACATTTTAAAATCATTCCTCACTGGTCTCACAGCTGCAAACACAGCTCTTCTGTTCCATGTAGACACCACCTTTTAACTGGAAATTCTGCCATTGCCATGAATCATAGTATTTGCCAGGGGAAAATTACTTGTTTAATTCTTTAAATTAATACATTTATAAATTTTCAATATCATACTTTGTTGAGCCTTGCAATTTCACCAAGCGAAGTCAAATTTCTTTCACATCATAGACTCATAGAACATTAAGGGGTTGGAGTGGGCTAACAGATGATCCAGTCCCAAGCCCTCTGCCCTGGGCAGGGACAGCTCCCCTGGCCGAGGTCACCCCAGGCCTGACCCAGCTGGCTCTGAGCCCTGCCAGGGGCACCCACAGCCCTCGTGGGCAGCGTGCCAGCGTCCAACTGCCTTCACAGGAAACGTTTCCTCCCAAAATCTAACCTGAATTTCCCCTCTTTCAGTCTGTCCCCATTACTCCTTTTCCTGTTACAGCAGTCACTGACAAAGATCCCTCTCCAGCTCCCCTGCAGCCCTGCAGACACTTCCACACAACCTTCCTTCTCCAGACCGAACAGCCCCAGCTTTCTCCACAGGGGAGAAAGGGAGCCTGTCTCCAGAGGGGAGCAGCCCATCAAAAGCATACTTGCAAATCAAAGGCCACATGCTGAAAAGGTAAGTTTACATGATTTCCCACTTCAATGCAATAGCTGTGCATATTGCACCTGTAAATATAAAATATATATAACTGGTAAATTGTGTTTTCTTCTCTGCATTTAGGATCTTGAAAGGAGCTGAACTACCTTTAAACAAGTAATTTTAAGAAATTTATTCACAGGCAGAGAGTAAGTGTGCCAAATTTGGGGGTAAAAAGGTAAAAAATACTATGTTGAATAGAATCTTACACTGACATTCTTGGAGCAGGCAAATTCTTCAGTCTAGCTAAGGCCTTCAAGCTAGCTAAGGCTAGTTCTGTTCAGGGAGAAATGCTTCTATCCCTTGCTTTGGGCATTGTTCCAACCAGTACAGAAAACAGAGAAGGCTGCAGGACTCTAAGAGGCCAGAAGGGAAAGGATAGGAAGTTTGTCTCTCAAACTCTGAAACCTGAGAATGCAGAGCTTTTAAAAAAAATTAAAGGAAGACTAAAACAGCTTTCTATAAAATTCATGAGGTTCTTGTCCACAAAGTTGCCAGTACAGAAATGACAGTGTCATTGTCACTTCCACATCTACTCAGTGAATATTGGAAACAACTGACAAGGGCACCTCAGGCTGTCAATTCACACCTCACTTGATGACCTCAAGGAACATTCCAGAACAAGACCTATTAGCCAGTGTTTGCATTATGAAAACACTGTGGAGAGTGTGCACAGTGCAACCTTGTGAGCTAGATATAAAGGCACATAAATTGTAGATACCTGCTTGGTTCCATGTATCCAGGACATTTCTATATAAATGCAAAACCTGGATAACTCCCCTGGTATAACACCCGAACTCCTATTCCTTTACAGTTTAAATTAAGAACCACTCAATTCCTCCAGCTGCATCTTTCCAGAAAACATAAGCTTCTGGAATGCTGTTCAATCCAAGGAGACACCACCAAATTCTAGGTGTCAGCCCAAGCACTCTGCTTGGAAACTACAGTGGCAGCACTGGGCAAGGAGATGGTGCTGGGTGATAAAGAGAACAGAATGTTAACATTAACATCTTCATCAAAAAACTGAAGGAGTTTTCATACATAAGCCCTTCCAATTCCAGTGAGAATTGTTATACCCTAGGCTGTTTATTTCCAAAGCAAAACAGTATGCATTTCTTCTACCACAGCATTTCCACTACCAGTGAGGTGACCTGTGTAGGCTGTGAAAGGTGAGAAGTCACCAATGCAGGAGTGGCAAAAACAAAAGTCTCCTGCAGCCTTGCTGTGCACTGGCTGGGAAAACAGACAGGTAGCTACAGGTGGATATTCACAGTGGAAGCAACAAGAAGAATGTAAGTAATGGTAGAAAATGAGGATGTGAGTGGCAGATTTGGGCACCTTATCATGGAGATGACCAGTGCCCATCCAGCAACAGCAGGTACTGAAGAAGTCCTCCTAGCTGGGAAGAGCTAATTTAAACC
Source organism: Ammospiza caudacuta (assembly GCF_027887145.1). Taxonomy (NCBI): domain Eukaryota; kingdom Metazoa; phylum Chordata; class Aves; order Passeriformes; family Passerellidae; genus Ammospiza; species Ammospiza caudacuta. The sequence continues at coordinate 169,036 of NC_080593.1, forward strand.
TGCACTGAGAAGCATGGGAACCCCACAGATCAATAACCCAAGAACTAATCATGTTTATTTGTGGCAAATGGAGTAATGAATTACCACAAAGAATTCCTGCTACTCCTCCCCCTCCTCCTCATAGCAACTGCATCCTCCAATGTCACTTCCTCCGAGCCAGTCCACTCTGCCAGACCAGCATCTTCCTGCCAACACCAGCACAAACTATCACACGAGTAATTGGCTATTCAAATGACCAGTTTATGGCAGCAGCAGCAAGCTGGCGTCTTAGCATTTATTTCACAACACAGTATTTCCCATATGCCCAAAGGCAAACATTTTCCATCCCCAGTCCAAAGCACAGACACGTCCTTCCTGACTAAAACAGGTCACTTTTCAAAGAGCTAAAACCTACCTGTATCGGACAGGGCAGCTCAACACCTGGAGTCACATCTGTGTACACCAAGAGGAAGCAAGAAACTTATCCTGTGGATGAAGCAGGAGACCAGATATTATGTCATGATGAATTAGCAGGAGATGTTCTCATTGACCTTAAGCAGGAACAGCTCTAAGACAGCAGGCTGAGGATGCATTTGGATCCAGCTCTGAAAAGAGAAAGTACATACTGTGTGAGAGGGAAATAACATACAATAAAAATAACATTCCCTAGAACAGCATAAACCCATGTGACACTTCATAAGCAGCACAACTTGCGGAAAAAGAGAGGGGGGAGAAGAGCAAGAAAGAGAGGATGAGACTGACATAGCAGTTTGGGACTTGTCTGGAGATTGTGCACATAGGTGCATGGCCAGGCTGCCAGGACAACAGTTCTGCCCAGGCACTGGCCCATCCACGTAGGCTCTTCAGTTTCCCCACAGGACCCACCTTGTATTTGTGGAGTCTGGAAAGAACACAAAGGTTACAGCTTGCCTATAACCCATCAGCCTATTGAGCAGGCTCTGGTAAGAACCACGGGGTGGGTAGGATTGCAGTGGACCCCTGGAATTTGCCTGTCCCAGGAAGCAAGGGTATTGTCTCACACAGAGGTTCTCAACCTTGGGAAAGCAGGCCAGTCTAAGAACATTAACCAAGTCAGTTTGCTTTCATCCTTAAAAAAACCAATTCCCTAAAGAACTAAAAATCCACTCCTACCAGAACACTCCACCATTTTATCAGGCACCATTAGCTGCCCAAGTAGGTTAAGGAGAGTGTGGCACACTGGAATAATTAATGATCCTACAGATTTAGGGCATAGTCAGGCAGCTTCAGTGTCTGCATGCTATGACAGCTCCCAAAGAAGACAAACCAGGCTAAGAAGGAACAGGGACCTGTTCCATGGGAAGAGCTGAGGCAGCTGCACCTGCACATACAAAGCCCTGCACAGCAGCTCCTGGCAGCTCTGTACTGTAGCTGATGAAGAAAAGCAGCATTAACAGCAGAACAGGTGTGAGCACCAGCGCACAAAGCATTCTCAAGCATAAGCTCACACCTAGACATGCAAATAGAAACCACTGCTCAAAGAAGGGATAGGAAAGAAAGGGAAGTATGGGCATTTTAGTGCCAGCCTGGGCAGTGCCAGGCAGCATGAGCAGAGTGGAGAACTCCACCAGGGACAGGACCAGGGCTCTGGATCTAGCGGTGTCAAGAAAAGGGAAGAACAAAGGGAAAAAAGAAGATAACGGTAAATTCTGCTGAAACAGAGCTGTAGTCAAGGAAGGACAGAGCTGAGGCAGGCAGGGGCTGAGGCAAACACTGCAGTGCAAGTGAGAGGGGAGAGTGCAGGAGGTACAGAGAGGAACGTTACTGCAGTGCTGAGGAGAAGAGCGAAGGCTGAGCGTCCTCACCCTGCCTTAGGGGCAAGGCCAAGCTGCAAGTTCCTCCTCACAGAGAGCTCAGCTCGTTTGGTTGGTGGTGTCCCCGTGGAAAACAGCAGATTGTTCATTGCTCCTGAGACAACACCAAGGAACTGGTTATCTTCAGAAGCTGCAGGACTTCCTTGGATGGGTGGTAGGGTGAAGTCTCCAAGAAGGGCAGTGCTGACGGCACCAGGCAAGGATAGTTAGTGCACACTCTCCCAGATCATGCTAACTGGCGAATGACGTTGCTTGTTCCTCAGTCCCCCATTTCAATTCTACCTCAGTTTCTCCCTGCAGCAACTTGCACACAGGGATCTTCCACAGGCCATGGTGTTGGAGGGAACAGAGAAGAGTTCAGGGTTCAGGGAACAGGAGGGAGGGAAGGAGCAGCAATCTCCAGCAGCAAACTCCTGGTGCCAAAGTGAGATGGTTTGCATGTGTGGGAAGTCAGGAGATATTCCAGAAGGCCACGCAGAGCATCAGTCTCCCACAGACAAAAATGTGTTAGTCCTGAGAGAGTATCTTGGACCATGTATCTCCCTCTGAAGAAAGAACTGAGAGGCATCTTAGAGGCAGCAAATCAAATACTCTCTCTCAAAAGCTGCCATCTCCTGTGTGAAGGCTGGTTGTTGCTGGAGCACCAGAGACAGCAGTCAGTTAGATGCAGGGCAGCGCTGGGCTGTCACCAGGGACAGGGTGTTAAGAAGAGGACCCTTCTCTCCAGAGGATGGATGGACCATGTCAGGGCAGGATGGACAAATCCAGAAGAGTGATGGTGTCTCCCTCGGTAAAGGAGACCCTCCCGAGGGGGCCTGCAGCCCACGTTCGGGAGCGGTGAACGAGCACCGGGCTCCCCCTTCCTGCCTGCCTCCGAGCGCGCCGAGCTCCTGCCAGGAGGCGAAGCCGGGGGCTCGGCAGGGGCCGGCGGGGCCGCACCGCCCAAAGCCGAGTCCGCGGGCGAGGTCAGAGAGCGCGGCAGGGCCAGGCTGCTCCGGCCGCGGCTCCACGAGCGAGCGCCGGCGGAGGAAGGCGGCACCGGAGGGCGGCACCGGCGGCGCAGGGTCCGCCCGGACTCACCAGGCTCCGAGCGGGCGAGCCCTGCGGACAGAGCCCGGGCAGGAGCAGCGGCGGCGCTGTCCGGGGTCCGTGCCCGGCCCTGGGGCACCGGAGGCGGGGGCGCCCCGCAGCTGCCCGGGGCCGGGCCGGGGCAGGGGCCCGAGGGGCGCTCACCGTCCCGTCCATGCTCCGCTCCCGCCGCGGCCGTCCGCGTGCGGAGCGCCTGCGCGGCGCTGCGGAGAGCGGCCAGGGACCGTCGGTAAAGTGCGTCGCGCCCGCCGCGCCGGGGCTGAGGGTCGCGCACCGGGAGCCCGGCGCCGACCGCGCCGCCGCGGCGGGAGGGCGGCGCAGCCGCGGCCCCTGCCCCGCTCCCAGCCCCGCGGGGGCGGCGCGGCACGGAGCTCCTCCCGGGGACAAGTGGGTGCGGCGCCCACGCCCTCCCAGCCCCGCGGGCCGCTCCGGCTCTGCCGCCTCGACGGAGCTCGAGAGAGGGACGGAGCGGCTTTAGGTGCGCCGCCGCCGGCGGCAGGATCCCCAGCCCCGCCGCCCCTGCTTCCGCCGCCACAGGCACCCCCTTCTCTCCCCAGCAGCGCCGGAGCCCCCTGACTGTGGGCGCCCCCAGCCCCGCACCCCGCGCCCCGCACTCACCGCCGCCCCCTGCCGCCCCCGCCGCCGCAGCCCCGGCGCTCTCGCAGCGCTCCGGCCGCCGCCGCAGCCTCCGCGCGCTCCCCAGCGCCGCCTGCCGGCCGCGCTCCGCATCACCCCCGGGCCGCGGGGCCCGACGCAGCGCCCCCGCCCCGCCCGGCCCAGCACGGCCCGGCCCCAGCACGGCCCGGAGCGCTTCCGACCGCTTCCGAGCGGGGCTCGCACCCACAGCGACCGTGCCGGGGTTCACCGGGAGGCAATGAGAATTCCAGTGGCGATGGGGACGGGAGCAGCAGAATGAGAGAGCAAATAGGCCAGGGGAGCTCCGAGGCACGTCCAGTCCTTCAAACTCAGAACCGGCCCAGAGCTGCGGTTCACCATCCGCACGCTTTGCCTTGTAGTCAGGAGCTGGTGGCTCCCGGGAAGGTGGAGATGAGCGTCCTGGGCCTGGCGGGCTACGGGTCTGAGGTGCGGTGTCAATTGTAACAGGAAAAGGAAAATTGCTTCTTAAACCCCCAGGGGGAGATCTCTGCGACGTGCACTTTGACAGAGCGATTAGAAGGAACCCTCAGTGTAACTTGCCAAAGCCCTGCAGCTCATGGGGATGAGGGAAGTTCGGACAGAATGAGCACTGACAATGAATGCTTTGGAGTAATGCTCCAAGGAGCTGTGAGGAAGCGGTGAAAGGGCTGAGCTCCACCTGCAAGGAGCCAAGCAAACCTGACAGCTTCACATGCTCAAAAACAGTGCAAGTCTAAAAGATGAAGTAAAATATTTTAAAGATCACAAGGTGGAATTAAGTCTTAGTGGGTGTTTTTAAGGAGGGACTGTACATATGCATTTGGATTTTCCACTACATTTTCTGTGTCATATTTTCAAGCTTTTTCCTATGGTTATATGTACCAGCAAAACACTGTTGCAAATGCAAAATGAGCTTCTGTGGTACCTGTCACCAGAAAATGGCCCCCTTTGAGACTCCATGAGCAATGGTTCAGCATGCATGCTGGGGAGATAAGGTGAGTGCCAAGTACATGCAGGGGACAGGGGGGCATGAAAGCATCTGGGATAGTGGGGTTCAGGCCAGACCCCTGGCTTGAGACCGAGCTGGCAGCTAGCACCTGCATATGCTCTGCTGTGCTGTACAGAATATTTCACAAGGCATGTGTGACAAGGCAATGCTCCAAGCCAAACAGAAGACAGCGAGCTCCTATGAAAGGAACTCTGTGCTGGGGAACGGAGGAGTATGGGCAAGAATACCTTGCTGTAGCTGGGGAAACGTGTTAATGAGAGCATCTTGTCCTCTCGCTGCTCATCTGACCAACAGCAATTCCAGAACTTCTGTGAAGCACTTTAGACCATCTGCAAGACCTGCGTTGCACTCTCCAGCATGCTGGGAATTGTCTCTGCAGCACTTTAGGGTGAAGCAGCTTGTGAGCTGTGCCTGAGTGGAGGACCTGCCCAGACAGAGCTGAACTGCTGCTCAGGTGTGAGCAGAGGGGAGGGCACCCTGGGCACAGCCCCCGAGGGAGATGGACTACTCGTCCAGGTCACATGGCAGAGGCACAGCATTTATATTCTGGTCTTGGAGAAGACTGATGAACACTCTGATTAGATACAATATCAGAGTTCACAGCATCTGGGTTTGGGTGTTTGTTTTTGGTTTTTTTTGTTTGTTTCATTTTGGTTTGTGGTTTTTTTTTTTTTTTTAACGTATTAATTTGGGATAGAGTAGCAGCTCTGTCACAGATGAAAAGGTGGAGAATCTATTTTTACCTGTTTCTTGAGGTTAAAAATGCAGCTGGGACCGAAGCTTCTTTGTTCGTTACATATACTACACATCCTTCTGTAGGATCAACACATTATTCCAACAGGGTATGTCAGCCAGTCTAAAACATGCAGTGGATGAAATTATCCTCACAACTGAAGACAAGGAAGAAAAATATCCATTGCTGTGGACCCCAAAGAAAATGAAGTATACACAAAAGTAAATACATGCAGTGCATGTTGGGAAAAGCAGAGACATCACATAAGGGTGTGCATTTCTTCAGGGCTACAGAATCAAACCTGACAATTATGGTAATTTATCTTCCTGGCCAGTACATGACCCCACTGCAGTACACAGTCTCAGTATCATGATCCCCACATAGGGCATGATTTCTGGCTGAAATAAAGTGCATCCTCTAAAAAAATCTAGTCTTTTGTAGCACAAGAGAAAAAATGGTGGCACAGAGTCAAATCATAAGCACACCTGACTGATTTGCCCTCTCCCTGACACTGTCTGCTTAGAAAAAAATCACTAAAACAGGGTAGACAAAGTGCTCCCTTCCTGGCAGCTCCCCTAATGCTTACAGATTTGTAATTCAGAGACCTGCTGTGCCAGAGGCTTTGGCTTTGGGTTATAACAGCCTTTGATAGATTTCTCTTTTGCAAATTTCATCTACTGTATAGTGACAGTCATGAAATTTATGGCCATGAAGGACTTACTCTACCCACTTATATTTGACAAGTAATTTCACACTAGCCTCCAATGATCTCTGTGACACAGACCAAGTAAACTGCAGCACATGGGAAAAGTTACCACTGTAATTCCACTAGCTACTCACTTTCAGCACTGAAAGCATGTGCCTGTTTTCCTTTGGAATTCAATCTGCTGCAGTCATGCCTTATCCCTGGACAACTAAAAACTGCTTTAGTATTCAGTGTTTTCTCTTTGTACATGTACTCACACACCCTGATCAGATCACTCACAAACCTTCTAAGAGTCCATAGACTCATAGGAAGCTTTGGGTTGGGAAGGACTTTCAAGGGCCCTCTAGGGACCCGGCCATGGACAGGGACATTTCCAACTCATAATCAGGTCACTCCACGTCCTGTCCAACCAGCCTCGGAGACCTCCATGGATGAGGTTCTTTGGGCAATCTACGCCAGCGCTTTCCAGCCTCATTTTAAAAATGGTCTCTTATCTAGTCTGCATCCACCCTCTTTTATTTTAAAATTAATTTAAAATTTTAAAATTAAACCTAGTTTAAAGTCATTACCCCTTGTCTTACAAGAGTTCTGCATCTCACATTGTAAAATACTTCTTACAATCTTGAAGTACGTTTTGTGAACCTCAAACATTCTTCTTTGTTCCCCAGAAGCCCTAAAAATAGGCTGTGTACTATATGCCACCAGGGCCCTTCTTGCTGTCTCACATCAACAGCATCTGTTTCCCCCAGATTGTCTACCTGTAAAGATCTGTTATGTCTTAAATCTATACTTTATAGGGCTGGGACAGAGCCTGGGTATTAGTGTCTGAAACAGAGGGTCCAAGAAAAATAATATACACTTAATATACACTTTAATACAGTCAATTTCTTTACAGACTTACCTTTTTTTAACATGGAGTCTCTCTGGAAGAGTGATACACCATCTTCCCCAAACGCTTAAGTTTGCATTTGACTGTTCTAAGATAAAAGTCTATATGAAGGGCCTTACTCGGCTATACACTCTTTTCACTATTATCCTCTCTTCATTACTTTTTTGCATATTTTTACGTATCTGCTGATTTTATTTGTAGAGATCGTACATTTGTTTCCAAATAATCAATTAAGTATAAAACAACTGGCTGGAGAACTGTCCCGCAGATAAAAACCAGAATCCCCAGCTTATGGATTGGGCAGTTTTCTGGCAGTATTTCCTGTCTTTCCCATGGAGCTGGATTGTAAAAAATAGAAAAATCAGCTTCCAGCTTCCCTCAGCTTTCTCCCAAGATACAAGATGCTCTTAAGAATTTTAAGTTTTGTGTAGCATTGCACCATCATCTGATATACCCTGAACACAGGTAGGGACTTACAACAACAAGTTGGCAACAACATTCCTGGCTTTTGGGTTACATCCATCAAATCTCACTATCCTGTTTTCCATGATTCTGTTTCTTCTCTAATGAGGACTCACTAACGATTCTTGCTTGCCCCATGTCATTTTAAATCCTTTCCTTTAGCAGCTTGTTTTACATCCCAGACATCCCCACCTGTCACATCCCCTACAGCTCTCAGTCAGCAATTCCTGACAGCCAGTTCCTGCATCTCTCCCAGGTTAATGCTCAGCTTGGTGACATGGCACCAGCTGTGTCCCAGTGCAGAAATCTGCTGCTTGCTTAGTTTCTTACAGCACCGTGTCCTCTGCCAGTGCTTCCAGATGTGTTATGGAGAACAATGATCCAAGGAATTCTTGAATATTACACTGCACTGAAATCTGCAATTACAAGCTCGGTATCCTTGTGACACTGGGAAGTTATTTTTCATGCACCAGAATCTCTTTTGCATTCAAGATGAGCACACCATCCCCAAGGTGAGCAGCACTGGAGTTTCCACTCTGTCCATCTGTGCTGTGGCACGTGATCCCACCTGGCAGTCGCTGCATCCCATTGAGAACATTAACCTCAGCACACACAGGCCCATGCTGCTCACAGGGCAAGTCAGACCTGGCTTTGCTGCACAAACCCCTTGCCCACAAGACAGTCTCAGCCAGCTCATCATACAGAAATGCCCGTGGGCAGCTCTTGGTCATGCCCAGCCATTCTGCCACTCACATGGCCTGGCTTTTGTCTAACAGTGAGGCAAGAAATTCTCATTCACACATCCTTTCTGTGTGACAGCAGGAATGAGGAAGAGTTGTTTTCTTGCACTCTTATAATGGCTCTAATTGCAAAAAAGAGAGAACCAGCTCTGCAGGTGGGGTCTGCAGGGCATGTTGGGTGTGGATCAGAGGCCCACTTGGGGATTCCCACATCTAAAGCATGTGAGATAATGTACACTATTCTTTCATGTTTGCTCTAACACATTATATTTTAAATAGCACCCTACACAGCCCAAGTCCCTTTCCTACTTGGATAATAATGGATCAGGACCTCCTCATCCAGAACAACCCTTATATTAATAGAAGGTTTCCCAGAAAATTGCCCTTGTCCTCATTCTGTGAATGTGTGCTTACATGTTGCATATAGGTAAAGCTTTATAAAATAAGGGCCTTGTTAACCTTGTAAAATCATGGCTCAGGCCTGCTACTTTGGCTAAGTAGAAGAGGACTATGGGAAAGTGACTCATCTGAACTGGAGATAGAAAAACAAGTTATATAACCATTACGTGCTCACATTGTGGTGAATGCTGGTTAGCTGAATTACATTTGGCATGCTAAAATGGAATGTAACTGATAACAGCCTAACTACTTTAAAAGGCCTGTTTTTTTGCAATAAAGGGCTCTCCTTTGCACGTGCCTGGAGACTCTGCATTGCTCTGCTTCATTTGCTTAGCAACAAACACTCATCCCCATAAGGCACTGCAAACATCTGTGATCTTCCCATGTAAATGTAGCTGAGACGTGCCTTACTTAAATAAGAAAATCTGAAAATTCTACCCAATTTTAACCAATGTTCCTGACTTTGAATACTTCTTTCAAGCTTTTCTAATTTTTCAGCGTCTCTTTTGTTGTCCACACCAGATGTTCACCTTGCTCACCTCATGAGATGAGTGTAGCACGTACAACCTCTCTCCTTCAGCAGTGACCCTGCAGCGCTGAACAGGGTCAGTCACACTTGCCAGCTTATTACATAAACTCACAAGCTCACATCAGGGCTTTGATTTCTGGGATGCTGGCTGGAGAAATGATGCTGGAAAGCTGGAAAAGTAAAAGGATTAGTGGGGTCCTGGTGGATACCAAGCTAAACATAAGCCAGCAGCATTCCCTCGGAACAAAGGTGGCCAACAGCACCCTGGGCCACGGCAGCAGGACTGCGGCACGCAGGTCAAGGACAATGACCCATCTCGTCAGCACAAGTGAGACATGCCAGGAGTGCTGAGTCCAGTCTGGGCTTCCCAATACAAGACATACATGGGCATACTGGAGTTAGTCCAGTAAAGGGACAGGGAAATGTTAAGTAATGGGAACTGGGACTGTTTTGTCTGAGGAACAGCCTCAAAACATCTGTCATCTGTGTGTGTGTCAGTAATGGGAAAGTATAAGGAAGACACAAACAGCTGCTGCTCAGTGGCATCCTATGATGCTGAGAGAAGCAATGGGCACAAATTAAAATGCAAAAAATTTCATTTAAACAGGAGAAAGAAGTTTTGAGCTGTAAATGTTACTCTACTGTGAATCCACTCTACTGCTGGGAGTCCCCATCCCCAAGATATTTAAACTGGAACCACTCTGTACCTTTGGAAGAGCCAAAACCACCAAAGTGAAAGTGGTTGAATAGCTTTGTTCAGTTAACACAGACAAGCTGTGTTTACACCCCTTGAAAAAGTGAAATGCATAAATACAAAGGAGGGTGCAGCAACAGCCCTGAAAACAGCACAGTCAAGGTAACTTTGTCCAAGTACACAGCTAATACTCATTCTCTCCCTGCACTGCTCAGCAGAACTACATAGCTTTAAGTAAGGTCCATTCTACTGCTTGTTTACATCCCTCATCCCAGAGGCTGCAAAGTTTAGAAGTGATGACATTACTCTGCCTGGAAAGGAAATTAAATTTATTTTTAAAAACCCCAAAACAAACCAAACCCCCAAACCAAGCCTCATTCCATAGCCCATGTGCCTCAGGATCTGGGAAAGCCTTCCTCCTCCCTTGACCTCACATACCCTTCACCCATGGCAAGGCTGGGAAGGGGATGGAAAGTGGCGAGTGTTAAGGTGCTGAGAAGCTCTTGATGTTTCTCATCTCTCAAGTGCTGTTGGCCTGTTCCTGCTCAAAGAGGGCCATGGCTAAATGTGAGCGGGATGCGAGTCCTTCCAAGTTACTGAGCACACAGCGGTGGTACAGCTCCTCGCTGAGCCGGGGATTGCAGCTTCTCAGTGTGTATTTCTGCACTAGCCCTGGCTCCACAGCCCTGAACAGGTGCAGGCCAGAATAGTGCAGGAAGACATCAAATACCTCCATGCTCTCCAGCACCTCATCTCGGTCCAGGATATCAGCTGCGAGCTTTGTACGTGCTGTCATATAGTCAGAATTATAAAAGCAGGCCTCAGCAAAGGAATGTCTGTCAAAATGCCCGTCTCTCAGGAAGTCAGTGTTGGAGGATGCTGTCTGCTCACCACGGTACACCAGCGCAGGGTTGAACTCCTGGAAATGCACAGGGAAGAAGACTTGCCAATTGCTGATGGTATTCATGCGGCAGCGGTTCAGAAACTCCATGTTGATTTCGGTCCAGACACTGGCCAAGAAAAACAGAGTGTCCACAGGGTGCTTCTTTGAGACTATATCCATGAGCTTCACTTGCGATGGCACCTCTGTTTTAACACTAATCCACGGGATTTTAACGTCTGCATAGCGTTTCTCTAGCTCCCCTACCATGGCTTTGACTCCAGCAAAAACATCCATCTGACCAACTCTCTGGGCATCATAGGGATGGTAGATAAAAAGCAAAGTCAGCAAGGCATTATCATGTGTGTCCAGTGTGTTCATAGCAAACATATCCAGGAAGTTTGCTACAAAATCCAGGTCCTGCACTGTCAAGGGAAGCACCAATTGCACTCGTGTGGCCTCTGTCACATATGGCATGGGAATAATTTCCACCTTGCTTAAGGGTCGGACCAAGCTGACTCGCTTGGCCAGAACATGACTGTGACCCTTCTGGGTGGCAGCCTCCAGGAGCAGGTCCAGGGTGTATTCCATGCCCCGTGTGGGGTCGAAGCGCCGGTAGCCGTTCAGCAGCTGCCGCTTGCTGAAGCGGAGCAGGGGCTGATAGAGACGGTTCAGCTGCTCCACCGCAGACTCGATGATTTCACTGACATCTGCCTTACTGGCTCCAGAGAGCTCACACTTTGGGGAGCCGTCAGGACAGGAGAACAGGTGCTGTTCTGTGAAGTAGTCCCAGCTGATCACCTCAAAACGAGACTTTGGAAGGAACGGGGCATTAATGCCCACAGGCCAGGTCACACCTGCCTCACCGGCAGGGGTCAATGCTGTGAGGTTCCTGATCTGCATCTGTGCAAAGAGAGAGCACAAACTGATCGCCACTATGTTCTCAAAGAGATCTAGGCCAGCTCCTCCCCACCTACAACTGTACATGGGTAGTGCCACACCAGGAGTTTTGGGTAACGTGGGATCAGAAGTTCTGTTTCTGAGACAAGGGACTACAGCTTGTGTCTGATTGACAGTTGCCCACAAACAGAAACAATGATCTTCCTCCAGAGTGCTGAAAATGAAGGAAATCCTCCGTTGGGTCAAGGAGTTTTTGCAGGTAGCCCTCCCCACATACCTGGAGGTCCTGGATCTCCTGATAGACTCTGTCCAGCTGGATCCTGCTGAACTGCTTGTGCAGCCGGTACATCAGAGTCATGTCAGAAACAGGGTGCACGGCAAGAGCTGCTTGGAAGTCCTCCTCCTCCTCCTTCTCCGGCTCAGTATTCTTAGCTAGCTCATAAGTGCGGTAATGCTGGCCCTGAAGCAGACAAAAGCCAGAAAGACTGGCATGGAACTTGAGTTCATAGAGCAGCTTTTCCTCACCCCATACACACGCCTGCCCCTCTTTCCATACTGACTGCAATACCCAAAAAAAAAAGGGCTAAGTTGTCCATCCCACCCTGCACTGCATTCGCACTTGCTTCAGTACCAACATACCTTTTATCATGCCTTCAAAAACCTGTGAATCAGCCCTGCCAGTAAGGCTGAAAATTAAATCCCGTGTGTGCTCTCTTCCTCAACATCCCAGCTGTGATTCTGGCCCCCCCACCAACACTGCCATAGCACAGAGCCCTACCTTCCTCTGGAACTCACAGCAGCAGCCCACAAAAAAGCCTCTTGGCTATGCAGTAGAGAACAAATCAGATTCTGGGCTTTGTCAGGCTCAGCTAACACAAAATTTGAGCAGGGAGGCAGTACCTGGAGCTGGGAAACACAAGTGATGCCAAGGAAATCAATGATGCAACGACCTAGCCACTCATCTGGGCGCACACTGAGGATCTCATTGCGGCAGCTGTCCAGGTGTGGGTGCAGCTTTAGCAGGAGACTGCGGGACAGCAGGTAGCCAAAGCCCCCGTGACAGTACCGGGCCTGCTCGTCTCCCCCAATGAACTCCTCTGCTCGGCCCAGGTACACATCTTGGTTAATGCTCAGGTGTGTCACCAGAGCCTTGACCTGCTCAGCTTGGGCATAGGTGTCATCCTGCATGATGTAGAACCAGTCATAGTCAGAACCAAAATGCTGGTGGATATAGTTCATGGTCTCATACATGAGCCAAATGGGCCTCTCGTCGCCGTGGGCCACCAGCACCATGCCATGGGGCACCTTGGCACTGCGCAGCCCCGTGAAGTACAGCAGGCGAGGGAAGTGGTGGGCCACGGTCTTGTTCACTGCCACGGCCAGTGTGTTCAGTGTGGCCTTGGAGGTCAGCACGGCCACAAACAGCCTCTCGTGGAATCCCAATTCTGTCTGAATGTAGCGAGTTCTGTAAAGGAAGTACATACCTACGTGACAAACAGCTGGAGGAGAAAAAAAATCAAACAATTATGGTAACCTGGTACACGTCATTAAATGCTGGAATCTACCCAGGGCGAAAAAGTCAAGCCTGGTCATAGAGGTTGAAGAGAAGACTCACTAGTGAAAATCCCGTTTTGTAAAAACACTTGCTTCTTTCAAGGTAGCTACAATCGCACATTATCTATCTGAGCTAGAAAACTGTACCACTGCAATTAAAATTAAAATAGCACAGAGCTAACCACTTGGAGCTTAGTACATGGTGCAGCTTAGCAGGTATGCTCAACAAAAACACGGGAATGATTGTTGAGGAGTCTCTAGTGCTGGTGGCTGAGGTGTGCTGGGGTACACCAGCTGCACATGGGGCCCTGGGTGCTGGGAGATCACTGAAGACCCAGGCCATGAGCCAGCAATGGGTGCTGCTCTTTGGCCTCACAAACCCCTGCACAAAGCCCTGCAGGACCCAGTGAACAGTGAGGGGATTCCAGACCAAAAACCACCACTGCACCAAGGGGCACATGAGGAAACATGCAAAGAATACACAGACTGTGAGGGTACAAAAGTCCAGGGGTCCCTTTGCTCAGGGCCCCTCTGCAGAGGCACCAGCCTGAGCTGTTATGGTGTTGCTACACCATTAGTGAAATACTAAGAGAAACCAGGGACTCTGCTATAGGAAACCTGGGGCCAAGGAAACTTGTCTGGCAGTATGAGCGTGGTGTGTGGAAGGAGCTGAGCAGGGCACCTCTTGGGTCACCAGAGCTGTATCTGCAAAGGAGCCTTGGTCCTGGCAGGGGCAGTCCCGGGGGCACAGGGGCAGTATGATACCCAGAGTGGCTCCTGGATGGTCAGGCAGGAAAACTTCCTTAACACATACACTATGATTAATTGACCAGTATTTTCCTAATGAGTAGACCAGTTAAAACAAATTTTAAAGAATAATTTAACGTGTTCTATTAAACACAAGTAACAAGACAATCCCCAAATCCCAGAGTGGTTTGGGGCAGAAGAGATCTTTAACATCATCTACTCCCAACATCCTGCCACAGGCAGGGACATCTTCCACTAGATGCTCCAAGCCCTGTCCAACCCAGCCAGGGACACTTCCAGGGATGGGACAGCCACAGCTTCTCTGGGCAACCTGTGCCAGTGCTTTGCCATCCTCAAAGGAAAGACTTTCCCCCTAATATCTAATCTATACCTACTTCCCTTCAGTGTGAAGTCATCCCCCCTTGTCCCATCACTCCATGTCCTTGTTAAGCAGTCTCTCTCCACCCTTCTTGGCTGTTCCCTTTGCAGTACTGTAAGGCTGCAGCTAGATCACTGTGAAGCTTCTTTTCTCCAGACTGAACAATTCAAATTCTCTCAGCCTTTCCTCCACTCCTCCAATCATCTTGGTGGCTTCCTCTGGATTCACTCCAACAGGTTGAGGTCCTTTTTGTGTTGGAGACCCCAGGACTAGATGCTGCATTGCAGGTGGGGTCTGACCCGAGCAGGGCAGAATCAGCCTCCCTGTACTGAGAAGAAATATTCTTACACTTCTTAGGCAGTTTTGTGGCCTTTTTTTCCCCTCAGGATAATTTCCTGAACGCATCTCTTACACCCCTTATGGCAACAACCTTGGCCGTTACCTTGGTGCACCACACCGTCACTACACAACTCATTTCAAACATCAGATTTCACCTTGAACCTGCTCAATTACACGCAGACTTAAAAGTTCCCAACGAGAATACTTTGCTTGAAGAAAATCCAGGCCAGAAAAAGCATGCCTTACCTGAGCACTTTTTTGTAAGGCTTGTTGGGGTCTCTGTAGTACGGCACAATCCGCGGCCTGAAGTCCTCGTGGCCCGGGCCCGGCCTCCCCTCCGCCGCCTCGGGCGGATCGCCGAGAGCGGGCGGCGCGGGCGGGCCCGGCGCCAGGCAGCGCTCCTCAGCCGCGCCGTGGCTCCAGGAGGCGCGTAGGAGGCTCAGGCTGCAGCCCAGGGACAGCCCGAGCAGGAGCGGCAGCGCGGGCCGCAGCGCGCCCAGCACCGCGCCCAGGCGCATCGCGGCGGCTACGGCCGGGCCGAGCTCCCGGGGCAGCCGCAGGACATGGCGGGCGCGGGGCGCTCGGGCGGCAGCGGTCCCGCGGGACGGCGCCCCCCGGGCTCTGTTACCGGCAGGCCGGTGACAGGACAGAGAGCGGGCCACAGCTCCGGGACGGGAGCTTGGGGAGTGACGGCGGCCTCGGCCGGGCCGCGCTCCGCCGCTGCCACCTCACCGGCCACATCGCCCCGCGCGCTTCCGCTTCCGCCCTCGCTGCTGCCTGCGGGCCGCTCTGGCCCGCCCCGCCGGCGCCTCTATGGTACCTGCGGAGGCGGGGCCGGGCCGGCGCGCGGCATGCCGGGAGGCGCGGCGGCGTGCGGACGGCGCTGCCCAGGGCCGCGCGCCGCCCGGCGCCGGTGACGGTCCGCGCTGCGATTGGCCGGTGCGCCGAGGGGGCGGGGCGCTCGCACGCGGTCGCGGCGGGGCTGTTGCGACAGAAGGAAAGCGCGAGCGGCCGGTGCGGGCGGGCCCGGGGAGCCGAGAGCGGGGAGTAGCGGGGCAGGGCCGGGCCGGGGTGGGCGGCGCAGCGCGGCGCGGGCAGCCCGGCAGGCGGGCAGGAGCCCTCGGCAGGAGCCGGCGGCGCCGTGTGCTCCGGGCCGGGGAGCAGAGGCGGGGCGACCCGGGCCGGGCCGGATCGACGCGGCCTAACGGCGCCTGTCGCCCCCTCTGGCGTAGCTCCCACCCGTGCCATGCCCTCCGACCTGGCCAAGAAGAAGGCGGCCAAGAAGAAGGAGGCGGCCAAGGCCCGGCAGCGGCCGCGCCGGGTCCCGGACGAGAACGGTGATGCCGGGCCGGAGCCGCAGGAAGTCCGGCCCCCGGAGGCCAACGGGACGGTGCTGCCAGGTGAGAAGCCGGCCGGTGCTGTGTCTGCCCCGCGTATCGCAGGGCGGGGGCCTGGCCGGCGCCGTTCCGGCGGACCGTGTGCGCTCGGCTGTGTCCCGGGTGGGCGAACCGCGACAGTGATGTTCTGATGAGACGCCTCGGCGTGGGTTGCGTGGAACCGGCGGCTGCAGTAGCTGCCGTCGGGACCGCTCTGCCCTGAGGCAGAAGGACAGCCGCGGGCCCGGGGGCTCCGCATGGGCCGTGTGTGTGAAGGATGCCCTCGCTTGAGGCACGGCAGTGTGAAGATGGAGGGGGCTGATGGTGTTTTCCCCCTCTCAGTCACTGTCCCTACCTTCTGCTACTTGATGCCCAGACCTGTGTGGGGTTTCTCGGGTTTTCGTTTCGTTTGGAGTTTTCTTTCCTGCTGCGGAAACCACTGTAGCGTCTAAATCAATTCTCTTACTGCTATTTGCTGTGACTCTCTGCTCACCTGTTTCTCTGAGAAGTACCTGGTTTGCAAAACTAAGAGCCTGCCTCTAAAAGAGGCTTGGTGCCTGTTAAAGAGAGAGGCTTTGCCGCAGGGAGCTGTTGGTCCTAAAGGAAATAGGGCTGGAAACGCTTACAAAGAGTTCATTTTTAGGCCTTCCTTTAGCTCAGCTGGCAGCCCGCAGGGTTCTGTGGGGCTCACCCGCGGTGCGCCGTGCCAAACGGCGGGGCCGGTGCGGGCCGCGGGTCCCAGCGCGGGCCGGAGCTCCGTGAGGCCCCGGCGCGCGGGGGCCGCCCGGCCCGAGCCGCCCAATCGCCGCCTCCGCCGGGTCATTTGCATAGCGCGCTGCTATTGGTGCAGCGCGGGCGGGGCGGGGCCCGCTGGTCCCGGGAAGGCTTCGCTGCCCCGGCGGCCCCTCCGGGAGCGGGCCCGAGCTCGGGGCCTGGCACGGCGCTCCCGGGTACGGGTGCGGTGCTGGGGTGTCCTTGCAGGGCCGGGACTGGGGCTCCATGGTCCTGTGGGTCCCTTCCGGCCCAGGAGATCATGTGATTCTATGCGGATCAATACCGGCGTGTTTCTTGCTGAGCTATTGATGCATCGGGGTAACACTCCCCTACCCATTTTCACTCACCTGTTTCATTCTTTGTGGTCACTGCTCTGTGGCATTGCCCAAGGGAGTCCTGTATCAGTGCCAGTGATATTTTTTGCTCGTTGGCTAAGGCACGTTTGCCACGGTGTTAATAGTGGTTTTGCGGAGTGGGTGATTTCGCCCGGAGTGCTGGATGCTGACAGGCAGGGTGTCATTCTGTGCTGGCACAATCAGAAATCAGGTCTGCCTGCCAGGATCCCCAGTGCCATTGGCTGCTTCAAAGGGCAGCATCTCTCACTGGATGAAGTTGGCCTGTGACAGAAGGTCAGCATGACAGGAAGGATGGCAGCGAGCCTCTGGCACAGGCGGCCCAGAGAAGTTGTGGCTGCCCCATCCGCAGAAGTGTCCAAGGCCAGGCTGAACGGGTCTTGGAGCAACCTGCTCTAGTAAAAGGTGTCCCTCTCCATGGCAGCAGGTTTAGAATTAAATGCTCTGGAAGATGTAACCCAAACCATTTTGGGATTCTTTGATTCTATGATTTTCTTGTACTGTAGGAGGAAAGGAAGGGGGAACATGCAGATGAGCATTGTAGCTTCTCAGAAAATTAGTAGGGACTGTTCCACTGCTGCTTCTCTGTTCTTAGCTTTCCCTTTGTTTATTTTCTAGTCAATTCATTTTTTGTCCAAGCCTTTTCTTACACTTGCAGGCAAAACTTTGTACACTCTATTCCTAGTCTAGTCTTTCCTGCAAGTTGGGGTTAGTCCCATCACATTCAGAAAACGGCTCACTGTTGTGTCTGCTCGCTTAGTTCTGATGGTCCGGTTTTGTTTAGATGACATTTAGATATTTAGCTGGTGAAAGTTCCTACTAGACTGTATATATCCTCCTGCTAAGCTGAAAAGCTGAGTGTCATTGCATCCTGGTCTCCTTAGCTCTTCTGTAGAAATGGGAGTTGTTTTCGTGGTCCTGGGCCTTTTGATGCAGGGGCTTATGGCTTCCCTTGTGTTTGTAAATCAGTAACACTTCTGGTCTTCTTTACAGAGGTGGATGCTCTTACGAAGGAGCTGGAGGATTTTGAGTTAAAGAAAGCTGCTGCTCGAGCCGTGACAGGAGTGCTGGCCTCCCACCCCAACAGCACTGATGTGCATATCATCAACCTCTCCCTGACCTTTCATGGCCAGGAGCTGCTGAGTGACACCAAGCTGGAGCTGAACTCTGGGAGACGCTATGGCCTCATTGGACTCAATGGCATTGGTAAGCCGAGGGCAGGCACCGTGGCTCCCTGGAATTCAGCATAGGTCTCTGCTGAGAAGCTGGGCAGGTGCAGGTGGGACATGCTGGAAACCAGAAGGAGGGCTGTTAGGCATATATGGATGGGACCCAGCAGTTTCTGTTCTCCCATATCTCCACCCAGGGGGGGAATTACTAGGATTGCTGATAGATGTCTGAGATTGCATTCTAGATTTGGACTGTGCTTTTGATCTTGTTTCTGTGGAGAGTTGGGAGAGTTGTCTGGGAGCTGTTAATGTGCCTGATTCCTGTTTGCCTGATTAGCCTAGTAGAGCCAGTAAACCCAGTGCTGTTGGTGTACCGTATGGAGAAGTAGAAAACGTGTGGTTTGGCCTGACTAGGGAAATAACTGTACAGTCCATGGCGAAAGTGATGCTACACTGAGAGATGCAGAATATGGCTGTGATTAGGGAAGTGCTAGTAAGAGTGACCATCTGGTTTAAGTTTCAGGAAAACCCAGGTTGTTTAGGGATGAGTGCATTACTTTCCTCTGTGTTAGAAGTCTCTGGAATCTGGGATTGTGATACCAGCTGTCAGACCTGGTTAGACAGCAGAAACTACAACAGAGATAAAGTTTCCAAAATCTGGGTAAGGGCTGAAGTGCAGTGGTTTCCAAAAAGCTTCTTCATGTCTCAGTTCTGTCTTTGGGGTGGTGAGCCTTAGCGAGGAGGACAGCCTGTCCTACCGAGACAGTGGGCTCTACTGTGCCTCCAGTTCTTCTGGCCTCTTGGGAAAAAAATTCCCCAGGATTTTCTGAGGTTGGAAAGAGAAGGAATCACAGTGGGAAATGAGTGTATCTCATCTGTTTCACTGTGACGTTGTATCTCACTGACTCTCACTGACATTGTATCTCACTGACTGAGCAATTAATTGTGATTATCTGCACACAGGGAAATCCATGCTTTTGTCAGCTATTGGGAAGCGAGAAGTGCCCATCCCAGAGCACATTGACATCTATCACCTGACCCGAGAGATGCCTCCCAGTGACAAGACCCCTCTGCAGTGTGTGATGGAGGTGGATACAGAGAGGGCCATGCTGGAGCGAGAAGCAGAGCGTTTAGCTCATGAAGACGGTAAAGCTTCTCATAGTCCCAAAAGACATTTCCTCCCTTTCCTTCCCTACCAAAGAAATTGGGGTTCCTTGGAAAGATTTCACATGTTGTGGTACCTGTTTCCCCCAGCTGCCCTGTACTAATAGGCACAGATGACACTTCTTTGGATGAATTATTCCGTGCGGTCTTAAGAAGTGTTTCAGGCTTTGCCGTGGAGGGGGCTTAGTAGGAGCAGAGCAGAGGGGCTGTGAGGTTTCCCAGCTGTGCAGCTGAGAGCCCTCTGTGGGCAGGGGTGCAGACTGGCAGGCTCTCTTTCAGCGGAGTGTGAGAAACTCCTGGAGTTATATGAACGCCTGGAGGAGCTGGATGCTGATAAGGCAGAAGCACGAGCCTCACGTATCCTTCACGGCTTGGGGTTCACACCAGCCATGCAGAGGAAGAAGCTGAAGGACTTCAGTGGTGGCTGGCGAATGAGGGTGGCACTTGCCAGGTGAGTGAGAGTGCGTGCCTGCTTGTGACTGCAGAGTCACAGGCAGTTGTAAGGACTCAGAGCAGGTTGAGAGGCTTTGGGTTCCCTGCACTTATGTTATGCTGTCTCTCCCCTGTCCTTGCAGAGCACTCTTCATTCGGCCTTTCATGCTGCTGCTCGATGAGCCCACAAACCACCTTGACCTGGATGCCTGTGTGTGGTTGGAGGAAGAGCTGAAAACGTAAGCATGGAGGAGTTGGGTGCTTCTGTGGGTTGTGCTTTTCTGCTTGTCAGCGTGTGAGCTTTAACATCTTGTCAGCACTAAGCAAGTTCTGCAGGAGTAACTGTATAGTTCTTGTGGGTGCAAAACTGTGTTGCAGTACCAGTGACACCCGCTTGCTGCTGTGTGAGATTCTTTGACACAAGGATAAAGAATTCAGTTCAACTCCCTATCTCCCTGGCACTGAAGAAATGAGAAATGCTGATTTGTACTCCCAGGTTAAAGGTGCTTCCTTGAAAGCCAGGAGCAGGCCTTGGCAGCCTGTGTACCAGCATTATGTACTGTACTAGTACATAATGACCTTTCCAGACCTGGCTCTCAGCTCATCTTCCTCCCCACCATTTCTCTGTTTTCACAGAACTGTAGTATCTGAGTGTGTTGGTTTCATCTTTTGCTAGTGTGTGAGGTGCCTGCTTTTCATAACAAAGGTAAAATGTTAAGGTGTAAGGCAAAAAGCTTAGAACAGTTAGGATGCTCAGGTTATGGGGTGTGCATTAAAAGAACTGTATTGTGAGAAGGGCTTTGCCTTTGCAGAGGTTTTCCCATCAGCTCTGTCAGTTGAACCTTTTGTGTCCTTGCTTTAGAAGTGAGGTGCTTTAGAAAAGAACTTTGAACCTCTTTTGGTGAGGCTTTAACGCTTCGTTGTACGGATTTGGAGCAGAACCACCTGCGGTGTGCATGTGGATGGGAGTCTGTACTGAGGGGACAGTGAGCAGCCAGGGTTGAAACCTCTTAGAAATGTGATGCCAGTGGAGGCAGCTGCATCAGTGACACAAGTCACTTGCCTCAAAGGCAATCAGCTCTGGACTTCTTGTGGTAACAGGCAAAGACTATGTAATGGTCCGGGGTGTTTTACTACAGTGAAAACTGTTGGCAGGATTTACTCACTGCAATTGGTTGTAGCTGCTTCACTGCTATTTACCAGAGCATGCATATAAAGCCTTTGTCACCATCAGGGCCAACAAACGGAATTTCTTTTCCTAATTGAGTCTGTAATAACTTACGTGGTGCCACAGGTTCAAGCGGATTCTTGTGCTGATATCCCACTCCCAGGACTTCCTGAATGGCGTCTGCACCAACATCATCCACATGCACAACCGCAAACTCAAGTACTACACGGTGAGTGAACAGAGCCCCACGTAACCAGAGCAGGAACAGGGGCTGTTCTCTGGACACACCTGATGTGCCATGCTCTCTTTCCAGGGAAATTATGATCAGTATGTAAAGACCCGCTTAGAGCTAGAGGAAAATCAAATGAAGCGATTCCACTGGGAGCAAGACCAGATTGCTCATATGAAGGTACCTGCCTAGCTGCACGAGCACCCTCCTACCCTTTCAGTGGGCATTCCTGCCCCTCATCAGCCTTATCACTGTGCCTTTTGGCTGACTCTTTTTGCAGAATTACATTGCACGGTTTGGCCATGGTAGCGCAAAGCTGGCCAGGCAAGCTCAGAGCAAGGAGAAGACCCTTCAAAAAATGATGGCTTCTGGCTTGACAGAGAGAGTTGTGAATGATAAGGTAGGATCAGACGTGGAATTGCATCTAGAGATCTGTATTTGAAAGACTACAGGAGGAGAAGGGTCTTCAGCAGACAGCGGGAAGGGCTGACAGAGCTGGTAGCAAGAACAAGATACCCCTCCTTGATGCCAAGTATCGCTGTACTCAGCATGGAGTAATGCTGAACAATGAGAAGGAGGAGTTTTCTAGGGGAGGGAAGTGGAGTTGTCTTATTAATAAGGCTGTTTTGCAAAAATCAGAAAGGAATGCCTAGGGCTCATAGGATATAGAAGAGGATGCTCAGTGCACCTTTTACTTGTGTTAAGAATGCAGACCCACATTTGTTTCAAAGGAAAAGAAATAGGGGTTTATTGGCCAGCAGATGAGCTTGCAGGCAGCTCATCAGAATAAATCTGAGTTGCAAGAAGGGCTTATAAAAAGTCACAATCTGGTGCCTTTGTCTACAGCTGATGTTGGTAGTGAGGCATGGTTATACTGGAATGAGTGGGCTGTCCCATGATGTGGGTGTCTCACAGGTGGATATTCTGTGTTAACAGACTTTGTCATTCTACTTTCCACCCTGTGGGAAAATTCCCCCTCCCGTCATCATGGTGCAGAATGTCAGCTTCAGATACACCAAGGATGGGGTGAGTATGGGACTATGCATACAGAGATCACTTGTATTCCTGCTTCTTTGGGAGTGGGAGACTTTTGGCTGAGCTTCCTGAGGGGGCTGCAGTATATGGCTAGTGGAGCAAAGATCTTGGCAGTGCTAATGCTGGGCCTGCTGGGGGACAGAGCATTACAGGTGCAGCGGGGACATTCTGGAGAGCACTGAAAATGTTTTGTGGTTTTTGTGGTTCGCAGCCGTGGATCTATAATAACCTGGAGTTTGGGATTGACCTGGATACTCGTGTAGCTCTTGTTGGACCCAATGGAGCTGGAAAGTCAACACTGCTGAAGCTGCTCACAGGAGAGGTTTGCTCTGTGCATTGTCTACCCTGCTCTGGGCCTTTGCTTTTGGAAGAGTCTTCAGCAAAGTGCACTTGTTTGCCAGAACACCCTGGTCAGGCCTTAGAAGTCCTGTGGTCTTGTGAAACATAGAGCTTTTTCTCTCATATTACCTGTTCGGACTGTCTCCCCTGTGCCAGACTGGAGATGGCTGGATTCTGTATTTCTGGCATATTACAAGAGAAGGGCTTTCCTGCTGAAATGATTTTATCTTCCCCTTCTAGCTGCTGCCCACAGATGGGATGATTCGCAAGCACTCACATGTGAAGATCGGTAGATACCACCAGGTACTCCCTACAGCAGCCCCAGGGGACAGGGAATCCTGAGGAAAAAGCTGTCAGGAATGAGGAACCTTGTCCCTCCAGTTCTGCTTCTAAGGCCTCTCCCAGTGCTGCCTTTCTGTGTCTGGAGATGGGGGAAGGAGCTGTTCCATGGAATGGGCTCCAGCTCGTGTTCTCACCCTGCAGAGAGCCTGGCTGTGGTCCTTCCTGTTCAGTCTCCCACCTGCTGCAGCAGAGGTGGTGCCTTGGGTTTGGTGGTGAACAAGCCTCCTGTTCTGGAGCAGACTCCTGTTCCTCAAATGGCAGTTATTAAATTATTCCCTAGTAGTTGGGCACAGAGGCTGTGGGTGGGATTATTGGCTCATGCCTTCAGCTGCTCACCTGGTACCAGAGGGGTGCAGGGGGGGAGTGCTTAGGGCCATGGAGTGGTTGGCCTGCACAGCCTGAAGCTGACTTTTCCTTTCTGTCAGCACTTGCAAGAGCAGTTGGACTTAGACCTCTCACCATTGGAGTACATGCTGAAATGCTACCCAGAGATCAAGGAGAAGGAGGAGATGAGGAAAATCATTGGCAGATATGGTTTGACAGGGAAGCAGCAGGTGAGTATTAGCTGTTGAGGTTTGCTTTTTGTTCATTAGGGGAGCAGAGGTTCTGTGTTTTCTGTTACTTTACTGATACCTGACAGTGTGATTCAGTATGCAGTATGCCACACCACAGCATCAAAATGCTTTTTCCATCTCTGCCTTTGAAATTACAGAAAAAATTAACTCACAGCTTATGGAAACTTTCTTTGGATCACAGCAGTGTGTGGGTTGGAAGGGGTGACTCCCTCACACTCCAGGTGAAAAGAAAGCAAGTTCTGGTATATTGCTAGATCTGAGCATGTTTAATTATAATTTGAACTATTTTGCTTCTCTTATTTCCGAGATGAATGCCAGGCAGAAGTGCTAGAAGATTCTCAGCTGTTTGTAGGGTCCACTTGGCTCAGGCAAGAGGGTGGGCTCCCCTATGGTGCTCCAAGGCCCAGCATGACACGCTCCTGTACATGACACGTCCTATGTGTGACAGTTGTCCACACTGCTGCTGCAGCTCAGCATTGATTTTTACATTGGTTTTGCCCATTTATCACTGCAGAAGTTGAGAGTAGTTTGATTGTTGTGTCGGTGAATACCAGTCATACCAATTAACTGTCCTTACACACCTTTGGCACAAGCTGGGTCTTGCTGTGTACAGTCCTTCAGAAACCCCTGGAATTCCCTTTTTCCCAGGGTGGGAGAAGGTTGGTGTAGCTATAAGGCTAACTGAAGCTGGTGTGGGTATAAGGCTAACTGAGGCTGGTGTGGGTATAAGGCTAACTGAGGCTGGTGCAGGTGTAAGGCTGAGGCTGGTGCAGGTGTAAGGCTGAGGCTGGTGCAGGTGTAAGGCTGGGGCTGGTGTGGGTATAAGACTGAGGTTGGTGTAGCTGTAAGGCTGAGGCTGGTGTGAGTATAAGGCTAACTGAGGTTGATGCAGGTATAAGGCTAACTCTTGTGTCGTGGAGCTGCTGGGAGCCCAAGGTGAGACCCAGGTGGTTTGGGGCAGGGTGGCAAGCTGTCAGGTCCCTGCAGAGCTGCAAGCCATGTGTGTGTTGGGCAGGTGAGCCCCATCAGGAACCTTTCTGATGGGCAGAAGTGCCGTGTATGCTTTGCCTGGCTGGCCTGGCAGAACCCTCACATGCTCTTCCTGGACGAGCCCACCAACCACCTGGACATAGAAACCATAGATGCACTGGCAGATGCTATCAATGAGTTCGAGGGAGGAATGATGCTTGTCAGCCATGACTTCAGACTCATCCAACAGGTAAGGACAGTTGTGAGTTTTGTCAGAGCACCTTTCTAACATTTTAGTCATGAAAACAAGGTGTTTTCAACTGGCTGGCTCTTACTCATCCCAAAAAGATGGGTGGGTGAAAAAGAAATCGTGACTCCCTTACTGCAATGTTAAACAATTGCTGAGCTAGCCCAGGAAAACATTAGGTACTTAAAATAAAATAAAAACCACCACAAATGTGAAGTGCTGATCGATCCCCTATAGCTTTGGCTGCATGTTCAGATATGATTTTATTTTTCACTGTGATAGATCCAAGTAGTTCAGGTCAAGAACTACTTTTGTTTCAATACCAATTTAGCAAGAAAGGCTTTTCATCTTAGTCCATGAACAAAACCAGAAATACAGAGGGGCCTGGGACTTTCAGTTCTAAAATCTTGTACAAATTATGCAGAAAACACCAGGGAAAATATTTCCCTGTAGATACTTTTCTTTGATAGTCTACATGTGAAAGTTAACAAACTTTTCTTGCAAGACTTCAGAGAGTAGTTTTTAGTTAACTTTATACTTTTGGTAAGATTATAAAAATTTGTACTGCAAACCTCTCTCCTCATCATGGTGTGTTGTCTGTCAGGTGGCACAGGAGATCTGGGTCTGTGAGAAGCAGACAATCACCAAGTGGCAAGGGGACATCCTTGCCTACAAGGAGCATCTCAAGTCGAAGCTGGTGGATGAGGACCCGCAGCTCACCAAACGGACCCACAACGTGTGAGCTGAGGAGCCCCAGGCCTGGCCACGGCGGGGCACAGCTGCTGCTCCCTCTGGCTGTGTTCTAGGATTGCTGCAATACTGCTTCCCCTCGACTTGCCTTGCACCTCTATGTCTGGACAGAGCTGTTCTCTTCTGGTCTGGCTACATTTGGGCAACTGTTTCCTTACCTAGACAACGTCCCATCTGAGCCAGGCCTTGGAATCTGTTGGCTTGGGGTCACAACAGTGGCCATTGGGGTGTCCGAGCTGCAGTGATACACAAGTGGAGACCCCAGCCCAGCTTCTCCTGCCTTTTCCTTCCCAATTTCTGCTTCAGTTTAGATACTTCACTTCAAACTCCTCTGGCCTTGGTTTGTTTTTAACTATTATTTAACAGTGTAATTAACAGATCTGCCTGAGAATCCATCAGTCAATAAAGAGAGAAAAACAGTCTTGTCTTGTTTTGTGAGCCATGGTAGTTGGGTTGTGCTGGGGTGAGTGAGCAAGTCCTGAGCTTTGAGTGGGAGCAGCTCTGCCTGAAAGTGCTCAGTTCCTCAGTGGAACCAAAGCTGTGGCCAGAACCTGAGAGATGTGGGTGGGGAGTCCTGAGCTGTGCAGGCACTGAACAGGGTTCTCACACTGAACGCTGCATTTCCAGTGAGTCCCTGAACAGGCCACGGATGCCTCTGTCACGGACAGTGACAGACACAACCCAAAAGTGTTCCACAGATCATTGTTAGAGGCAGAACACCACTGGCTCAGGTGTGGCGTTTTGCTTCACCTTGAATTGTCTAATAATAAGACTAAATAATGTAGGGATTTTGGACTCTGAACTAGTTCCTCATTCCTTGCAGGTTTAACTAAAGACTAATCAGCTGAAGTTTAATTGTTTAATTGTAATTTTTGGTGTCAGTAACAGATTTTTGGAAAAGTTGGTGTTCAAACCTCACCCTGAGCCACAGAAGCTTGAATAAAACACATTTTTAATTTAGTACTAGAATAAAAAGTACTAAAGAGAAAGGTAGGTAGCAAATTGAACCTAATAGGTTTTGATCATGGGTCATCATTTGAATTACTTCTGACCCATGAGAGTGACAGCCCTGGTCCCAGGAGAGGCTCGTGTAGCCCAGCAGCCCATGTGGCAGCACCAGAGCCTGGGTGAGTGGAAGGACAGGACAAATGAAGGAGTTGTGCTTCCATGCAGAGCATTCTTTGGTGCCAACTGACTGACTTTGACTTATAAGTCTTTCCTTATTTTTCTTTCCCAAAGGGCCCATCCAAGTTGTGACTGCTGCTGTGGAAGCACTGAGTGTCATCCATAGGACAAATGTGAGCTGCTTCTAGTAGATCAAAAAGCACCCTTCAGGTTTTTACTGGTTCTAGCAATGACCTGAGAGGACAAAAATAATATGTTTTCTGGGAAAATAATGCCAGTTAGTATAAGCGCTTCCAAGTTAGTTCTGCAGAAAAGTCTAGATGGTAGTAAATGTCACCTGGATTAATATCTCACAGTGGAGGACTTGGAAGTTTTCAGGTAGAGTGAGGGTGTGAAAACTCACAGAAGTGATTACTCAAAAGACTGATGGGCCACAAAGTTTAACAATAATAGATTAATACAGGTCTGTTTGTGCTCCTCTCTAGGTTGTAGGAGGTGCTGGTGAGTTGGAAATGGTTGTGAAGTAGCTCTGAGAATGGTGAGGTCAGAGTCCTCACTGAGGCTAGAGCTATTTGTCCTGAACTTCTTTTTCTTACCGAAGATTTGGCAACAATAAATTTCAGTACATTTCAGATCTGTAGTAATAAATGGAAAATACAATCTTACACTGAGTTCTTTGGGAATGGTAAATCCTGAGAATGGCTGGGGGATGCTGGGATGACAGGGGCAGTAGTTGGAGCATTGTTGTAGCTCATGGAGCCAGGAAGAGCTCTGTCACCTCTCTGCTGCTGCTAAGAGAGGAACTTACACGTCTCTGATGTATAAACAAGGGCCACAGATACATGTTGGAAACAAAAGCAGCTGTAGCTGCACTAGGGGTGACAGTAGGGCAGGACTTGTGAAATGGAATCCATAAATGTGCTTTAGCAGCCTTGGTTTAACCTCATTTTGTTGTGTGGTGATAGTGTGTTGGGCTGTGCTGGAGCAGCTGCGGGTGACATGTCCTGGAGCGCTGATCTCAGAGACAGCAATAAGCTGAGGCAGTGCCACTTCAGGCTGTTTCAGCTGAGAATTTGCTGGTTTTACAGAAAAGAAAAACTGTTGATAAATTACAAGAGTTGCTCCTCAGGTGCTAGGATGGTCGTTTCTGTAAAAGAAGTGACCCAGTGCCTGCACAATCACACTTGCCTCTTGTCCACAAGCAAGGTTGGCTCTAGCACAGCCAGAGGGGGCAGGTGCAGGCTTGTGGGATTCCCTTGTGTGTGTGCTGCAGGTGGATCCATATCCCATAAACCAGCAGCAGCAGCATGAGGCAGGCCCAGCACAGCAGCCTGTACAGCCTCCAGCCCATGCAGTCCAGGGAAACAGAGGGTAATTCCCAAACCTGAGGGTCCGAGGCTGGCTGTACTGCTCTGTGGACCACCTCCACCCTTGATGTGTGAAGACATCCTGTGCCTAATGCTGAGTGACCAGGTGCTGTTCCTCCACCCACGGGCTCCTTCCAGCTAAATGGGTTTTTTTCAGAAAAGACAGCTGTGTGTTTATCACTGTGTAAGGCTGTGTGTCACAGACAGGGCGGTAGCTGGGGAGGGATACAACAGCCCCAAGCTCCTTCAGCACAGGAGTCCCTCCCTGTGTGCTGTGGCCAAGGAAACACAGCTCCCATTGCAAGGAGTGGTGGAATGTCCCTCCCAGGGTGGGCCCTGTACTGCTCCTGACAACACAGGGCCCCTTAGGAAGCACAGGTGGTGATGTCCCCTGCTCCTCACTGCCAGTACTAGTCACTCCTGTTTCAAGAGGATGCCAGATCTCCACAAGCCCATTCTCCTTCACAGATGCACTGACACGACCATTGCAGCCTGCACTGCCTGATCACTAAGGTTTCAGTGTCTGGGAGCAAGAACCCCACTGTGGCACTGCCCCCCTTGTCACTGTGACAGTCACGCGCACCAGGGGAGGGTGATCAGGTGCCTCCCCATGAGGACAGGGGGGAGTAAAGGGATTCAGTGGAACACTGTGGGCTGCACAAGCAGCAGCAGGAGCACTGACTGATGACTAGGCCCCCAGGCTCACTCTTTGGCAGATGTGGTTTGCTCAGGCTGTGCCAGTATGATGTGTGTACCTGAGCAGGAGATTCCACCTGCCAGCACAGAGACTCCCACCAAACAAAGTGTGTTCCCCCACCACACAAGCATACTGGTGTCATCCCTTTATGAAATGGCTGCAGTAGTGTCTGCTGAAAGGCTTCCTTTTCTCTCCAACGTACAGAAAACCCTGTTTTGTTCATGTCCCTGCTATGCTGCTGCACGTTTTTCCTGGCAATGCCTAAATCCTGTGTCACATTTACCCTCAGTAGTGTAATCATTGGTTTCCAAGACAGATCAATCCACACCTGGGGTGTCAGCCCTCCACCGCCCCCCTCCTGACATTGCCTGTTGTGTGCAGCAGGTGGGATCCCAAGAGCAGGCTAGGTAGCAGGGGAAATTGGGCTGGGAGGATGTTTACAGTGCCATCCTTTAATCTCTGGACCTATGCTCCCTGCAGTTACTGCGTTTCCCCTGATGGCATTACTTGTTCCATAGAACAGATGTGATTCCATTTGATTCTGGAGTACCTTGAGTACTCCAATTCACAGTCTTGCACCAAAGCAAGATCCCTCCTTTCACCAAGCTCCTTTTTTACCTGGGCATGGCTCTTCTCTGGTAATGCTGTCCCCTGTAAATCAGATGCTTCTCCTCTTGCCCCTCTTTGCCCCGGTTACACTCAAACTTCTCAGGTCTGAAAGTTTAGCTGAATCTGTCACTTCCAAGCTCCTCTCAGGCCAGCTGCTTTTCATTTAGTGCAAAGTGGAATCATCAGCCGCAGGTGTGTACCTGTTCTGTTTCTTGGGGGCTGCAACTGAGGCAGGGTAAGTCCTGTGCTATATAACCAGCCCCACAGCACTTGCTGGCTGTTCTGTTGGGGATTAAGATGAGCCCAGAACCTTTGAAGAAACGTGGTCGTGCTGCTGCCTCTGGGGAAAAAAGATCTAAGAGGAAGCCAAAGAGAAAGGAAGCATTTTCAGTCTACATTTACAAAGTACTGAAGCAGGTGAGTAAATGTTTGTTTTCTGCTAGAAATTACCTTGTACATAAGGTAACTTCTGCCTCTTGTATGTTAGTGCCATAAAGAGCATGGAAAAGAAAAATCTGGGTTTCTAGAGAGATGGGGAAAGAAAAAACAGTGTGGTTGCAGATACAGGAGAGGCCCAGCTGAAGCTTAGAATTTGAGGGGGTGGATTCTAGGGGTAGTAGAGGTGGATCCAGAGCAGAAATTGTTTCCTAGGGGGAATGAGCTCTGGTGCTTAGCTCTGCCTGAAGAAGTAATTTCATGAAAGTCAGTACTGTAGAAATAGCTGCTTCTGGCCCTGTGAGTACATGTCTGGTGATTCTTGATGGGGATATGAGAGCATGTTTGGAAGTGGCCATGGGTTTTCTAGGCCACAGTTGTCAGCATGAGCCTGTAGACAGGACTTGTAGGTGGGAGTATTTCCATCCCTCACAGCCATGTTTTTCACAGGGATTGTAAGAAGGCTCCTTCCAGTGCAATCCCCAAACTCCTACAGCACTATGGGAGCCTGTCCTGAGTTTGTAGTGGCCCACGGTTTGAAACCCTCGGGGTGGCAGCTGCGGGTGCCTTTGGAGTTGGAGCAAAGGGGACGGAGCTGCCGCTCCCTGCAGGTGCTGGGGGGGACCCTGAGCCGCGGTTTGTGTCCCACAGGTGCACCCCGACCTGGCCATCTCGTCCAAGGCCATGAGCATCATGAACTCGTTTGTGAGCGACATGCTGGAGCGGCTGGCGGCGGAGGCGGCGCGCCTGGCGCAGTGTGGGCGCCGTGCCACCCTCAGCAGCCGCGAGGTGCAGGCGGCCGCGCGCCTGCTGCTGCCCGGGGAGCTGGCCCGGCACGCCGTGTCCGAGGGCACCAAGGCCGTCACCAAGTACACCAGCGGCCAGTGACCCCAGGCGCGCCGCCTCCTGCGGGAAAGGCCTTGGCTCTTTCTCAGCTCAGAAAGAGGAACCTCGCGTTGTCTGCCTGCAAATAAAAAATGCATAGAAATACAGGGCGTGGCTTTAATCTTGGCATCACAAATTGTGAGACACTTTAAACTGTGGCCGTGGGGATTGCTTGGGAGGGCTGGAAGAGCAGCTGCTGTTTGACAACAACCATGTGCAACCAGGAGCAGGGACCACAGGGTGTGCCTGGGCAAAGCTGGGGTCGTTGTGGGAAGCATAGTGGGTTCTCTGCAGTTCTCCAAAATCCTTACTATGGCTTTCAGATTCCTGACTGCTAAAAACCTCTGCTGCCTTTGACTGTCCCGCTGTTCTTCAACTGCTTCCTAACTGTGGTGGGTCTTTCTGCCCAAGTTATCAGTTTATACCGGTCAGAATAGATGCTAAATCTCTCTGGGTCAATAGGATCAAATTACCACTGGATAAAGGGTTCTTCTAATGTTTATAAACTATTTTCAAAGCTGTTGTCCTTTGTCTGGGTTTTTTTTTTTCTGGTGGGTTGTGCAAATGAGAATTGTTCCTTGTTAGCTGTTTTTGTGTATTGTTATTGCTGTTGTTTAGTTTGAGTTTTGCTGGTTTTGTGGGGGCTTTTGTTGGGTTTTTTTTTTTTTTCCTTCTGGTGAAAACTTTCTCATTTTCTGGCATAGGCAGAACTGAAGAAAAATGAGCTCACTGACAGGAAAAAAACACACTTTTCTTTCTAGACATGTGGCCATCATCTCTACTTGCTTCCAGTGCCTTTTAAGAGAGCTTTATCTTGCAGGGCTCTAAACTGAGCTAGGGCTGGGTGTCCTGTGTTCTGCCTTGGACCATCATATCATGACTGACCCTCACTGCCTTTCCTTGATCCCCAAGTGCTTCTCACAGGAGGGATGCAGGGCCCTGAAGGGAGCATGGGCGCACTTCTGTCTGTCCACATGGAGCCCACAGGGCTGAGTGCTGTGTCCAGGGCCATTGCCCTGTGGTGGCTGCTTGGCTGCCCTGTAAGCACAGCACCTTCCTGGGGTGTGTGGGGATTCCCACACAGAGCTGCTGCCTCAGGGTCTGTGCTGCAGTGAAGAAAAGGCGTGCTCCATGTTCTGGGTGCAGATCATGCAATAGTTTCAGTTGAAAGGGCCCTTAAAGCCCCTCCAGGTCCCCCTCCCTGCCACAGGCAGGGACACCTTCTGCTAGACCAAGTTGCTCCAAGCCTGTCCGGCCTGGCTTTGGAGGCTTGGGCATCCATAACTTCTCTAGACAACCTGCTGCAGTGACCTTTGTCAGCTCCAGGGTGGGACTGGATGCCTGGTTCTAATGTCCTATCTTCACAGCCACTATCAGGGTGGGAGTACCAGGAGGAACCAGAGCTGTGTGAAGTGTCAAGGTGACAGCAAATGGGGCAATCCTGGATTTCCCCAGCCTGTGAGGTGCTGCTGGGTCTCATGACCTGTGACAGATGCTGATCTCTGGTGGGGGCCAGCCTGGGTGTGCATGATGCTTCTGGGGAGGGCACAGGAGGCAGCAGCAGCACTGAGCATCTCCCTGCAGCTCTGACCCTGCTGCTGCGGAGTGGGGCTGGCTGCGAGAGAGCCAAGGGCTCTGCTGGGGGCTCTGCTTCCTTTTGGCTGCAGGACAGCAGTGGAGAGGGATCTGTTTTCCTCCCTCCAGCCCTGGCGGTGGCTGTGCTGTGGGAGAGGCTGCGTGCTGGCACCAGGGGCAGAGAGCTGTGGGGATGCTCAGCTGCATGCGTGGCTTGGAGGCAGGCCTGTGAGAGTCCAGCCCAAGAGTGGGAGGCCTAAGGTGAGGACAGGCAAGTTTTGCCTTGATCCATAATTGTGGAAAGGAACTGGGCTCTAAACATACCTGAAAGTGAGATTAAAACATGAATGAGGTTACATGTTGGTAAGCAAAGCAATAATTCAACTTTTTTTTTTCTTCATAAAAGAGAAAAGCAAAGAAAAAAAGAAGGAAATCCCAAGAATAATTTTGAAAGGCACAGGAAAGGGGTGAGCACCACCACGGGTCCAGAGCTGGCTTATAGAGTGCAGTGGGGGAGATCTGTGTTGGTGTGATGGGTCTTTGCCTGTTGGGTTCCCTCTGAGAGCTGGCAAGCAAGCCAGAGAGGGAGCAGAGCCAGACCAGCAGGGTGAGGCACGAAAAGCCTCATACGAGCAGCCAGGACAGCAAAGACTTTATCATTTTGTAGATTTTGCAGCCCCTGTGGCAGGTAAGGTACTTGCTTACAGAGGATGTTGAACGTGCAAGGTCACAGCCACCTCCTATCAACAGCAGGAATATTGAGATCCTCATCTTTGCTTGCCAAAATGTCCTTGGCTGCTCCTTAGCATCTGGCCAAGTTTGCCTGATGTATGAAAAGTCTATTACTTGCTTGCCTCATGTATCACCTACAAGCTCTTTTAATGACCAGTAAAGGGGGTGCCTCATTTTCTAAAATAAACCAGTTTCTGTTCATTATTGGAGGCAGTTCAAAACTTTAACTTACAAACCTTTACCTTTGAGGAGACAACGGAGAAACATTCCTTAGTTTTGACGCATTCACTACAGCTTCTTTCCCTTTGCAGCAGCTGCTCAGCCGCGCTCTGAGGGACGGGCAGCGCTGAGGAGCCCGGAGCTGCAGTTCTGCTCCTGCCCTGGAGATGGGTCCCTCTGCCTGCCTGAGCTGGGATCCATCCCTGCCGAGGGAGCGGGAGCCCGGATCGGAGCCCTGCCCGGCTGTCTGTGACTGCCCGAGCCCAGCTCGGAGCAGGTTCCCCGGGTCCCTCTGCCCGAGCCCAGCTCGGAGCACTGCCCGGGGACCGTGCTCGTTCCTCTGCCGGCAGCCCAGCTCGCTCGGCAGGTGCCTGGCTGGCTCTGTGGATAAGGTGCTGGTTTATGAGAAGTCAGAGGCTGTCTCCTGCAGATGTCTGATAGAATATCGAGCACCGGGTGAGCCCTGGAGGAGTGAGGATTTAAAGCTATAGGTGCTTCGTTCTCCAGTGCTCTACTTTTGCATCCTGCTTCGTGTCACGTCCCCCTCTTCCTCCCACTCCCAACAAAGACCTGAAGGATGGAGCTGGAGATTGAGCTCGCGTTCCTCTTACTAGATCCCTGCATTCCTCGGAGATGCGGCAGGGAGTGCAGATGCACGGAGGGGCAGAAGGAGGAGGAGGAGGTTGCTCCTGCAATGAGGGAGTTCAGCGCTGAACCTGGCCACACTGTCCTTTTCACATTTCCCGTGTGAGGGGTTTCTCTCTTGCTGTGCAGGAATCCTGCTCGTTTCCCCACAGTTAGTCCCCCTGGAGCTGCACAGGATGTCACACAGGCTGCCTTTCCCTGAAGCCTCACCCTGTGTTTAGCTGATGAGCTTTGCTGAGAGCCATGCCTCAGCTCAGCTGCTTTCACACCGGGCTTGTGGCTCCCGTGAGATGTGGGCAAAGCTGCTTTTAGGCTCTGCTGCCCGGTGACAGAGCACTGGTCACTGTGAGAACAACTCAGAAGTACTCAGGTTACACTACAAACAAAACTTGGAGCCTGTGCAGGTTCTCTTCCAAAGTGTGCTGGGGCTGCCTTGCTCCACAGAGTCTGTCTTTGTCCAGATCTGCCTGTGTCCTCGCAGATCTCACAGCAAGTTTTTAGTGCTGCAACACTTAATCACTCTGATGTTGCATGTCCCTGGCCCCATGTCTGTGTTCTGACTAAGCTGTGCGTGTCTGTGGGCTAGAAACATTTTTTTTCCTTTGTCCCTTTCTTCAACCTCTCAAAAAGAGCACTATAGTGCTGAATGAGTGTTCATGAAAATATCCCCAGTGCCTGTGCTCTGTTTTTTGTTCTCTGAGACAGCAGTGGCTTAAGAGCATGTGCTCTTTCTCTCACACAGAGGAGGAGCAGGAGGCAGAGCATCCCTGAGGTCTGTCAGGAGGGCAGCAGGTTTGGGGGGAGGGAGCTTTTTTCACTGCTCACTGGCAGCAGTGAGCAGACCTGTGTGCATTCCCCTTGCCATGTAGTGTCCCTTGGCAGCCGTGCTGCCAGGTGGTGCTCTGGTGTCTCATCAGACACTGCTCCAAACAGCACAGGAGGAAAATGAGCTGGTGATGGATAGCCCTGGTGATGCCAAAGCTGTTAAAATATGAACCTCTGATGTACAGCCGGGGTTCCAGGGATGGACTATCAGCCTCTGTGTGCTCAGCTGCTTGTGTTGGGAATGCTGCTGCTCTGGGTCACTTCCCTTCTGTTCAGGCTGGGCTTGGCTGCTGTCTCTGAGGGCTGGCAGCTTGTGGTGGCCTTGGAATCCCTGCATAGAGGAAAGGAGAGGGGGCATACTCCAAGGTCAGGCAGGCACTCCCTCATCACCAATGCACTGTTGCCTGAAGCTCTGTCACCCCTGATGCTGCCAGTGCTGTAAGGGCACCGAGCATCCTTGGAGCTGTCTCCACCTGTGTTCTCCCCAGCAAGGGTTGCTACAAAAAGTTTGTTTCCTTGGGATTTTTCTTTTTTTCATGCTCTGTGTGCTCTGGATTCCCACAATAATGCTGCTTTCTTCATCTCCCCTGCTCAGGATTGTGCCTGGGGTGTGGGAGGTATTCAGACTAAGTGAAAAGGTAAATCTTATGTTGTAACCACAAACCACAACTTCCAGGGCCATATAAAGGGGGTCAGGAGGCATCCTTGCTCTCATCCTTGTCCTCTCCCAGTGCAGCCCTGCCTTACCTGATGCCATACTGGGCAGAGACAGGAAGACCTGCTGTCTGGTGAGGTGACCCTGACCTGGAGCCCTGGGGTGACTCACAGTGTCCCTGGTGCCTGGAAGCTGCTCTGCGGCTGCAGGTCACTGGGATGGGGACACCAGGTGTGCTCTCACATGAGCAATGGGCTGGCCTGGGCTCAGCACAGGTACCACTGGTGCCCTGTTTGGCCTCTGAGGAAGAGGAGGAGGAAGCTGCCATGTGGCCCCATGCCGGGTGTAGGGCTGGAGGAGAGGATGACATGGGCAGAGTGGCCCCATGAGGAATGGCTGCTGCAGGCCACACGCCGTTTTCCCATTAGTGAGTGTTTAGTTCAGCGTTTTAAATAATTGTGTCCTCGGAATGATATTTAAAATCCATTTGGGAGGCAATGAGGCAGGAAAGTGCCTGTGCCATTGTGATGACGCTGCGCGGGCCGTGCCACACATGCATATTACAAACTCGTTACAGGCTCGTCTCCACGCACGCTGCTCCCTCCCCACAGCCTCCTTCCGAGGCTCTGCATGCCTCTCCTCCACCATGGCTGCAGTGCTTGGCCCTATGGAGACATTTATGTGACAAGATAGATGTGGTGTCCTCTGGGGTGAGGGATGAGGCACAGCCAGGTCACGGCACCTGGGTGCTGTCCATGGGAATGGAGGTGTGTGGGCCATGCCTGGTGATGGAACTCTTGTTCAGGGCTCCTGGCCTTCACCTGTGATCGCTTTCTGACCAGCCCTTGACTTGTGTCACTGCAGGTTCCTGACCCTGAAGCCGCAGGGCTTTCAGCTGGGGTGCTCAGGGCACTGTTGGAGTTGTGTCAGCTGTCCTGGGCTGGCTCTGAAGCTGAGGACAAGCCTGTGTCCCTGAATGTCCATGCATGAGCTAGAGGGACTGGTGTGAAGGAGCTGATGGAGCAGCAGCAGTGGTTCTGTGGGTGCTGGTTAGTGCTGGCTGGGAGAGTGGCCTTGCTGCTCTTTCTGTTTCTCTCTGACTGCTGTGTGGGCACCCTCAAGCCATGCAGGATGGAAATCCTCTGTGGGAGGACAGGGCAGTATTCAGTCCTTATCCTCTTCCTCCTGACCATCTTCAGACTCTCCTAGCCAGGGTCTCCACTGTGGTTTTTCTCAGTGCTGCCTTGTGACCAAACATTAGTGGGGTGAGGATGAAAGCCCCAGGTGTACTTACAGATGTTGTATTCTGACATTTGTCTCTTTCTCAGTGACCCAGCTGGCTGTTCTTCTCGCTAGGAAATGGATGGCTCTGCTGGAAATGATCTGCTGGCACCCTTTTCTCTGCCAGCAGCTGAGGACCCTCAGTGGCCTCAGTGTCCCTGTGGACTTTCCTGCTTGGCACCTGTGGGTGCAGGGCTTGGACATGCTGAAGGAGTCTGCTTGTGTTTTGTGGCTTCGGTGGTTTTTTTTTGTTTTTTCCTTTCTGTGTGAGTTTTTTGTATGTAGTTTTGTGTTGATTGGTTTGTTTGAAGTGGTTTTAGGGATTTTTTTGTTGTTAGCCATGGGAATGGGAGAAAATGTCCAGGGTAGCTGGTGCAGTCAAGGACGTGCAGACCCAGGAGTGTGAAATGCTGAGTGTGAGCAGGGGTAATGGGTGGGGGAGCTCCTCCCAGGGACCTTTCCTGGATGGCCTTGGGTGTGGGAACAGTGCTGAGTGAGAGGGGCTTGTTTGGGATTCTGGTCCCAAGCCCCTAGCTGGGTGAAAATGATGGCATTGGTTCCAGGAACAGCACAAGTTGTAAGGACAGTTGGAGAGGAACTAGGAGTTCTTAGTTTGTCCTCTTCCTCATGTCTTAGGGAATCCAGACTTCCTGTGCTCAGAGTTCCCCCAGTCAGGGCTGCTGCTATGAGCCCTCACGTGGCTGGAGGAGACCGAAGCTCGAGTGTGGGTTCCAGAGTGGAGCTGGACATGCAGCCACTGCGTCCTTCAGGAGAAGAATGTGCTCCCAGCCCAGCACCAGGGCATGCTGCACTGGCACAGAGCAGCTGTGCTGTGGCAATGGGAATGTTTGGCATGATCCCAGTCCTGGGACTGGTTCATGGACCCTCTTCAGCTTCAAGGCTCTCTTTGCTCTGGTCTGGAAACAGCTGCCAACAGGAACACAAGCAGTCTGGCTCCCTGTTTGACCAGCACCTCCAGCCACACCATGAAGAACTTGGCTACAGTTTGGAACCAATGTGACAGTGTTGCACAAGGCGTTTTTCTCAGGGCTCCCCCCTCTGCCCTTCTGTATCCTGCCCAGCCCTGTGGGCAGCCAGCCTTGCTGCCCAGGAAGGGGCTGATTCCAGAGCGGTGTGTGGTACTGGTCAGGCTCTTTTGGTCCCTGTGGGGAAGAGCTCTGTCCTTAGGACTTTATGACTTCTGAGCCCGAGTCTGATCCAGGCCTTTCCCAAGTGCCCTCTCCCACCTGCCTCCCTGCCATGGTTGCCCCACCTTGCTCTGCCTGTCTCTCAGTAGGAGCACTATGTGGAGCAGGGGCTCTCTGCAGAGCCAGCAAGCACAAAGAGCATTCCAGGCTGCCTGCCACCCCTCTCTGCACCTAGTCCGTGCTGGTGATTGCACCCAGCAGCTGAAAATAAGCTCTTGGAAGAAGGGGAGGTGGTGATGAGGAGCTGCCAAGC
Source organism: Ammospiza caudacuta (assembly GCF_027887145.1). Lineage (NCBI taxonomy): Eukaryota > Metazoa > Chordata > Aves > Passeriformes > Passerellidae > Ammospiza > Ammospiza caudacuta. Next base: position 206,986 of record NC_080593.1, read on the forward strand.
CAGGCTATTTATACTGGGTGATTCAGGCCTCTGCCTGAGTCCAGCCAGATGCAGGGGAGCTGGAACCCAGGAGCAGCCTGCAGAGGACAAACCCTTGAGCAAGAGGGTCTTTGCTGTAATAGCTCGTTCACTGTGTGGCTCAGCCTCCTCTGGTGAGTTACCTGTGATGGACTGCACCTCTCCTCTCCGCCCTGCCCCTCAGCGTCGGCTGCAGCCGGCTCCCTGGAAGGATTCCTGCAGTGTGAGGTCCCAGCACAGCCAGCTCAGCCTGAGCCCACATGGCTGGGGGCACCAGCTCGGCCGCCTGGAGCCACTGCAGTGCCAGGACCTGCTGGTCCAGAATGCACTCTTCACTGGAGACCTGGACATGGTGCAGAAGTACTTCACCAAGAGCTCCGCCATCAATCTCATCATCGAGACCAGGGGCGATGTGCTGCGCTGGACCAGCAGCAAATGTGGTGGGTAGGAGGGACTGGGACATGGTGGGGATAGAAAATGCCCAGGATGTGGTCCAAGGATAGGGCTCAGGCACCTGAGAAAAATATTGAAAGGAATCCCCAGTGGTGGAAGAAGGACTTGAGAAGAACAGCTTTAGTGTGAGGAAGGAAGTCTCCAAGGCTGTACAACAGGTAGTAGCAGGCTTGTTGAAGGTGGCATGAGGCAGATCTACTGGGAAATAATGAGAATGGGGCCCCTGGAAGAGTTGCTGGAGAAGCGCATCCTCAGGACTGTCCTGTTAGAGATTGCTGGGACGGATGTGAAATACCTGTGAGTGGGGAGTGTGCATGGGTGGAGAGGCACCAGAATGCTGCTCTGTTCTGTGACACAGATTTTACAAGGGGAGCAGAAGTCCAGTCTATGAGAAAGATGGTGGAAGCAAGCTTTCCTCAGTGACAGGAGGCAGGAGCTGATCATTCTTGGTGTTTCTTTCCATCTGTACATCTCACTTGTCCATCTCTACCTTGTCCAGGCACATCTTGGGGCTACTTTTACTTGCCTTCTCATCAGTATGGTCTGTAAGCTCCTCAGTAAGCAGTGCAGCTGGTGTGTGTGTCCAAGGCAGAGGTGCGCTGGGCAGCCTGGGTGTGCCCTTGCTCTTGCTGCTGTCACCTGGTGAGCTGGTGCAGGCAGACTCCCAGAATTTAAGAGCGTCAAGTGGGGAAGGCCTTTAACTGTATTTGTCCTGGTTTAGGGCAAATCTGGTGGAGAGCCTCCTCAACAGAAGGCTGGTGGCAAAAGCCACCCATAGGAGAATGGAAGAGCTGTTGACAAAGCTGAAATGAAAGCTCTGCTTTCCCAGGGGAGCAGGCCAAATGTCCTGGTGCTGAGACAGACAACAGCATTCTGTGGGGATCCACTGCAGCAAGAGACAAACGGGGTGCGTGGGCTTGCCAATGCACATGCTGCTACTGGAGAGTGGGGAAGATTATTGACTGAGTTGCAAGATTTGTAAGACCCGGGTTTTGAATTGTTACAGTCTATTTAGAAATGAAATCACTGAAATCACAATCACTTTTGTGTAAGTGAGATAATTAGTCAGTAAAATACAGACTGAGTGTGGTAACTCCTGTCTTGTGCCAGGCTGGCAGGCACTGGAGCAGCCAGGCTCTCTGCTGGTAAAAGTTTGTGTCCCAGAGAAAATGGAACAACATGAAACAACCTCATGCAGAAATTTCTCTAACCAACAAAGTTTCAAGACGTGAAAAACTCAACCAAACAAGATTATTCCTCAAGCACAGAGCAAAAATGTGCTGCCAAATTTGTCAGATAAGAATACATAACAAAAACCAAACCAAACCTTCATGCTACCTGAGGCTTGTCTCTGTATCTCACTGACCATGCAGGGACAGGTTCCCAGAACTCAGTGACCTTAACGGTAGGTTCTAGTGACCTTGTCCTTCCTAGATCACCTTGCTGGCATTTTAAGGTGCCCAGAGGAAGTGTAAACTGTCTGGTGTCACTGATACTTACACCACTTGCTGCCTCCCTGGTGTGTGACTGGGAATCTCAGGCTCCCATGGGATACCTTCTTATATCCTTGTGTAAATAGAGGGTCCTATCAGGTGCGAACATCTGCCAGGTGCTTCCCTTTCTTTACCTTTTTGTAGGTACGTTTCAGTCAGACAAGGTGAAGTTTGCACACACAGAGCAAACTGGATGCTGTCAGCATAGGACTTGCTCATTTACTGAGAAGGGTAAAGTTCCCTGTCTTACACTCAACTCTGGTCTTTTGGTAATTGTTGCTTGGTGGTCTGTTGGGGTCACTTAACTGGTGTTTAGCTGCATGATCTGAGTAGTTCCATGACACAAAATTAGACTGAACTCCACTAGCCTTGCATGCAGTTTGACATGTTCTCTGGATCGCATGGTGTGGCCGGTATGTGCACGGTGCTGATGACAGTGAGCAGGGCACGCTCTGCTGTGAGCCGGGTGGGCAGGCTGGCTGTGCGAGCCGAGTGGGCTCAGAGGAAAGCACCAGCTCAGGTGACAGCACTGCAGTGAGCAGCCAAGCCAGGGGAGTGTCTGAGGGCTGAAAGGGAGCACTAAAGCTGTGCAGGGGCTCTGTGCAAGGCTGGATATCAAGAAAGAGGAGGAAGTGGGGAGGGTCTAAAAGATAATTACCTCCAACTTTTCCCATCCTTTTACCTATTTCTACCATTTATTTGGCTTTGATTAAAACTAGCTGTCCTGTAGCTTATTTTAAAATCTTCCTAGTGCCAATGGCTCAGGTGCAACTGGTAGATGGGTGGCAGTGCTGGAGACATATGCGGAGCCAAGAGGTGAACAAAGGCTTGGAGATGTGTATGGAGCTGCTGGGGTCATGCTGTTGTGGTCTGGGCAGCACTGGGCAATACACTGAGTAGGCATGAAACCATTTCCATCTCTGTCGTCTTAGCAATGTTTCGTCCCCATTTCTACCCGTCAAGCTCCCCTGCCCTCCCTGATGGTCTCCCCTTCACAGCAGGGCACTGATGAGGTACTGCTGCCTGAGTGGAGAGCCTTTATCAGCCTCTTGGCCCCAGCATTTGGTCACAAGGTTTCCTGGAATAGAACAGCTGAGACTTCAGCTGTGCCCAGCCTGAGCCAGAGAGGGGTGTGATGTGTTCCCCTCCCTGTGAATGCCCTGGGCTGTCTGGCAGGCAGGCAGACTCTCAGCCCAAACAAGGCTGCCGGTGGGGCTGTGCCTCAGAGCCTGGCTGGGTGCACCGGCAGCTCCTGTCCTGCTCTCTGGGGAGAGCCTGCTCGGGTGCTATGGGCAGCACCACAGGCAGAAGAGACAAGAGCCAGGAGCCCATCCGCACACGGCAGGCACATGGCCCTGCCCAGGTGTTCTGGCAGGCCCTGCTGGCTGGGGATCAGGGCACCATAGCCGAGATCCTCGGAGATCCTCAGAACAACCTGAGCGCCAGCACTGTGTTTGACAGCAGCGACCTGGAAGAGTGGAAGAATTACCGCTTCAACCCCCGCGGGCTGAGTACGGGGAGCAGCGGGGCTCAGCCTGGGCTGTGGGGCTCAGCCTGAGCTGTGTGCTGTGGGGCAGGGCTGCAGTGGGGCTCAGCCTGGGATGTGTGCAGTGGGGCATGGCTGCAGTGGGGCTCAGCCTGGGCTGTGTGCTGCAGGGCACTGCTGCTGGGGTTCTGGGTTACGGGTGCTCCTTGGCTTGCAGAGCAGTGGGAACAGGAACAAGAGCATGGAGGTGTGGTCAGGTTCCCCATTGTTCCTTGTGGAAAGGGGTTCCTGTTTCTGAGAGCACAGGGTGCATCCAGGAACCCTGGTCCCTGCCACAGGGATTGTCTTGAGTGCTTGGGAGCTGTGGGCTCCCACTGCGGGTTGTGCCAGACTGACACAACATGGTTTAGACCTTTGAAATGGTCCTGTCACAACAGGACAGCCTGTGATGGCTATCACAACAGGAGTTAGACCTTTGAGACGGTGCAGTTTGAACCTGGCCCTGGAAAACACAGGTGACGTACTACCTCTGCAAGAAGGAGCTGAGAGGATGCAGTGTGGAACACACCATGCAGTCTGGGATATCTCCAGCTCAGTTTGGGTAGGCAGTAAGAAGCACAGTTTAAGGAGAATTTTCCCTGTAGCATCTGCAGGCTGTCAGCCAGCAGAAAGCACTGGCTCAGCTGTGGGTTGTGCTGGGTCAGCATCTTTGAGAGCTGGCACATTTCAGCCCCTTGCTCTCTCCTAGGCTCTAGATGTCCAGCTCTGCTGTAGCTTGTTGTCTGCACCCTGCTCAGGGCTTGTTTGAATCCCTGTGTGTGTGGTAGTTGGCTCTGACACATCTCTACAGCCTGGTTCCTTGTGCTTGTGGTGCTTCACACACAGTGTGTGGCCCAGCCACCTCATTGCCATCAGCCCTGCTCGTGCCCCAGACCCTCCATCTGCTGCACCCCTGAGAAGAACAGCCCCGTGTCCCCCCTGAGGCACAGGTGAAGGGCACGCTGCCCAGAGCAGCCTCTGCGGCTCCCTGGAGCTCCCTGTCTGCACGGCTGTGTGGCCTGAGCGCCTTCCAGGGATCTCTGCCTTGGGGCCAGTCCCAGTGCAGCATCTTGCAGGGAAGGGCCTTGATGTTCCCTGAGGGGAAACACCCGTCTCTCAGGGGATGTACCTCAGGGAAAAGGGCACGTGTTTGTGCACCGCGGCTGGACGTGGCTGCCTGAGCTCTGTTTCCCCGCAGGACTGTGGTCGCTGAGCTACGAGCAGGAGCTGACCACGCCGCTGCACATCACGGCGGGCCGGGGCTACACGGAGTGCCTGCGGCTGCTGCTGCTGCGCGGCGCCGCCGTGGACCTGGCCCCGGGCGGCAGGACGGCCCTGCACGAGGCCTGCGCGGCCGCCAGCGCGGCCTGCGCGCGGCTGCTGCTCCGCGCCGGGGCCGACCCCGAGGCCGTGTCTGAGCAGGGCCACCGGCCCCTGCACCTCTGCAAGAGCTCCGGCTCCATCGGGTGAGTCCTGCCTGCCGGGGAACAGCCAGCCTCCCGCCCCTCAAGGCTAGTCCCGTGTGGGAGGGTCCCTCCTCACCCCTAAGGGTGGGCTGGTGGGTGCAGAGCGGGCTGGCCCTGGTGCCTGCTCCTGCAGCGGGATCGGCCCTGAGCTCCAGCAGGTGACTGCAAGCTCATGTCCCTAGCGGGCGCAGCTGAGGAGCCAGTGGTCTCACTGTAATGTTCAGGGTGTTCCTGCGCAGATCCGCTGTGCGTGTGAGCAGGCACAGGTGTGACAACACTTGGGAGGTCTGTGCAAAGTTAGCTGCACAGGGTGGGCAGCATCTCTGCTCACCAGTCATCCCGGCTTAAAAACACTGCTCCAGGGCACGAGGAGCAGGGATTTTCGGACTCTGGGGAAAAGCTGGGATGGTACAGCTGTGGGAGCTGCTGGGAGGTGGAGATGAGGAATGGCCAGCAAGTCGCCTTGGCCCACACAGGTGTGTCCAGGAACTGCTGCAGCACGGTGCCAGTGTGAACAGCCAGACGGAGGAGGAGCAGGACACAGCGCTGCATGTGGCATCGCGGCACGGCCTGGCAGAGCACGTCCAGCTGCTCCTGCGCCACGGGGCTCAGCTGGAGCTGAGGAACAAGGAGGGGCAAACGCCGCTGAATGCTGCCTGTGCCCAGCAGCACCAGCCCCAGGACATGGACCGCTACTACCGCGTGTGCCAGCTGCTGGTGGAGAGCGGTGCCAGTGTCAACGCCGAGGACCGCGACCGGCAGCACCCGCTGCACCTGGCCTGCAAGAATGCCAACGCTCAAATCGCGGAGCTACTGCTGGCCCGTGGTGCCAATGTCAATGTCATGAACTACGGCGGCAACACGGCCCTGCACAACATCCTGCAGGTGGCTGCCTACCGGCGGGAGCACCGCCCGGAGCTCGTGGTGCGAGCGCTGCTCAACCACGGCGCCGTGCGCGTCTGGCCGGGCTCCCTCCTCAAGGTGCGGGGACTGGGCGGGAGGGGAAGGCTGTGAGCAGCACCAGGGCCCCCTGGGCCCTCCTGTCACAGCCGGGCTTGTTCCAAGGCAGCCTGTTCGCTGCCCTGCCCTGTCCGGGAGAACTGCCGGTATTGGCATGGGAATCCCTGATGCTTTCTCCTGGGGTGTGTTTTGCTGTATTACTCTCCTGCTTGTCTGCTAAGCTGTGTAGACAGCACTCACCCCAGTTTCCATAATTACTTGCTCTAGAAATTGTTGGTCCTTTTCCTCTGGAGGCGTTTCTTCTCGGGGGCACACCCTCCAGCTCCTGCTGTCTCTGCAAAACACCCGCAGACAAAGGGTTAATTTCCTGTCTTAATTCCTGAGCACTGCATAATTACCCAGCCCGGAGATCAGCAGATTGCTCTCCCCTTTGGGAAAATACAGGAAAATCAACAATTAACACTAATTAATCTCCTATTAACGCCAGATAATGAGGATCACTGGTACAGCCAGAATAGACTCTGACAGCTACTGCTGGCCTGGGCCATGGGGAGTGGCAGCCCGGAGCCAGGGAAATCTGCCTCTGTGCAGCTTTGCCTGGGTGGGGTGCTCTCCAAAGGCTGAAATGTTGCTAGGTACACGGCACTGGTGTGTCACCTGCACCTACACCAGTGTGGAACACACCAGAGATGATGTACAAATACCTGTGAAGTCCTCTGCGGTTCTGTGCCACCCTTGACGTGGGCCCAGCACTGCTCTAGACACAGGTACAGATGTCTCTGCAGCCAAAGAGGCACAATCCTGCATCCCTGAGCCCTGGTGTGGCCCTCAAAAGAGGCATGGTGTGCTGTGCTCTGTCTGATCACAAAGTGAATGCCCGTCCCTGCCCTGGAATGGCTCATGCTCTAACTACTGCAGTGTGAGGTAAGGAGTCTGGTTCAAAGCAGTGTTGGTGTTTATGAGCTCCTTGCAGCAGTGAAGCTGGTGGGGTTCATCACCCCAGCCATGCACGATGGTCTCTGTGTCTCAGGAGGAGCTGTGGGTTGTGCTGAAGGCAGCCGTGCTGTGCATGTTGAGTGATGGCTCAGCCCTCCTCTTTGCAAGGAGGGATGCTCTGGTGCTCCATACCTGCACTGGTTTTTCTCTCCTGGGTCACAATGAGGGAAGGACAGGAGTTCACCAGATTTACTATATCTGGTTGAGCAGTACTTTAGGAGGTGAGTGGGACTTGCAGGATCTTGCCAAATGATGATGATCACCTGCTCTTGATGCCTTAAGTTTTAGCTTTCATATTTTCCAGACTCTGTACTGCATTAGTGTATAACTCTGAACTTTACATAAAGTGTTAGCAAGCTCTCTTCACAGCTTAGTCAGACAAAACAATCCCTTTCCAGCCCCAGAACCAAGGATACCATTCCAGCTTCAGGCCCAAAACCTGTAAACAACAGTGAATTGAGGAGAGCAAACTGGGAGGATGGGGCTGCATAACCTAGAGCTGGAATTGGACAATTAACCCCAATATGTAAATGGACCAAAACTTATAAAAATATGACAACCTGTGACTCGGAGTCCATCTTGGGTGTAGGCTCAGGCAGGCTCTTGTACTGCCCAAGGTGCATCCTTTGAAGGCCTTTTAATCAATCCCTGCTATATTCCTTGAGCACTGTCCAGCCCCTGTTCCAGGTGGCCTCTCAAGGCGTCTGTCTGTCCATGCCAGGTGCTGCGGTGCTGCCACAGCTGCCCGCGTGTCATCGAGGCCCTGGTGAACAGCTACAGCCATGTGCGCGTCTCCGAGGACTGGCTGGCAGCAGTTCCAGCAGAGGTGGTGCAGGTAAGGGACCCAGTGCTGGCTGCTGCTGAGGAACGCGTGTCCAGGCCCTGGTGGGTTCTGCCAGGGAGGGTTGGGTGGAGCTGGGGCTGGCCAGGGGGGTTGCAGGCACAGGGATGGGGCTGTTGGCGATGGGGAGGATGCTCCATAGTGAGGCAAGTGGATGTCTGGTTCTACCTCTGCTCCCAGGGTGATATCTTCAGCAGTGCATGCCTCTGCTTCTTTTTTCTCTCTGTAGAAATACCCATGTTTCTACCAGTCCCTTTTCTCCCTGGGGCACAGACCTCGCTCCCTGCAGCACCTGGCTCGCTGCGCGCTCAGGAGCCTCCTGGAGGGCCGGCTGCTGCTGGTCCTGTCCCAGCTGCATCTGCCCAGTGCCTTGCACCAGTTCCTGCTGCTCGGCTTCGAGGATGTTCTCTACTAGGGGTGGCAATTCCAGTCCTGCTGTGCCTTTCTGTGCACATGTTCCACCTGCCAGTGCAGTCTGTGCTTTTGCAGCTCCCCCCTTCCCCTCAATCCATCCTGCCTGGCCACATCAGCACCCTGTGCCAGGCCTGCTGCTGGGTCCCAGTCCCAGCCAGCCTTGTGCTCGGCATCATGCACCTATTTGGGAGTGTTCTGTTTGTCCATGCTAATCCAGACAGACTCCAGACTAACAAAAGGAGGTATGGGAATCAGGGAATTTTGTGGTACAAGGAGCAAAGACACTGCAAGGATCACAGGCTTAGTAGCAGGTTTCCAGATTCCCTATCCCAAATCCAAATACCCTAGACTGTACTAGGCAACTCTGGTGCCCTGGATGATTGCTGTGGTCCTGTCTTTAGTCAAGTTGCTTGGTCTGTAACCAAAGGTGTTTGGAATAAATCCTGTTCTTTATACCAAACCAACCTGAGCATGAATTCATTTATTTTAAGATTGTCCTGACAGAGCTCACCTGACATGCCAAGGGGGGGTGGCATGTGCACTCAGAGCTGTGCACCCACCTGCTTCTCAGAGGGAAATGTGTGGTGGGTGTTCAGTCAAGCCCCTTTCATGAAGGTGCAATGTCTGGGTTACCTGGCTCAGGAGCTTGGGGCAGGGTGGCTGTGCTTGTGCAGCACTGAGGACCTTGCTGGTGGTGGGAAGGAATGTGTCCTGGGACTGCTGCTCCCAGCCAGGGCACAGTGCATGGTCACACTGTGCAGGGTCACACTGCCTGGGCTGCACCACTCCCTCGACAAGGTGAAGGGAAATGTTTTGTCCTGCGCCATAAGACATAAGACACAGTTATGAAGAAAAGGAGGCACTATCCCTCCTTTAAGATCTGCTGTAAGCTGCATTACTGCCTCTGGCTCAAGGAATGCCCGAGCACCAGGGCTGTGGCTGGCACAGGTGTGCAGGGCAGTGGGTCCCTCCTCCTGCTGCACTTGCTCTGCCGGGCCTCTCTCCACGGCCACGGCCACAGCAGGACTCTGCAACATGCTGCTCTGAGGGGAAAGCTGTGTGACAGACCCAGAGGTGCTCTCTGCTCCTGCCTCTCTGGGCACAGGGGCTGTAGCTCTGTGCCCTCAGCCCTGCTGCTCTGGTGATGTGAGCCCCAAACCACACTGAGAGGTTGATCCTGCTGTTCCTAATGTGCCTGCACTGCTGGTGTGTCACAGCAGGAATGCCAACAGGGATGTGTTCATGTGCTACAGGTGCACACAAGGTGCCTGGAAGCACTTGTGCCTGCCTTTATGTAGGTGCTATTGCAGCATAGAGATGGTTTATCTCAGGATATGTGCTTTATGACACACAGGGTCAGAGAGGTGAGGTGTTGGCTTGGGGTGACCACAACCATCTGCAAAACTGGCATGAAATGTACAGGGGAGCCAAAGTTTCTGAAATACGTGGATGATGGCCTGCCCTCTCACCATGGGCCAGTGGTGCATCTCCCTTGCACCAGTGTGGGGAGGGAGTCTGAAGTTACCTCCTTCCTACTGGCTGAACCTGCTTGTCTGCTCAGGTCATCTGTTTATGTGATCAGGGTTGGAGATCTTGTTCCCAAAGTCTAATCACCACTTTAGAGAGTTCATTTTTAGCCAGATGATGTCTGTGAGCAAAGGACGAACAGAAACAGGAAGGTCTGCCCTTTCTGGTGGCAGCACAATTTGGGATTGCCTCAGCCTGGCCTGGTGTCCTGCTCTGAAGGCAGCCTGCACACCTGGACAGGTACACCACCCCTCTCTCCAACACTGTCCCTATGCCTGCATCAACTTGTGCTCAGTAATGCATGCTCAGCCATAGTACTACCTCCTCAGAACAGGGAAGAGTTGAATTTCACAGTTGGCTTTATTTTGCAGTTGTTACTTGTGGCTGTCAGGCTTACAGCTGCTTCCTGGGTCTCGCTGGTTGCTTTGCCAGTTTTGAGGCTGATGGAGGCAGCTCCAGCTCCTCCAGTGGGAAGAGGTGAACACACAGGGTCTGGTTTCTGCAAAGGCAGGGGCAGACGGAGCTCTGGCACTCCCTGGTCCTTCCTGCATGGAGGTGGCCCAGACAGGCACCTGCTGCAATGGAGGACACACCGTGGGGCTGCAGGTACATTTCCAGGGCTCCTCCTCCTTCCAGAGCCATCAGATTTGCAGACAGAGCATGCTGGTGTGCCTGGGAGGGCTGAGGTCAGGTGGGTGGAGAGAGGAATAGGCCATCCCTGGCCACATATCTCCAGAAACTGAGGTTTGTCTGTGCTCCTACCAAAATTGAAAGGGGCCTGAGTTCATTATGCATAAGGATACTCCTGGATAACATTCTTCAAGGAATGTGAGGCTGGTAGGAAAAAGGGAGAACCTTTTACCGCATGACCAATGCAACTGGTGGGAAAAAACTGAACTGAATCAAACCAATCCACCAGAAAAGCTTCTGGGAACTCCAGCCCTTTGGCAAATGGAAACAATCAGAAAGGTTCAAGCTAAGATGCAGGCTGACTGCAAATGCTCTGACTTCAACTCAGTTATGCTAATTGATTAGCAATTGATTTTCAAAAACATTTACAATAACAGATTTAAAAAGATTTAATGTTCCAGAGCACATTCTGGCAACTCAACAAGCTTTGCTATTTTCTCAGGTTTCTGAAGGGGAAATTCCTAATGCAGCTTTGGATGTACTCGAGGGGACAATTTTGCCAAGGAAATTTAACCATCCTGAGTGGGAGGGCTGTGGTGTCTGCTGAGCACACTGAACCTAGGGGGTTGTTAGCACAGGGACACATGGTTCTGGTGTGTTTTTATCAGTGTGCTGCAGGCACGGGCAGCTGCCAGTCCCTTCTGTGCCCTGGGTTTGCTAGAAATGTCTCTTGGGCACAGGCTGGTGCTCCTGCTCCAGCATCCACCCGGGTTTGTCAGCGGAGCAGTCATGGCAGGATGGACCCTTAGGAGTGGCTGGGGAGATGTGAGTCCACTGCTGCATTTTCAGCGCAGCGATTCCAGTGGTGTGCTCTGGAAAGAGCCATCCCAGCTCCAGACAGGAGTTTCCAACCCAGCTGCAGCCACTGGGTCCTGCTGTGACCCTCCCTGTGCAGCCAAAGCCCTGCCCATCCCTGGGATCCCTTCTGACAGACAGCCAGCACACTGCAGGCTGCCCAGCCTCAAGCACCTGCTTGACTCTCACTCAGTTTTTCCTGTTCCTCAGTAAAGAGCATGAGAGGCCGTCATGAGGGCTAACAGTAAGGTACTTACAGGCAAAGCCAGCAGAGAAAAGCTCTTTCCCAGCATGTCTGTACTCACCCTGAGTTGTAACCTGCTTCTTAGGTAGTTTTGAGTCCAAGAAGCATCTCTGTAATTTTTGGCTGTGGAGAGATTTTTTTTTTCTGCCACAAATTTGACCAGTCACTTTTTGGAGCTTTGATCATTCTGATGTCCTTATGGGAAGGAGAGAAGAATTGCACAGTGCATTGATCACCTCCCTCTCTTTATCTTTCTGCTGTCACTGTTATGTTTCATTTGATGCCATGTAAGAACATATGGGCAACAATTTTCTGTTTCTCTTCATCATACAACTTAAAACTACACAGATCTGTGCTATTTCTCCCCTTATTTGGGCTGGAATTGTGTTCAGCTGAGCTGTTCCTGTGTGGAAGCTGTCACCCAGCCCTGACTCCACACACAGGGGTTCCCTGGGCTTTCCTTGTTGCATTGCATCCCCTGAGATGGAGGGAGGACAGCTGTGCACAGCTGTGCACAGTGTTTGTGTGGGGGCCGTTCTGCTGGGCACTTGAGATCACACAAATGCTCAGGAGCCCTGGGTCCGTATTTGATGGGGTTTGCCCGTATTTGATGGGATTTGCCCATATTTGATGGGATTTGCCCATTTCACAGCCCAGCTGGAGGCCTGGGCAGCGATGCCCTCCAGCCAGTGTGTGCTCCATGGCAGATGTTGCAGCCTCTGATGTTGCTTAGACCTGTTACACCCCTGATACTGTCCCTGAATTACAGTGAAGCCCCATTCCTATGTACATACTGCACCTTACACTGCAACGCAACCAACCCGGCTGTTCCCCAGCCTGGTGTTTGCAGCAACCCAGATCAGGTTCTCTTGAGCAAGTGCACCTCTTACTTTTACCATCCCAACAATTCACTTTTATCCATTCCAATAATTTTATCAGCAATTGTTTTTTATTTCTCCCTGATTGCTGATAGCATACAGCACTGATATGTGCAGAGAATAGCACTAGAGAGACACCTGTCAAAGGCTGTGCAAGATAAGTCTCCTCAGCCACCCAGTTCTTTTGGATCTGTTCATACTGAGGACACCAACTGCAGCATACAGCTAATTTTTCTTATTAGAATGCCATGCAGAACTTAGTCAAATGACTTACAGATTTCTAAGCATGCCCCATCTCTCTCATTTGCTCTATCAAACTTGTACGCTTATAAAAAAAGTTACGTAAAATAATTTGAAAGTACCTCCTTCAAATTACATTAAATTGGATTCTAGTTTTCACTGACTTACCCAGGACATCCTTTGAATGCTTGTCTGTGATTGCTTGGGAGGTATGTTGAACTAACTGCTTTGTAGTTTCTTGGATATCCATGTGAACACATTTAAATACTGACAAGACATTGGTATTTTTCCCCGTAGTAATCTTAAGTTCCCCAGTGTGCCATGATTTGTTATAAAGAAAAAAAATAAATGGTTCAGTGAACTCATTAGCCAATTAAATACTCTTGGATGTAAGCTCTTCTTCTGCACATTATAAAAATTGTTACTTACACAGTTTAGCATCTTCCTTAATTACTGATGGAATAGAAAGTATTTCATTACCACTGTAAAATATGAATACTGCACACAGTTGTTTCAAATGCAGAGCAGAAATATTTACTGAGTTACTGGATTTCATTATGCAGAATGTGTGCTGCACACAGACACCTGGGGCAGGTGCCCAGTGCTGCAGGTCTCTCTTCTCTGCTCAGGGGTGGGGATTTCAGAAAGGCTGAGAGAGAGGAGGGTCAGAGCAGCACCGGGAGAGGGAGCTGGGCTGCAGGGAGCTGGGCTGCAGGCAGATGGGCTGCAGGGAGATAGGCTGCAGGGGCTGCTGCAGTGGGTCCTGTGCAGCTGAGGGGGTTGGACACACCAGAGCTGCTCCTCAGCCCTGTGTGCAGCTGTGGGTGCCTGTTCGCCATTACAGGGGTCACAGGGCAGGAGGGGCTGAGAGCCACCCCCCAAAGAGTGCCAGGGACCCCTTCATTGTCCCCTGACGCCCACTGTGGACCCCACTGTGCCCCCTTGCTCAGCCTCCCTGAGGGCTCCTTCAGCACTGTCAGGCCTTCCTAGGGGCATTTGGAGGTAAAACCAGATACAGGGGCTGGAAACTGAAGCTGGGCAAACACATACTAAAAATGAGACAATTTTAATAGCAAGGACAATTAATCTTCTAGTTAATTGCATCTTAGAATAGGTTATCATGGTTGATGTAGATTTCTTTTCTCAGGGGTTGTTTTTAAATCGCATGGGGATCTGCCCTAACCCAGACCAGGGTTCATCTGCATGGAGCTCAGCCCAGTCCCAAAGAGATCAGGCCGATTAATTACAGATCTCTCAACCTTCACTTGGCTGCCACAAGCTGCTGTCACCACTGGGACTGTGTTTGGCTCCAGGACAATAAGTTCTAGTTTCTGCTAACTCCACTCACACCTCATGGACAGCTCTGACTTAACCTGTTTCCTTCATTTTGACCCCACTGGTCTGTACTGGTTCTATCAGATTCCTTGCTCTGAATGTGCTGGCTGCAGCGGTTTCTGAGAAAGTCTGAAATAAATGGGGATACGGCTTTTATTAAGTTATTTAAATATTTGGTCTTACACCACTTCTCTCACAAGCTTTATCTTTGACGTCTCAGCTTTTTGGCAGTACCAAGCATGTTTCACTTGTGTGAGATGGACAGTGCTCAGGAGTTATGAAGGACCCCAGGACTGGGTGTGACCCACAGAAGCAAACCCCATCCCTTCCCCATCACAGGAGCACCTCGGGGGCAGCCCTGGCTGTGATCCCCCTGAGGAGGCCCTGCAAAGTGCCCTGACCTGGGGCAGTGGGAGCCTCAGTGCCCTTCTCAAGCTGTGCCCATACAGCAGCACAGCCCCTTTGAGCTGGGTCTTGCTGGGCCTTGCTGGGGCCGTGCCTCCCAGAGCAGCAGCACAGTCCCGTGAGCTGGGCCATGCTGGGCCTTGCTGGGGCTGTGCCCCCCTCCCCTATAGCAGCACAGCCCCCTGAGCTGGGCCTTGCTGGGCCTTGCTGGGGCCGTGGTCCCCAGAGCAGCAGCACAGCCCCTCTGAGCTGGGCCTTGCTGGGGGCTGTGCCCCCCCACCAGAGCAGCAGCACAGTGCCCCTGAGCTGAGCCTTGCTGGGCCTTGCTGGGGCTGTGCCCCCCTCCCCTATAGCAGCACAGCCCCCTGAGCTGGGCCTTGCTGGGCCTTGCTGGGGCCGTGGTCCCCAGAGCAGCAGCACAGCCCCTCTGAGCTGGGCCTTGCTGGGGGCTGTGCCCCCCCACCAGAGCAGCAGCACAGTGCCCCTGAGCTGAGCCTTGCTGGGCCTTGCTGGGGCTGTGCCCCCCTCCCCTATAGCAGCACAGCCCCCTGAGCTGGGCCTTGCTGGGCCTTGCTGGGGCCGTGGTCCCCAGAGCAGCAGCACAGCCCCTCTGAGCTGGGCCTTGCTGGGGGCTGTGCCCCCCCACCAGAGCAGCAGCACAGTGCCCCTGAGCTGAGCCTTGCTGGGCCATGCTGGGGGCTGTGCCCCCACAGCAGCTCTCCCACTTCCTGCACCTCTGTTTCCATGCAGATATTTCCATGCTGATCTCCTGAGGTGCCATGCTGCACAGGGGAACCCCAGGGAGCAGACCCCTTTTGCACGCTGGTGCTCTCTGGCTGTCAGCCCCCTCTGTTCTCTGGCTCATTCCCCACCTCAGCAGAGTCACCTGCAGCTGCTTACAAGGGCTGGGTGCTTCAGGTCACTAAAAGAATCCCCAGCAAAGGTTTCAACAAAAGCTGGTCTGGTATAACTTTGCAGTAGCAGCAGAAGACAGCAAGAATGGTCAGAAGACAACAAAAGCCACCTCAAAGACAGAACCTGAGCAGTGACAAAATAACAATATCTCAACATGGAGAAATTACCTGAGCACCTCTCCTCTGAGGAAAGGCTGAGGGAGCTGGAACAGTTCAGCCCAGAGAAGGGAAGGCACCAGGGATGTCATCAGTGTGGATAAATAAATACCTGAGGGGAGGACACGAAGGTGATGGAGGCAGGGTGTTCTCAGAGGTGCCTTTGACTGGGCTGTGCTCCCAGCTGCAGAAACGATGTTCATGTTCATGCATGGTGTTGCATAACCCATTTTGTTCTGAATCCTGCATCCTGCACTCTGAGAACACCAGCTTTGCTTATAGGCTCTCACAGAGCCATGAGATGTATGTCTGCATGGTGACCTGCAGATGATGGATGTCTCCTGAATGAACAGTTCTGGAGTGCCATGCTCACATAACTGCTGGGGCAGAGCAGTGCACGTGGAGAGAGCTGCTTCTGGGCTAAACATGCAAGAGGTACCAGCCCTGTGCCTTGGAAGCCCCATAAATTATCTAAAGAATTGTTTAACATCGCTCTCCCTGAGCAGCATCCAAACACGGGAGTGAGGGAGGGCTTGGCTCTTCTAAGCAGAACAATCCTCAGAGAAATATGTGAAAGGAATATGTGAGCCTTGTCCAGGACTACAGAAACAAAAAATTCTGGTCTGAGATCTTGTCAGCAGCAAACCAACCCATGCACCTGGGGATGCTCTTGCTGCTGTTACCGAGGATCCTGAACTCTCCTTGCCCCAGCTCCGGCCCTGCCAGGGGTAGCTCTGAGGTCCCTTCCCCAGGCAGGGACACACAGACAGGTTTCACTGCCAGAAGCTGAGGACAGAAGGACACGGGGCAGCTCTGCAGCCAGGGGGAGCCTGAGGGACCCTGTACAAGGCAGCGGGGGCCTCCTGGGTGCCCCATGCCCAGGAGGTGTTGCCCACCTCGGGAAGTGTGGGGCTGCAGAGCCTGAGGGACCATGCCAAGGGCACCCCCAGTAGCAGGGTCTGTGCCTGGAGGGAGCCCAGCTTCGGTCAAACAGCACCATGGCCACAGACAGCCTGCTCTCTAGACTCCCCAAACTTGGAGTAAATAATTTTACAACGTTACCCTTGATTTTAATATGTTTAGCAGCTATTTTGCAGGAATGCCTAGAGGCTGTGACTAGATTTAGTCCTGTTGTGCTAGATTCCATGCAGAGATAGTAAGTGGAGCAGGTAGAGGCATAAAGTTAAGACTGCATAGCAGTTTCCATTAGGAAGACCTGCTTTCATTTCCCAGTCTGTCATTACGCTTTAACTGTTGCAGTTGTGGTTGCTGTGCTGTGTTACTCAGAACTTTACCCATTACAGATATAGCAAAAATTAATTGGCCAGTTTTGGCCAGCAGCTGGTGCATCAGGAACACAGTCCAGACTCTCCACCTCAGAGGGGAGAGATGGCCTGGGTGGTTCTTTTCCTGCCCAGTAGCAGGGGACCGAATTTTCCTTAATGAACAGCCTCTGAGGATCCCACTGTGCAGGTTCTGAGCAAGGACATTTCTAAAGGCTGAAGGTTTTCTCCTGGAGTTCTCTGTGCTGATCAGACAGGTCATGCACTGCCTTCACTACAGACACTGTTCCACATGCCAAGTGTTGAGCAGGACACTCCCCAGGCTTTCCTGCTGACTCCAGAAAAGCAGGCAAAAAGACTTGTCCATGTTCACATGTCTGCAGCAAGGAATGAGGAGGAGGAAGAAGCTTGAGCAGTTCTAAAGTTCTAATGCAGAAAACAGAGAGGAGAGGTGGTAAGCAAAGGCAGACTGAGGATGAAGAGATGGGCCAGGCTGGTCTGTGATTGCTGAAGGCAGAGGCTGGACTTGAATTCAGCACTCAGGGCCCAGCTTGGTGAGACTCAGGATCACCTGCTGAGACTGAAAAACACGAGCCATGGCACAGTGACCTCAAAACAGGAGAGAGCAGGTCTCCTCCTGAGACTGTTTAAACTCAGTGTCTGGTAATGTACCTGTCAAGGTCCTGAGGGATCTCCATCAACAGCTGAAAGTGCAATGAGACATGGGGCTTTACAAGCTGCACACACAATTAATATTTCTGCTGTACCTGGTGTGTTGGACACTCTGTCTTCAGGAACATTAAGGAAATACACTGATTCCTTGAGAGGGAGGCACGGAGCCCTTTAAACTGGAGTCGAGGGGCTTTCTGCAGAGGTGAGTGGAGAGGGAAAGATGCCCAGGAACCCTCTGAGCAGCGGAGGTCTGAGCCTCAAGTGGAAGCCATGGAAACTGCATTTCACTAGGCAGCAAGAAGCTGTGGGAGATTCAACATAGGTCACACAACTGAAACTGGGAAAGCCCATGGAAGTCCACTGGGTGGACGTGCAGCCTAGACCCTCATTCCAAGCTGGCTCACCCTGTGAGGATGGTGGATGAGGGAGCTCTGTCCCATCTGATGTACACATGAGAGTATAGCAGCACATCTTTGCTTTATTATTCTTACAACCTTTTTTTTTTTTCTGTAATCCTTCAACATATCCTTCTCTGAATCTTTGTTTCATGATGTGCACATGAGTTTCTACCTCTACTACAAAGTCTCATGAGACAAAGTAAACCAAAGTGGAGTAAATTGCTGGGGCCCTGAGTGCATCCCCCCTCCTTGGGGGAGGTTTGACTCTCCAGGGTCAGGGCCAACTCATATGATGAAGCCATCTCTCATCAGATCTGCTCTGCTCACCTTCCTCAGGTCCTGTGGGAATGCACCCTGGTCACTGAGGCCCCTGCCTTGCTACAGCCCTTCCTGCCTGGCTTCCCCCTCTCTGGAATCAGCCTTTCCTTGCTGCTCCCAGCATGGAACAGACTCAGTGTTTGAAGGGAGATGGGGCTGCAGGATGCCAGTGTATGACCAGGGAAGCAGAACCTTAACCTCGGAGACACCAGTAGGGACTGGCAGGGTGCAGCTCTGCTGTGCAGAGGGCAGAACTGAGCCTGCTCTGTGGACTCCAGGCAGGACCTGCTGCTACATGGGGCACAGGCTGCCATCCTCCCTCCCTGCGAGACACAGCCCACCCCCAGCTCATTCAGGTCTCCAGCAAGGTCACTAAAGAGAGCAGCTTCCCATTGCTCTCAAACACCTTGCTAACCTGTCTGCAGGTGTGGGCTGTGGGTTGGTTACACAGAAAAGACCCATTGAACAAGTGATCAAGTTGTATTTGCTCAGGAGTCAGAAAGCTGCTTGCACAGCCTGGTCTGGGCCCTTTGGAGCGCAGCCGCGAGATCCAGTGACACAGGGCTGTGCTTTCACTTTCTCCATGGTCTAAGGTGCTTTCATGGCAGGGAATGGACCCAAGCTATGTGCATTGAAGGTGACTCCAACCTGGAGGTTCCTTTACCATAGACATCTCGTGGATGAGGCAGGAGAGATGGGGCAAGGACAGACAGAACTTGGATGCTGACCAGCAGATCTGGAGGTGTGTCCCTTATGGTGTCACAGGAGCCATGTCCCTCATTGTGTCACATATCTGGAGCCGTATCCTTTATTGTGTCACAGACCTGGAGCCATGTCCCCTATTGTGTCACAGGCCTGGAGCCAGGTTGCTTATGGTGTCACAGGCCTGGAGCCATGTCCCTCATTGTGACAAAAACCTGGAGCCATGTCCTTTATTGTGTCACAGATCTGGAGCTGTGTCTCTCATTGTGTCACAGATCTGGAGCCATGTCCCCTATCGTGTCACAGACCTGGAGCCACGTCCCTTATTGTGTCACAGACCTGGAGCCATATCCTTCATTGTGTCACAGACCTGGAGCCATGTCCCTCATTGTGTCACAGACCTGGAGCCATGTCCCTCATGGTTTCATAGACCAGGAGCCATGTCCTTTATTGTGTCACAGACCTGGAGCCATGTCCTTCATTTTGTCACAGTTCTGGAGCCATGTCCCTCATTGTGTCACAGACCTGGAGCCATGTCCCCCATTGTGTCACAGACCTGGAGCCATATCCTTTATTGTGTCACAGACCTGGAGCCATGTCCCCTATTGTGTCACAGGCCTGGAGCCATGTCCCTCATTGTGTCACAGACCTGGAGCCATGTCCCTCATGGTTTCATAGACCAGGAGCCATGTCCCTCATTGTGTCACAGACCTGGAGCCATGTCCCTCATTGTGTCACAGACCTGGAGCCACGTCCCTCATGGTGTCACAGTTCTGGAGCCATGTCCCCCATTGTGTCACAGACCTGGAGCCATGTCCCTCATTGTGTCACAGTTCTGGAGCCACGTCCCTCATGGTGTCACTGCTGGTCTCTGCGGCGGGATTCACCCAAATGCCTGTCACTGCCATATTCCTTCCCACCATGGAATCTGGGCCCTAATCCTGGACTGGGGGCCACAGCTGGTCAATGACCTGCAAAGATGAGCATCTCTCACTCTCTCAGCAATCCAAGGGCAGGGGGTGTCTGCATCAGAGACAGGGATTCCCTATGCCTGGCCTCAGTTTTATGATTCAATATCTGAGCCTGGATGATTATTTTACCATTACCTTCTCCACACCCTGACTTGGAGCAGGGCTTTTCTTGCTGTGGAAAGATGACTCTTTGAGACCACAAGGATGTGCCACAGAAAAAAGGCACAGAAGACAAGAAAGAAAGAGGAGGCTGTGTGATGTCATATCTGGGCCCTGGGGATTCAGATTGTGCCTGTTTAGTGGAGGAAGGCTGAGTATCCCGCTTTGAGCACAGCGGGCCCATTTTTGCCTCACTTAAATGCTCCACACAGGGTCCAAGCGTCCAACTCCGTGGCTGGACTGTCATGTCCCACAGAAAACACACACTTCCGAGTGGTATTCCAGACATCCTCAGGGACAAAGCAGAAGGTGAAGGTAGAGAAATCCATGTATTTACACAGATATTGATGCCACCAGGAGCCTGGGTAGCTAAGCAGCCAGGGGTGCTGCATCCGTGGTCAAAGGGGAGATGCAGGCAGGAGCACACAGGGCACTTGAGAAGAGGAATATCCATAGGTGAGAGCTAGAGTTCTGGAGTGTCACTGTGCCACTGAAACTACAGCTGGAGTGAGCATAGACATGACTCCAGCTTGCATTTCTTGGCTTCCAAGCACTTTAAAAATCCTGATCCTCTTCTGAAGCCGGGCTTCAGTTTGCCTCCTGCAGGTCTGGTGAGCAGCTCTCTATAGACAGGACAGCCCGAATGCCGAGCTGTGGGCAGAAAGTTCTCTGTTTTAGCGTGGGGACTCCCCACAAGGGGCAGGCGATGTTCCTCCGGACACAGCGAGCACGCGGCTCGGGAGCTTTCGGCTCGCACGGCTCCCGCCCGCTCTGCGGATGGAACGATCGCACCGGGGCCTCCACCGGGGGACGCGTCCAGCACCCGGAGCGCGGGGGCGAGCGGTGCCGGTGCCGCGGGGGAGCAGCGAGAGGGGGCACTGCAGATACACCCCCAATCCCACCCCGACGCCGGTGCGGCTGCGGGCGGCCCCGCTGTCTGCCCGGCCCCGCGACGCCCGAGCCCGCCGGTCTCACCGAGACCCCGCTCCGAGCCGACAGCGCTCCAGGGACGAGAAGGGCGCACTCCTGACCCTGCCCCGGGGCTGCTCTCTCCGCGCCCTGTTCGGGCGGTCTGCGGGCACGGCACGGCATGGCACGGAACGGCACGGAACGGCGCTACCGGTGCCTGGCCAGGGCCGGTCCGTCGGGGCGCTGGAGCCCGCCCTTCGCTGCTGCCCCCGGACCCGTCCCCGCGGGCTCGGCCATCTGGAGCTGCCGGGAGGGCCCGCTCGGCTCCGGTTGCGGGAGCCCCGGTGGTGCAGGCAGAGCGGAGCCGGTCCGCCCCGTCCGTGGGCCCGGAGAGGGCCGTGCGGAGAGCGCGGCCCCGTCCCGTCCCCACAAAAGCACCCTTGTCCTGGCCCCGTAATTGCTAATCATCAATCACCATTAATAACAGCTGATGAGGCGGGAGGGGGAGGCGCCTTCCCAGGGGCCGGCCGCGCCGGGGGAGCGGGGCGCCTTGCCCCGCCGGAGCGGGCGCTGAAGGAGGAACTCGACCGTGATGTGCAGAAGATGGATGAGAGCAGAGGGCGACACCCCCGCCCGCCTCCCCTCCCCTCCTCCCTTCCCTCCCCTCGGCGGCCCGGCCCGGCCCCCCCGCGGCGGGGCGGGCGGGCGGCTCCGAGCGCGCCTCCATCCACTCCGCCGCGCCGAGACAGCGAGCGGGCGGCAGCTCTCGCCGGGCGCCGGAGCCCACGGGAGCCGGAGGGCGCGGGCCGGGGCCGGGGCCGCGGCGGCGGCGGCGGCGGGGCCCGGCGGCGGCGGGATCGCGGCGAGTTGGCGGCGGCCCGAGCTCGCCGGAAAGTTGGTGCCGGCTGAGCCGGAGGCGCCCGCTCGCCATGCAGAGACCCGGCGGCCAGGGGACCGCCTTCTCCATCGACTCGCTCATCGGGACGCCGCCGCCGCGCTCCGGGCACCTGCTCTACACCGGGTACCCCATGTTCATGCCGTACCGGCCGCTGGTGCTCCCGCAGGCGCTGTCCCACGCCCCGCTGCAGTCGGGGCTGCCGCCGCTGGCCCCGCTCGCTTCCTTCGCCGGCCGCCTCACCAACACCTTCTGCGCCAGCCTGGGCCAGGCCGTGCCCTCCATGGTGGCGCTCACCACCGCCCTGCCCAGTTTCTCCGAGCCCCCCGACGGCTTCTACCCCCCGCAGGAGCTGCCCCCGCCGCGCGCCGCCCCCGACGCGGGCTGCCGGCGCGGCACCGACGGGCTGGACGCGGAGGAGCTGCCCCCGGGCCGCGACAAGGGCCCGCCCGAGCCGCCGCTGCACTTCCCGGAGCCCTTCCCCGGCCTGGCAGGTAAGAGCGGCGCGGGCCCGTCCTGCCCGGCGGGGAGCGCCCGCCCCGCCTCACCCGCAGCCCGGGGAGAGCTGCCGGCTCCTCTCCGCCGTCCCGGCGGCACCGGAGCTCGGCAGGACGGCAGCCGCGGAGCCGAGCGCTGGGGCCGGGCGCGGCGGGCAGGACGGCGGGGCAGCCGGCGGGACCTGCCCTCGGCGGCGCTCCCGGCCCGGCTCTGAGCGCCGAACCGACTCTGTCCCAGCCCCGGTCCGCAGCGTTCCCGGGCTGCAGTCAAACTCCGCCTGCCTCGGCCGGGCCGCGGGGCGGGAGCGGCGGGAGAGCGGCCGGTCGTGGCCGGGCCAGCCGCACGGAGCTCTCCGAGGTCCTGGCACTCGGCCCGGGCCGAGCGAGGGGAGGTGGCGGCGCGTCCCGCGGCTCGCTCTGCAGCCCTCCCCGCCCGCACCGATCTCGGTGCCGGTCCCCGTCCCGGTCCCGTTCGGTGCGGCGGGGGCTGCGCTGTCCCCAGCGTGCTGCGACCACCGGCTTTCCAAAGTTTCCCCCGAGCCCGCCCCGCAGGGCCGAGGCGGAGCAGCCCCGCTCTCCTCCGTCCCGGCCGCCCGCTCGGCACCGGCTCGGCCGGACGGGCGGACAGGCGGCAGCGCCCCTCCGGGACCCCCGGTGCGGACGGGAACGGCTCCGTCGGGGCCCTCGCCTTTGTGCGCTGCGGCCGCTCCCCGAGAGCGCCAGCACCAGCCTCGGAGACTTGTTGCTCCGTATTTCTCAGCCAGGTCCAGCACTCAGCTCTTCTCCCGGGTCCTGCAGCACAGGCTCCCTGCGGCCAGACACAGACGAGCCAGCTGCTGCTTCTCTGGTGCGGCCTCTCCTGAGCTGTCTCTCCTGGCCGCTCCCGGGATCCACCTTTGTCTCACAGACCTCTTGGCATGCATGTGTGCTGAGAATCTCTGCTGCTTCTTGCAGTGCTTGGCTGTTTGCTGTCTGTCCTCCCTTTAGTCTCTCCTGGGTAAGCCGAGGTGCCTTCCTTGCCGTGCCTTGTTCATCCCTCAGAAGAGCACTCACTCATCAGGTACCCTTAGACCTCTCAGCCCAGGTAGGACAATGGGGGCATTCTGCCTCCCCCTTCCTGTGTGGGTTATTGGGTGCTCCTCCGGCGCTCCCTGGGCTCTGTGCTGAGCCAAAATGCAATCTTACTTTTTTGCGGAAGTCTTCTCAGGGCAGCACTGCCCTTGCCAAAACCAGGTCTATACAACCTCACCTTTCCCATCTGTGAGCAGATGAACTGCGTTGTGCTTGATCTCCCTCTCTGGCTTCTCCAGAACTGAGCCCAATATGTTCTCTCCACCCAAGGGACTCAGATGAACTGTCCCAGACTGCCAGTGGCCACTTCTGAATCCAAGAAATCCTACCTCTAAGACTTTTCCTGTTGCAACTGGACGGTATGATGGAAGGGAAGATGTCTTGCTGCAGCTGTTCATCCCCTGCTGCCTCTGAGCACTGGCTCTGCTCTGGAGCCATGAGGGGAGCTTGTCCTTCTGCACAGATGTGCCCATGTGGACCCAGTTCTGTGGGCTGCTTTGCCCACGTCCAAGAGGATTTGTCAGGCCAAATGTGCCTGCCTTCTCCTTCACCTGCTGCTTCTCCTGGCTGTACCAGACAAAACTGGAGATGGACAGTGGGGTTTGTTTTACAGCCATCTTAGAGGAAACTCAGGAGGGTCGTTGTGAGCTTTTTCCAGTACTAAGGAATAGAAAGATGATTCATGTCAACAGGAGTCATCAAAAACTATCTATAATGCAGTTTGCTCTCGCATCCAGTCTGTGGCCCTGACCAAAAGCAGTTGTCCAGGGAAGAGCAAGAGAGCACAACCTGTTCAATGGTCAATTCTGAAACGATACTTCCCTCACATCCAACCATCTGCACATCAGGGACTTCCTGTGCCAAGTGTTGTTTCTGTATATTTAGTAAATTTCTACTAATTTGTTTTCTGTGGCCTTATCTAATCTCCCCTGGAGTCCACCAGAAAGGAGGGCTAACCTTGACATCAGCCACATCAAGATGGCAAGATGTTACACAGATTTTTTTACCTGTAGAAGAACCTTGTGAAGAATAAATGCTTCCTTTTGACAGTTTTGCTGACATTTAGTGACTTATACTCTGGAGTGACTGCTGCTGTCCCTAGGCTCTGTTATATCTCCATCATGCAGGTGTCTGTGGACACAGGATCAGTTGCATCCTGGATCAGCCAAAGGAATTAATGCACTATTTTAGGACTTCTCTCTGCATCCCCTGGCTTTGAAACTTGCTTCCAGCAACTGCCACCCTTCTTGAGCAGGGAGAGGTAGGCAGGGAAACTGGTGGTGAGAAGCAGCAAAGCTTGAAGTCTGATTTATTTCCACAGCTGCCACAAAGGTATGACCCCTGGTGTAAGGGTCCTTAACATCCCTAGCTCTCCACACCTCTTGTGAGAGCAGGTTTGTTCTGAGCTTTTTAGATCTCTGAGATTCAGGCAGAAGTCTGAGACTCTTTCCTGCTTTGGTGTAGTGACAGCACATTCAATCAGGGACAGGGGGAAGTTTCTGTTTCCCTTACCAGCACAGGGCTCATCACAACAGCCGTTCCTGACCCTGCTCCTCCTGATGCTTCCCTGACAGCTTTGTCGCCTGTGACACTCAAGTCTCTTCACCATGCTTTCCACATCCATAATCATAGAGTTACAGAATGGTTTGGGTTGGCAAGGACCTTTAAAGGCCACCTAGTCCAAACCCCCTGCCATGGGCTGGGACATCTTCAACTACATCAGGTTGCTCAGAGCCCTGTCTGACAGGCTTTGAGTGTTGCTGGGGATGTGCTGTCCGCACTTCTCTGGGCAACCCAGTGTTCACCACACTCATTGTGAATAATTCTTTCTATACCTCATTTAATCGACCCCTTGTTCTACCACAAGAGACTTTAAAATCTCTCTTTGTCTTTCTTATAAGCCCTCCTTAAGTACTGCAAGGTTGCAATAAGGTTTACCTGGAGCTTTCTCTTCTCCACACTGAACAGCCCCAACTCTCTCAGCCTGGCCTCACAGCAGAGGTGCTCCAGCCCTCAGAATGTTTTTGTGACCCCCTTTGGATTCTCTTCAATGTCTTTGACAAGATCAATGAACAGCTGTGACTCTGTGAAAAACAAACCGGCGGGTCAACCCTGTTCTTCATTTACTGCTTCTCGTTGATTTTTCAATCATGATGCTTTGCTTCGTGACACCTTCACTTCATGTTCAAAGGCCTTGAAAGTCTCAGTACACCCCACCCACATGGGTGGGATCCCCTGCCTTCATTCTTTCCTTGCTGGTGACATAGTAGGTGACTAACAGACCAATATACCAATTTTCTTTGTGAACATATCCAATTTAGATTATGTTATCAAGTAGTTCCAAGTTCCTTACTGCAAACCCAGCCCTTTTATAAGACACAAATGTGAGAGTGCTCCATTTAAAATTTGGAGTCTGGTTCAGAAGAGAGTATTCAGAGAGCACCTGTTTTACAAACCATCATGTTGCTCAGTCTTCTTGCAGTCTCCAGGGGCATAGCCTGGGCTGACAGGAGCAAGCTGCCCTAGGAGCACTGTTTGCTGGTGTGGCTGCTGGGATGCCATCCTCCATCCCTGGGGAACTGCAATGCCAGGACAGGACCTAAAGAGCCCTTGGGGAGGACAGAATTCCTCATCAGAGCTCTCTTACCTTGTCAGGCCCATGCTCCACCAGAGAGAGCTGGTACACAGAAGTGAGAGCTCTTCTTTTCTTCAGCAAAGGGCTGGCATCAGGTTGTGCAATGGCAGCCAAAGTGCTCCTTGCCTCCTGCTGCTGATCCTCAGCCCCACGAGCACGAAATCTCTGGGTCTTTACCCTCTATGCACATGGGAAATCTCTTCCCCTGCCCCTGACCCTACACTCTGCAGCAGGATAGAGATGAAGGTGTTCTTTGGAGGAGCAGGGACAAGATTCCAGATCTCCAAAGCCTGGTCTCAGGAAGCTGACAAGAGGCGTGGGAGCTCCACAGTCACCAGGCTACCAGGAATGTCTTCTGGGCTCGAGTAGTCTCCCGCAGTTCTGTTTGTGTGTTTAAACCCCACACTGTCAGGCTTCTGGGGGCCTTCTGCCTTTCCCCCTGAGGTGAGGTGGCCAGCAGGGGCCCTGGCTGCATGGGCCACTACCTGGATGCTGCTTACAAGTTTGGAGAGCTGCTGCTTCTCCTTGTGCATGTTGGATTGTATAGAGCAGCAGTGCTTCAGACAACTCCTTCCAGCCGTGATTGCTGCTCTTGGGTCAGACTTGAAGAATTTTCTGGTCTCTTCTAATCTCAGCATGACAGAAAAGCTTTTTCACCTGCTTGTGCATAGCTGTGGGTCCTCCCTTGATGACCCCTGTGGCTGAGAGCATCTTCTCACTTTGAGCCCTTCTACTATGGAAGGGACTGTCTTCCAAACCTCCTTCCTCCGTTTGTCTCCCACTGTGTCCTCCCTTGCTTCACAGCTGTTTCATCCTTCAGGCAGCAGTTTGGGACACAGGAAGCTTGCAAGGAAGAGATTCACACCCCAGTGCCGTGTCAGTATCCTCCTTGGCATCTTAGCAGAGGTGTCTGCCATGATCCAAGCACTGCATTCTCCCTGATGGCCTGAGATGAGGTGCTGTCTGTTGGGTGATGTTGACAGGTTCTGTCCTGCCCCTCTGCCCACTGCTGGGCGTAGCTGAGCCCTGAGCATCGGCTGCCTCAGCACCTCATTCCCTGTCTGCTGTGGTGCATCCTTGGATTAGGGAGGGAGAGCCAGAAGTGAGGCCCCCAAGGCCTGCAGGGAGGTTTGCTGGGCTGGAGCTGGCTCTGGATGCTGTTTCCAGGACAGTTCTTCAGCTCTTGGCTGGCTAACAGCATCGATGGTCTGGTGCCCTGGGAAGAGACAGGGAGGGCTGAGCTGAGAGACAAGGTGCGGGCGTTCTATCCTGTGCAGAGATCCAGACAAGCCCTGAAGTGTTGTGATGTTCTCTGCCAGACCGAGACCGTGGTGCTGCTGCGTCTGGGCCGGGGATGGGGCTGGGAATGGGGCTGGGGATGGGGCAGCTGCTGCTGGGTCAGAGCCCAGCGTGGCTCTGCCGGCGCTGCCCCTTGCAGTCGGGCGGGCTGCGGGGCCAAGGGCGCTGGGACCCGGTGCGGGGCTGGGGCCGGGGCCGGGGCTGCGGGACGCGGTGGTGACGGGCTCCGAGGCAGCGGGAGGAGCGGCAGACCCCGCCGGGGAGCGGGCAGAGCTTTCCCCGCGGCTGGGGGGCTCTGGGAGCGGAGGGGCCCGGGCGCGGTGCGGGATGCGGGATGCGGGGTGCGGGGTGCGGTGCGGCGGGCACTGACGCTGTGTGCCCCGCAGACGGCAAGGCGTACAGCTCCGACGAGGAGAAGCTGGAGGTGAAGTCGGCGGCGACGCCGTGCAGCGAGCGGGAGGAGGAGAGCTCGGCGGGCGAGAGCGAGGAGGAGCCCTTCCTGGACGGGGCTGCCGCCGGCGCCGCGCTGGGAGCCAAGGGCAAGGGCAAGGGCGGCCCCGCCGCCGAGCAGCCCCCGCCGGGCTCCGGGGCCGGGAAGAGCCGCCGACGCCGCACGGCCTTCACCAGCGAGCAGCTGCTGGAGCTGGAGAAGGAGTTCCACTGCAAGAAGTACCTGAGCCTGACGGAGCGCTCGCAGATCGCGCACGCCCTGAAGCTGAGCGAGGTGCAGGTGAAGATCTGGTTCCAGAACCGCCGCGCCAAGTGGAAACGCATCAAGGCTGGCAATGTCAGCAACCGCTCCGGAGAGCCCGTCCGCAACCCCAAGATCGTGGTGCCCATCCCGGTGCACGTCAATCGCTTTGCCGTGCGCAGCCAGCACCAGCAGATCGAGCAGGGCGCCCGGCCCTGAGCCCGGCCGGCTCCCGGACCCTGGGGCGGGCGGCGGCGGCGCTCCCCCTCCTGTGTACATGTCCCTTATTTATTCCGTGTAAACTCTGTACATACGGCAGCGTGTCCTTCTGTCCGTGCCACGGGGAGCGCGGCCGCCTGGCCCTCGGGCCCTGGCCGCCCGCTGGGCCGGGCTGAGCCGGGCCGGGCCGGGCCGGGCCGGGCCCTCGCTGCCGCTGGCGCCCGCCCGTGTATAGCTGTGATTTCAATAAATTATTTTCTATGGAGCACGACCACGTTCTTCCGAGCTGCTGGAACGGGCGTCCGGCGGCCCCGGCCCGGCGCGGGCAGAGGAGGAGAACGGGGAAGGGAGAGGGATGGGAACAAGGACAGGGACAGGGAGAGGGACACGGGCAGGGCCAGCGGCGGCGGAGGTCGGGGCGGCAGGCGGGCGGGGAGAAGGGGACGCGCCGGGGCTCAGCCGCCCCTCGGGCAGTGCCAGTGCCGGTACCGGGGCCCGCGGAGCCGGGGCTGTGCGGGCTCATTGCACCCGCTGCTGTGCCGGTGCCAGATGCGGGAGGGAGAAGGGGCTGGGGCGGGCCGGGAGGCGCCGGGAGCATCCCCAGGCCGGCCCTGCCGCCGGCGGAGCGGGGCCAGGGCTGCTCCGGGAGCGCCTCCGCAGCTCATCCCGGAGTGCGGAGTGTGCGAATGGTGTGCTGTGCTGCTGCAGGCTCCCAGCACGGCTGCGGCCCCTGCCCCGGCCCGGCTCTCTGCGCTGATGCCCTGGGACAGGGGCGACAACAAAAGGGGCTCGCACATCCAGGCTGCCTTTCTGTGCTCCTGAGAGCTGTTGCTGGAGATGGTGCTCCCGCAGCCGGCCAGCTCCGATGCTGAGCCCAGCCCCAGGAGCCCGTGAGGACCCAGCTTTGCACAGGGCACAGCTGCATGCCCAGCCCAGGGCACAGGGGCCGTGGGGCTCCCTGGGTGTCCAGCCTGGGAAAACTCTGCCCTGGTGTGACAAACATCGGCGAGTCCATGGAGCAGGGCAGCTCCCGTGGCTGTGCTGTGGTACCAACACCCAGAGCAGTGTCACCAGAGGTTCCTGGAGAGGGGGAGGGCTCTCTCCAAGGTTTGGCTGGGGCACCGGTTGCTCACAGGTTTGATAGGGAGTTTGGGTCACAAACGGTGCAGCCAGCTGCTGTCCCCTTCCCTGGGAGAGCAGGAGCTCTCCCTGACAGCCAGAGCTGACTCCACCTTCCCCCGATGCCACAGCAAGGGCCGGGCCATCTCTGCGCTGCCTGGGGAGCAGGGCTCCCTCTGCATGTCCCTTCCTCTTTGGCAGGTGCATTCTGTTCACCTGGAGCGTGGGGTCCGTGCTCAGCCTGCAGAGTCCTCCTGCAGTGCCCTGGAGCTCTGGGGTGGCTGTCCCTGCCCTTGGCTCTTGGCTCCCGTTGTGTGGCCAACAGACAGGCACAGCTCAGATCAGAGCAATCGTTTGGACAAAGCTGTGCTTCTACCTAGCCTTGGTGGGTGGCTTTTTCCACAGAAATATTTGCTGGAGGTACCGAGAGGGTTCTGTGGGATCCTTTCAGGATTTGGGTTCTCAGCACAGCTGGCTTCCACTACAGAACACCTGCCTCTGTCCCTGCACCACTGACCTGGAAACAAGAAAGTTTCCTCAGGAAATGCCTGGCCTGGTGCTGCTCACAGCACCCCCAGCAGGGATTTGCCCTGTGCAGGCAGCAGCACCTGCTGGCATTCCCTGTGGACCAGGGGAGGAAATGTCCTTTGGCAGCAGCCCCCGGCGCCCTGCTCTCAGGAAATCTGTCGGCTCCCTTTCCATCAGGCTGGGCTGGAGCTGCACCCCTGCTCCATCCTCGTGGGGCTGCTCTGGGACAGGGACTGCCCTCAGCCGTGCTCCGTGCTGCAAAGGGAGCACAGCAGCTGTGACGAGGGTACAGGAGCTGGGACTCACCTCTGTGTGGGAGGGCAAGGGCAGGGAAAAGCCATTCCTCACCTGCACACAGGGCTCTGCCACTACAAATGTGTCCACATGAGGGGTCTGTGCCACTGCAGCCGATCACAGCACAGCAGTGCACGCTAACCACAACACTGCAGAAAGTGTCCACAGCTCCAGGGTTGGGCCAGTGACATCAAAAGGAGTCAAATTTTATTTTAAGGTCCAAGAACTCCCTTATTCCCACCAGGCATTTCTAGCTGACACTGGCTTGATATGTCCTGCCCCAGTGGCAGCACTGGTTTATTGTGTCTTTAACCTGTGTCCTCCACCACAGAGGCCACAGCCCACCCGAAATCCGTGTGCAGAGCACCCCGCTCATGCAAGCTCATCCATGGGCTGCTGCTGAGGTGGGTCCAACACCTACAGTTTTTAGCTGCATGGAAGGTGTTGTTGTTGTTGTTGTTGTTGTTGTTGTATTAGACCAATCCCAGAGCCCACACACACTGCAGCCCTGCAAACAGCCACGCTGAAATCCCCACAAATGCTGCAGAGGTGCAGCTCTGTGTAGAGCTGCTGGAGGTGACAGACTCCTGCTGTCACCAGCGCTGCTGGAGAGAGCTGCAGAGCAGCAGAGTGTTCTGGCACCGAGCAGAGCAGAGCCGAGCTCCCTGTGAACCCTGAGCGCTGGGACGGCTCTGGTGCCTCCTGCACACGGAGAGCAAAGCACTGCACAGGGAGCAGGGTGCAGGGCACTGCCCACGCTGCACACAGTGCACAGGGAGCAGGGTGCAGGGCACTGCCCACGCTGCACACAGTGCACAGGGAGCAGGGTGCAGGGCACTGCCCACACTGCCCACACTGCCCGCACTGCCCACTGAGCACAGTGAGCACAGTGCAGGGCACTGCCCACACTGCACACTGAGCAGGGTGCACAGCACTGCCCACACTGCCCACGCTGCCCACGCTGCACACACTGCACACTGAGCACGGTGCAGGGCACTGCCCACACTGCCCAAAGCAGCTGTGGCCCCTCCTGAGATGGGAGAGCTGTGGGGCCCCATGAGCTGAGCTCTGGGTGCTGGGTCAGCCTGGGGTTGGTGGGAGAAGGAGGGCCACGATGAGGAATGAGAAACTGGCCACAATGAGAAACTGGGCAGCAAAGACAGACCCAGGGCAGCTGAGCCATGAGCCTGGCTGGGGCTTTGGGAGGTCTCTGCTCCAACACCTGCTCAAAGTTTGGCCCATTCCAGATGCTGAAGGATTTGCCCATCTGACTTCCAGTATCTCCAAGGGTGGGCAGCCCCTCCTCTTCGGGCCCTGTACCAGTGCCCAACCACCTCTCTAGTTCATTTTTTCACTTGCATCTATTTGGAATTTCCCATCCACAACTTCTGGCTGTTACCCTGTGTCCTGGAGTGGGAGCTGCTGGGGAAGGAGTCTCCACACAAGCACTGGTACCCATGTATGTGCATGGGTACACACACGCGTGTGTGCACAGAGTAAAAGGCAGATACAGGTACAGACACACACACAGATAAATACATAGAGTGTGCTTATACATGGACATGCTTTTGTTTATATAAATATGTTTATGCACAAATATATATATATACACGCATTCATAAAACAAGGCTTTTGTTGCCCTAAGGAAGGCATTTTCAGCATTTACAAGGGAATTCTCCCTACCCAAACCTGTCCACTTGTTTACCTCTATGGTACTTCTTAAAGAACTGGGGAAGGAGCAGGGTAGTCCCACAGAGAGTTTATTCACTCAGCACAACAAAGCTGGCCCTCAGCATTCCCTGACAGGGGCTTGTATGAAGATGTGATGGCCCACAAGACAATATGGTGCTGGTACTCTTCATTAGCCAGCAGCTCCAGGACTAGCTCAAGGTGCAGGAGAGAAACCATGTCCCAATGGCTGGCACCTGGGAAAGGTTGTGACCCTCCCCAGCTCCTCTGCAGCCCGTGCCAGCTTGTCCAGGGTCCCCACCAGCCAGGCTGGAACTCCCCTCAGGGCTTTGCGACTCCCTGTGCTGTGGAGGTCTGCGCCCACCTGCAGGCCTGACTCCATGGACGGGCACAGGTCAGGTGTGGGAGTGGGGTGTGGGTGCTGCACCTGAGCAAGCACAGCCTGAGGGGGCTGGGACACTGTCACACCTGAGCCTTTTCCCCCAGAGGCAAGGCTGGACACAGGAAAGCAGGACCCCTGCCCTGGCCACCTCTGCATGTGTTCAGCACCAGCCCAGCAGCCTCAGGGAGGACAGTGCTGCCCCATGCCCACCTGTGCCCACCTGCCAATCCCCAGGAAGCTGTGCCTGCTCAGCTGGGGCTGCAGGAAGTCCTGTGGGGCTTTGATTATAAGTTGTGCCCTGTGGGGTTTTTCCTGGCTGCGCCCAGGCTCTCTGGGAAGTGCTGCAAACCTGTGGTACGGCTGGTTTCCAGCCAGGGGCTGCATTCCCTGGATTTACTCATGGCACGGGGCTGCACTCATGGCTCCTGTCCTGTGGCACCCACCTCCCTGCCCCAGCTCCAGCCTCAGCTCCATGATGGGAGAGCTGCTGGGGCTGGAGCTCCCTGGGGCAGGGTCCTCGTGGAGCTGCCATGGCCGCTGCTGCTGCTGGGCCACCTAACTCAGAGACAGCCCTGCTGCTGCCCTGGCACATGCTCTGGTGTACAGCACAGCAGAGGGCTGGCCCGTGCCCTCTCTGGCATCAGCCTGAACACAGACACCCGACTCCTGCCCCAAAACAGACACAGTGCCCCTGAGCGCAGACACAGCTCCTAAACACGCCCCTAAGCATGGACACACACATCTTCCTCTGAGCACAGACATAGCTCCTGCCCCTAAACATGGACACACACCTCTTCCCCTGAACAGGGACATGGAGCTCCTGCCTCATGCAGCCTGTCCTGGCCCACCTGGAGCCACGTTGGTCGCCTTGGCCCCCAGATGTGCCCCAACACTGCAGTAACGCTGGGCTGGGTCTGGCCCACTCTTGGCTCCTTGGGACGCTATCAGAGCCTGCAGGGACCTGGTGGCATTCCCTGCCCCAGGTGCCAGCAAGGGGCATCACCAGGATCCCCAGCACCTGTTTGCAGTCTGAGCAGCAGCAGGGCACACCTGGAGGCTCCTGGGGTCAGAGCCGGGTCCAGGCTGGCACCCGGGGGGGGGGTCAGAGCCGGGTCCGGGCTGGCACCTGGAGGCCTGGGGTGGGGCTGGGTCTGGGCTGGCACGCGGGGGGGGTCAGAGCCGGGTCTGGGCTGGCACCCGGGGGCTCCTGGGGTCAGAGCAAGGTCCGGGCTGGCACCTGGGGGCCTGGGGCAGGGCTGGGATGGGAAGGGAGGCGCCAGGGCTGGGTAGGGTGGGATCCCGCGCAGGAGATGATGTATGGGCAGATGTATCAGATCGCACAAGATAAACAAGCAGTGAATTTCATCAGGGCCCATCATGGCTTTAATTTGGCTGCCTAATGAGTCAGATCCAGCCGCGCAGATAAAAGTTGTCAGAGCCGCAGCCCTAATGAATTTCTTGCCACTTGTAATCAAGGCAGCTTGTCTGAGGGGGATGATTAATGGGCCCCAGAGGAGCTGCCGTCCCTCGGCTTCCATTCCCGTTAATGCAGTCGCCAGGAAATTAACCAAACCCAGCACTGGGCTGGGGCCAGGGCCGGTGTGGGGGCACCCATGGGCACCACGAGGGGATGGCAATGAGGGGTGACATGGCGCAGGGGCTGGACTGGAACTGGACCAGGACCGGGACCAGGACCAGGATGAGGACCACGTCAACATGGGCACGCATAGCCAGAACATCAAGGAGTGGAGGGCCTGGGGCCATGGTCTGCAGCCCCCAGCAAGGCAGGAGGAGGCAGCAGGGTGTGGCAGGGACATCTGAGGGTACCTGTGCCAGCTGGGTTGTCCTGGCACCTCCCTTCCTGCAGCACTGCAGCACGGGCTTGGGGCCCAAGGGCAGTGCCCGCTCCCAGTGCAGCAGAGCCCGGCCCCAGCACAGCACAGGGACACTCCAGGCACACCTGGAACCCCAGAGTGCTGCTGTGGTGTGGCCTGGGCGCAGCCAGCCCAGCACTGGGGCCCTGCTGCACCCATGGCCACGAGAAGCAGGCCAAGGCAGGGCAGATACACGGCTCCCCGCACTGCTCGGGGTCTGATCCTGCAGCCTGCACTCCTGGCTCGTGTGGCAGCCCATCACTCCCTGCCCTCCCCAGGTCAGCTCCACATTGCCATCCTGGGCACAGGGACCAGCTGGCCCAGGTCCCTGCCCTGCATGTCCCCTCTCCAGCACAGCCCTCTGCTGTGCCCATCTCCCATCCCCAGAGCTGGGCATTCCTCTGGGGCCATGTTCTGGCACTGTCCCTCAGTGACCCAGGCTGGCACATCTCCCCTCCAACCTCAGCACTCTGCCTGGCCCAGGAGCCTGCTCTGGCACAGAACTGCTGTTATCAGAGCCTGAGCCCGAGGAGAAGAGGCTGAACGTTGGCCACTGTGGGCTGGAGAGTCACCAGAACCAGCTGCAAACCAGGGCTGCGTGGAGGCCCCAAAGGCAGCACACTGAGACACTGGCCTGGCAGGAGGTGGGTTGCTTTATTGGCTTTTATCTCCTTGGCTGCAGATAACACACACAGGGCAACTTATGGAAAAGAAACCGTATATACAGAGTGTCCATATAAATATTTCCAATGTACATTTTATACACAAGTGACAGAGACATTCCATAGCAGTGTCCAAAGCCTTGAGGTTCCAGCATTCAGCTAGAGGCTTGACCCCAATGCAGAGAGATGCTCCTCTCCTCTCCTCTTGCTCAGCTGGAGACCAGCCCCACCTGGGCAGCAGCGGGAGCCAGCGGGAGGCTCTGATGGAGACACTGTGTATGGCTTGGAGCTTTAACCTGGAAGGACAGTGACTCTACAGACAGACAGACAGAGCTGGGGATCCCAAGGTGACCATCCTCTTTCCCCTCTAGGTCAGCAGGGAGGCTGGGGAGGCCTTTGTCCAGGGGCAGTGCTGGGGAGGTGCCATCCTCGCATCAGCACACGGGGAGCAGTCTGGGTGTGTGCAGCCCTCCTGCACTGGCCAGAAGCAGAGGAGCTTTGGGGTGCAATGGAGAAACACGCACCTCCTGCTGCCCCCCACCTCAGCACTGCACTGGGGGTGTGGCAAGGCCAACACGGAGGGAGAGCAGGAGGGAAGCGACCACACTGACCTCCCTGAGGGAGCAGGCACAGCCATCAGCCTCCCTGGTGCTGCTGTGCAGGGGAGGCCACACAGCTGAGCTGTCCCCAGCCCCTGCTTTATCTACAGATGTGTGAGGGGAGCAGGAGACACTGCTCCCCATGCACGTACCGGTCACGAGAGCGGGCACCCTGGAGCCACCCCAGGATTGTGCAGGAGCCCTCACAAGCTGCCAGCACGGGCTCTGCACAGCGGCACGGCCAGAGGTGGCTGGAACCAGCGCAGGGGAGCAGACCTGGCTCCCAGCTGGCTCCCCGCCTCTCCTGGCTGGAGCGGGGCTCTGCTGGGGCAGGGACTGTGGGGCTCTCAGAGCCGCTCCTGCGGCCCTGCTCCGGGGCAGGGATGGAGGGCAGCTGTGCATGGCCAGAGGCTGTGCCAGGAACGGCACTGAGCTGCATGGGCACAATGGGGAGAGGGCCGTGCCAGGCTAGCCCGTGCTAGGGCCAGCACTGAGCTCCACGGGCACAGTCAGCAGAGGGCTGTGCCGGGCTAGCCCGTGCTGGGCTGGCACTGAGCTGCATGGGTGCGGTGAGCAGAGGGCAGTGCCGGGCTAGCCCGTGCTGGGGCTGGCACTGAGCTCCACGGGCACAGTGAGCAGAGGGCAGTGCCAGGCTAGCCCGGGCCAGTGCTGAGCTCCACGGGCACGGTGAGCAGAGGGCAGTGCCAGGCTAGCCCGTGCTGGGGCTGGCACTGAGCTCCACGGGCACAGTGAGCAGAGGGCAGTGCTGGGCTAGCCTGGGCCAGTGCTGAGCTCCACGGGCACGGTGAGCAGAGAGCAGTGTCGGGCTAGCCTGGGCCAGTGCTGAGCTCCACGGGCACGGTGAGCAGAGAGCAGTGCCAGGCTAGCCCGTGCTGGGGCTGGCACTGAGCTCCACGGGCACAGTGAGCAGAGGGCCGTGATGGGCCAGCCCGTGCTGGGGCTGGCACTGAGCTCCACGGGCACGGTGAGCAGAGGGCAGTGCTGGGCTAGCCCATGCTGGGGCTGGCACTGAGCTCCACGGGCACGGTGAGCAGAGGGCAGTGCTGGGCTAGCCTGTGCTGGGGCTGGCACTGAGCTCCATGGGCGCGGTGAGCAGAGGGCCGTGCCGGGCTAGTCCGTGCCAGGGCTGAGCTCCACGGGTGCAGTGAGCAGAGGGCAGTGCCGGGCTAGCCCGTGCCGGGGCTGGTGCTGAGCTCCACGGGCGTGGCGTTGTTGTTGGCGTTGGCGTTGCGGCGCGGCAGGCTGGGGGTCAGCGTGGCGGCGCTGTCGCTGGGGCAGCCGTGCTGCAGCAGGATGTCGATGCACTCCTGGCTGCCTGCTCGCCGGGCGTAGGCCAGTGGGGTCAGGCCCCGAGCGTCCCGGCTCTTCACATCCACTCCGTACTGCATGGGAGACAAGCAACTGGTCAATGCTACCTGGGAACCCTGTAGCCACGGGCATGGCAGCAGCAGGGGGCAGAGAGTGGGAGGGTGGGCATGGACAGGGCACCAAGAGAGTGGGGCAGGTCAGTTAAGTGGGCATGTGGGGAAACCACGGAAGCAGGATGGATAAAGGTAGCAGGGAGGTGGGGAAGCACTGGGATAGCACCAGAAGCACTGTGGTGGAGGTGCGGGTTCTGCCTTACCCAGATGAGCAGCTGTGTGAAGACCACATTGGCCATTGCGCAAGAGAGATGCAGCGCTGTGCGCCCGTCTCCGTCTCCGTAGGTCTCGTTCACTTCCTCCTTGGTGCCATGGGCCAGGAGTGTCACCACGAGCCGCAGGTCATCCTCCACCACAGCCCGCAGCAGCTGCTGCCCCAGCGGGATGTCAGACTGGGGCAGAGGAGCCAGAAAGAGCTTCTGCTCATACTTAGCCCGGATCCAGCGCTCCTTCTCCTCCCTGCCAGACAGGACATTGTCACAGTCACAGTTGAGACAGTTTGCCTGGGCCCCATGCACAAAAGGACACGAGTATCAGCACTGCCACGAGAATATACTTGTGTGAGCAGTGAACATCTGTCACACCCAGGTATGTTCTGCCTAGCCCCTGCCGTGCCCCTGTGCCCACAGCTGCCATCGAGGCTCTGTCATCCCACTCTGGACACCTTCTCGACACTCCGTGCCCCTCCTTCAGCTCCCTACGGACACGGTGTGCTTGCAGCCATGCCTGCACAGCAGCAGCAGTGTCCTGCAGCCAGCCCCGCAGCTGTCCGTGTGCAGCTCCGGCTGCAGCCCCTCACCCCCGGTGCTGTGGGCCCGTCTGGGGCAGCTCGGGGACCGTCCCTGCCCCAGGCCTGTGCACGGGCCACGGCCAGCAGCAGGAAAAGGCCAGCGCTGCACACGCCAGCCCAGTGCCACGGGAGACACCTTATCGCTGCCGCCGTCCCGGCTGGTGCAGACAAAGGCTGTGTCCGCGTCCGTCCCGCCGGGGCGGCGGATCGATGCGCGCCGGGCCCCGCTATCTGCTGCCATTCTCTCCATCTGCGGCGGGCGGGCGGCCATCAATGGCGCGGCGCGCATGCGCGCTGCCGGCGGGCCTGACCCGCGCCCCGGCGCTGATAAGCGCAGAATGGGCTCTTGTCGGCCTGAGTGACAGGAGAGCGGCGGCGATCGGCACAGACAAGGGCTGAAAGGGACAGGCCCTGGGGACCCGCACCACGCCGCCAAGCCATCTCTCTTAACCCCTTCGGCTTCGCAGCCGGCCTCAGCTCTCGGAGCCACGGCACGGCTGCCGTGGAGCCCCAGTGCCCCGCCAGGGTGGCAGGAGAGGGTGGCCAGTGCCTCACGGGCAGGCAGGAGCCCCACACTGGGGCATCTGAGGAATCCTGCCTGCCCCAATGGCTGCTCCCAACCCCTGCAGTGTCACCTTCTGTGCGGTTCCCAAGAAGCATCTCTGGGGTTCACCACCTCCCTTACCGACTGCTCTCAGGCGTGGGCTTGGGGTAGCCCTCCACCATTCCCTCCCAGACAGCGTTTGCGAGGGCGTTGCCGATGGCCGTCATGACCATGAGAAGCTCGCTAGGCCAGTCATCCAGGTCCAGGGAGCGCACACGGGACAGGTGGGTGCCCAGGTTGCGGTGGATCCCGGAGCACTCGATGCACATGAGAGCACCCAGGTTCAGGCTGGCCCAGTCCGGATCTGAGGGCAGCAGGATCAGTGTTAATAACCTGCCCAGACTCACCAGCCCGTCTCCTGCGGCTCAGACTCGTATCTGCAGGCACCAGCCCAGCAGAGTCCGTCCCAGCTGGGTGTCCCTGGAGAGGCCAGGCCCTCAGGCTGGCCCAGGAGGGGTCACAGGGTGGCAGTGAGGGCTGAACCCCACCCCGAGGAGCAGCTCCACTGCAGGACAGGGCAGGACAGACACACAGAGCAGGTGTCTCTGGGCTGAGACAGGGGGTGCCTGGTGCCTGGAGCCCCCTCCCCTCCCCTCCTGCGTGAGCCCCCCGCCCAGGGTGCCATCTCTTACTGGGAGCGTCGCAGTCCACGCAGAAGCTGTTCCCGCGCGCCGTGCGGACGGCCTGCATGGCCTGCGCGTCGCCCTGGCTGCCCAGCCGAGCCTGCAAAGAACCCCACACGGCCCTTCACTGCAGGCCAGCCCCCTTACCCGCACCCTGCACCCCTCCTGCCACGCCACACCACGCTCCAGCAGGCTGGCCAGCATGGCAGCTCTGACAACAGGCACTGGAGGGCCAGAGCAGCAGGGGACAGCGGGCCGAAGTGGGGAGGAAGGGCAGAAATGCCCAGGGAGGGAATGAACCATGCAGGATCCAGCCACATGGGCTGAAGAGTACTCTGTGGGCCAGAGCCAGGCAGGGAAGAGGTGACAAGAAACCCAAGGGAACTGCACAGTCCCAGGGACAGGACTGAACTCCCACTGGGAGGAGAGGGATCCCACAGGATTCCACATGGACAGACAGGCCAGTGTGGGACATGGAGGAATGTAGCAAAGCAGATGCCAGAGAAGACAGAACAGAAGCTGGCCAAGACCTCTTACCTTGTTTTTGCTGCTCTCACAGCCCTGCAGGCTGGCCAGGATCTGGCTCTCAATGGCCTGTACCCAGAGCTCCCGTTCCTCTGACGTTGACGCTTCAAAGAGCCATGTCTGGCCCGTCAGTGACACGATAATGAACTCAAATGGCTCATCTGGTTCTGGAAGAGAAAGGCGTGCCTAACGTGAGACTGGGAAGGAGGAGGTCTGCCATGGGACAGATCCTGCCATCGCACATGGCAGAGTTGAGGGAGCAGCAGAGCCCAGCAGGCTGGGACAGGCAAGTCCCGGTCTCCTCCTGCAGAGAAGAATGAAAGCTCTGTGCCAGCCCTGCACCTCACAGCTCCACTGGCTTGTGGAGCTCTCCCTGCCCTGTGTCCCACCCTCAGAGAAAGCTGCTAACCTCTGGAGCAGTGCAATCAGCTCCTCCACGGGGCCGGTGCCTGCAGCCAGCCCCAGTGCCAGGGCTCAGTGCCCGGCCTGGACGGGCCCTGCACACGGAGCGAGAGGCCAGGAAGAGGAGCCTGTGCAGCGGCTCGGCGGCAGCTCCTCACCAAGGCTTACGAGGTGTTCTGCCCTGCTGACACCTGCCAGCCTGGCTCTGCCTCACACGGCCCCCCACGGGCACAGTTCATGGGGTGTCGTGTCAGCCTCACACCCAGCACCAGCATTTACCTTTTATTGCCAACTTCAGTAGTTAGTGCAGTAAATGACTTAACTAAGCGGGGCCTGAATGGAATGACTAATAAACGTTATGTCACAGCACACGCTTCAGCTCATAGCAAAATGATTTGTAATTACCTAATTAGCGTTATGCAAATAACACCCTCATCTCCATAATGTGCCTTCCCAGCTCTCTATTAAAAGCAGGGAGTCAACTGCTCAGCTCCAGAGACAGCGCGGAGGCCGAGGGGCCTCTGGCCCACATCGAGGCAGAGCTGCGCTGGCCTCAAGCCTGGCAGGGCCTGTGCACACCGGGCATGACGTGGGGAGGTGAGCAGGGGAGTCTGGAGGGGTTTGAGGGGGATCCCCCTCCTCTCCCTGACTTCTCTGCCGCACAGAAGGCTCTCACTGCACAGGGGAGCAGCAGAAAGGCAGGCACTGAGGAGCTGCACAGCCCACAGTGACTGGCTGCAGAGGCCCCTGGCACGGGGGGTGAAGGGCACGGCTGAAGGGCACGGCCACCTTCAGCTACTGCGGGGCCTCCTGGGCCCACCTGAGCCAGGCTGTGTCCACAAACATCCCCAGAACACGGTGCAGCCCTGGGAAGCCTCCTCAGGAGAGCCAGGTCCGTTGGGCACGATGGGAGTGCACAGCCCTTGCTCCAGGCTCGTGGTCAGCACCTGCACGGACAAGCACCAGGCCTGGGGACCACCAGTGCTCGTGAACTGGTGCAGGAGCACAAGGCTGGGTCTCCACGCCATCCTGGCCTGGAGAGGATGGAATGACTCCAGCATGAGGGCTTGGCTTGTCCTTCCCAGATAGGAAGGCAAGGCTCTTTTACTCATTTCACCCTAAATCAGCCTGGGACTCCTCCTCTGGGGAAAGATGTCTGCAGCTGTGTGTGTCCTGCTGGAATGAGAGACTGAGCCCTCAGGAGGATGACAGACTGCAGGGAGGGGGTAGCTAGCCACGCTGCTGGACTCTCCCCTCTGTGATGCACAGATGTAACTGGGACATCCCACTTGTCCAACACTTTCCTCCAGCTCTCAGCCACAGGAGAGACCCCACAGACATCAAGTCCCAGCTCAAGAACAAGATTCTTGGAAAATATACAGCTGCCAGCCTGTGAATACTGGGAGAGGAAATAACCAGGCAACAGCCAGGCTAACAGGCATTGCCTCCTTTGCTTGCTGGCACCAGTCTCTGTGAGTGCTGCCAGAGCCCAGCACGGGCAGGGAGCCTCCAGAGGGCAGGGGAGCCAGGACCATCCCCCCCCAGCCCCAGGGCTGCTGAGCACTCCCAGCCCCAGCAATGAGCAGCAGCTCCCTGGACAGAGGCTGGCCAGGTGCTGCAGGGAGCATCTGCCGACAGCGCTCCTGGGGGACCCTGACACATCGCAACAGGCCCTGTTCTCAAACCTCGCCCTGCCTTGGTCTGAGCCCCTGTGGCTGCTGCTGTGCTGCTGAGCCTAAGCCAGCTGCCTGCACTGGGGAAGCACTGGGTGCACTTGGAGTCCTCCTCCTGCTGCTGAGCCACTCCTGCACAGCAGGACGAGGACATCACAGTCAGCAGGACACAGTGAGGGCTCCTGCTGAGGGCTCACACAGCTCCATCTTCCCTGTTCCTGTTTGCCCAGCACCTCCCCACCAAGCAGGCAGGCAGGAATCCCAGCCCCAGCCTTCCTGCACCTGTACACTTCCCAGGGAAGCAGATGTCAGCCCTGCCTGCCCAGGGCTCTGGTGCGGGGTCACTGCTGCTCCTTGAGGCACCACGCTCCCAGCACTCTGCTCAGGACATTCACAGCAGGGCAGGAGCTTCCCTCCTTCCGGGTGAGAGATTTCTGGGGCTCCAACCTGACTCAGACAGACTTTGCTGCTGTCACAGCTGAGGGACATTCCAGAGCCCTGGGGCTGCCCAGTGCCAGCCCTGGGAGCAGTCCCAGGCCAACCAAAGCCCTGGCACCAGCTCTGCAAGACGCAGGACCTCCGTTCCCCTCCTGCTTTGTGCCTCCTGGATTCCAGCTTCACGCCAAACAAAGGCCCTGTTGCTCTCGGAGCCCAGGAAGAGCTAACAAAGGACCACAGCTTTTCTGCTGTGCTGTGGCCAATTCCCCACCTCAGAGTGTAGGACAGCACTATGGGGCTGGATCTCTCTGGAGGCCTCAGCACAGCATGACTATGACAGAAGAGCGTGGCACTGCAGGGTCACACCCTGCAGGATTCACACAGGAGGACCAGCACAGTTGGGAAGGGAATCAAGGACTTGCAGCAGCTTTGAACACTGTGCACACCCACCTCCTGGGATGGTCTAGGACCAGTTCCCGAGCTCCTCGGGGCACCCATACAAGTTGAATCAGCTGTTTTAGGGAAAGCACTGGGTATTCTCAGCTTCTTCTGGGGAGAGGTACAGGTTTCCAATGTGGCAGGACCATTTCTGGCCGGATGACAGGGAGGCACCAAGCAGATGACATAAAAGAAGGGTTTAGACTACCCCTGCTGAAGCAGAACTGGCAGAACTCCCTCTCCTGCCCCATACATGGGCACAAGCTCCTTCCTGGAGGCCAGAGAAGTGCCAGCGCTTGCCAGCTCCAGCCTGACTGGGCTCAGACCTCAGAGGAAGCCACTCGTGCAGGAGCAGGGAGCCCTTCCCAGCTGCCTCTGAGTGAGCGGCTGCCCGGGGGCAGATGGCAGAGCCTGGCCCCCAGCCCTGGGATGGCAGAGCCCCCAGCCCCTCGATGGCAGAGCCCCCAGCCCTGCGATGGCAGAGCCCCCAGCCCCGGGATGGCAGAGCCCCCAGCCCCTCGATGGCAGAGCCCTCAGCCCCGCCATGGCAGAGCCCCTAACCCCGGGATGGCAGAGCCCCTAACCCCGGGATGGCAGAGCCCCCAGCCCCACCATGGCAGAGCCCCCAGCCCCATCATGGCAGAGCCCCCAGCCCTGCAATGGCAGAGCCCCCAGGATGGCAGAGCCCCCAGCCCTGCAGCTGCCCCAGTGTGCTGGTGGGAGCCCATTACACCAGATCCATTAGAATTAGTGGGCAGTGGAAATGAATGCGCTGCCTCTCTCTCTCTCTTGATGATTTTTTGATGATGTTTTAAAGACTGAGCTCCGTGAAGAGTTGCTGAGCAGAGTGGTGTGAGCCGGCTCTGCTAATGGGTGTTAACCCCACGACCCCCTCCCAACACTGCCCCAGAAGCAGGGCTCTGAGCAGGAGCGGGATTAGGAGGGCATGGCCGGACAGCAGGGCCCCGTGGCACCCAGAGCCCAGCGGCAGCCAGGAGCATGGGCAGGGCCGGCAGGGACAGGAGCAGCCCAGGGCAGGCTCCCTCCCTCTGCCAGTACCCCAGCCCTGGGGCAGCACCACGGGGCTGCCAAGAACGAGGGATGGAGACATCCTGTGCAAGACCAGAGGGACAGCAGGAGGGTATGCACTGCCCACCAGGATGCAAGGGAGCCTGCACCTGCTGCCCAAGGCAGCCCTGGGGCGAGGGTGCCCAGTGGAACAGCGTGTCCCACTGACACCTGTGGGATGCCAGAGAGGAAAAGGAAGGGGAGCTGCAGTGAAACAGAGTGCTGCCTTCACAGCTCATGCCAAGCCCCCTCTTTAAGCTCTGAGTGCGGGGAAGTACAGCTCGGAGCACAAGGGGTACACTGGGGAGCTAAAAACACCTCAGCTTCAATACGGGGCTGGGGCAGAGCTTGGTCCTGCTCTGCAAAGGGCGCTGGCTACACCCTGCACTGGTGCCCAGCCCAGAGAGCCTCCTGTAGGGACCCTGACGTGGAGCCATGGGAGCAGCAATTCCCACCTGCACTCCCACGGACACCCTGCTTCTCTGTGGGGTGCACGTAGGCAGCGTGGGACAGGCTGGGCCCATGCCTCCCCCCTACCCCAGATGCCCCCACACAGCTTGGGGCAGCACTCTCAGAGCACAGGCAGCAATAAGGGGGGCTGCTCCCCTGCCCCAGAAGCACCAGGATACGAAGCAGCTCTATGAGGACAGAGGACGGAGCAGTGTCCCTCTGGTCTGCATCAAGTGCAGCAGGACTGCGCTCCCAGCATTTGGACATGGCACAGCAATTCCCTTTCTACACAGGGCACTGGGGAGAGCTCCCCCACGCCAGCCCAAAGGCCCAGGGCAGCACTTTCTTCCCTCGTGGGAAGGGAGAGTTCAGCACAGGGGATGGCAGGAGCATCTCCATCCCAGCACACCAGGCAGAGAGCCTTCCACGCCAGACAGCTTCCCAGCAGGCTGCTTCCCGAGCAGATGGGGAGCAGGACAGTGCAGGACACCTTCCCTGCAACCCGACAGATCCAGCAGAGAGGAACAGGATTCCACTCAACATCAGCAACACAGGAAGCAGAGTTGCCACTGAGCCCCACTCCTGAAGCAGAAGTTTCCTCTGTCAGCTCTGCTCTTCACCATCTCCCAGTCACATCCAGCCTCTCCCTGCATGCCGTCCTTCTCCCACTCCCACCCCTTCTCCCGCTTTGTGCTGGCTCCCTGGAGGGAGGGGATGCAGGGAGGGGTGGGGGCACGCCTCCAGCATGTGGGGCACAAGGCAG
This sequence comes from Ammospiza caudacuta, assembly GCF_027887145.1. NCBI lineage: Eukaryota > Metazoa > Chordata > Aves > Passeriformes > Passerellidae > Ammospiza > Ammospiza caudacuta. The sequence goes on from NC_080593.1 coordinate 251,418, forward strand.
GAACCAGGGCAGGTCCTGTCAGACATGCAGGGAGACCCTGGCCCGCAGCTCTGCTCTCTGGATGCCAAGCCTGTGGAAGGGTCCTGGAGCAGGGCAGCCGGCAGCCCCTGGCCTCGGGCGCTTGTTTGCAAGCTGCGACTGTACCATATCATTATGAGGTGTTTGGGATATCAACAAATTAGCAGGCGTCTGGGAAGAGAAGGATGCAGCACCATTCGTAAATGTCAGCTCGCTACCTCCTCATTTTGCAGATCATTAAACCCAATATTCCCAACCTGTATTAGTGCGACAGGGACAGGCCCTCCGCGGGGACAGGCGCCGGGAGAGCGCAGCAGGAGCAGCGCCGTGCAGAGCCCCCAGTGCCCTGTCCCGGCGCCCCCAGGGCCCAGAGTGCCCCAGGGATGGCGTGGGGCCGGGGGCGGCAGCAGCGGGGACGCGAGCGCAGAGGGGCACACTGAGCTGGGCCAGGAGGCATACGGTGGGGTCACAAACGTGTGCGGGGAAGGACAGTGTGTCAGGAGGAGCAGGTGCTCCCAAGGGACGCCACAGGTGCACAGGGGTGTGCAGGGGGTCACGCAAGGGTCCAACAGTGTCGTTTCTGTGTACGTGGCAGGGAGGATGCAATGTGGGGTGCAGTGTGTGCACAGGGGGGACAGGCCTGGGGGTGGCTGAAGGGCCGGGGGGTGTGTGCAGGTGTCAGGGAGGCAGGTCACAGGAGGGAGGGCACAGACAGCATGGGCTTCATGGTGTGAGCAGTGGCTTGTGGCAGGGTCAGGGGTGTGCACATGAGGGTCCCTCAGAGGGGAACACAGAGCTGTGTAAGGTCCCCAGGAACCACAGACTGAAGGGGTGGGACCTGATGGAGACAGGGGACCAGCTGAACGACAGAATGCCCAGCACAGGCTGCCTCCCTCCCGCCAGGACTGAGCAGGGAGCTCCAAGGTCCGTAATGAGCTGGAGTGCCTTGTTAGCACTGAATTAAGAGGCTTGGTGGAAGGAAGCTCGGGTGACAAAGCTGTGTGGGGCAGGCGGGAGCTGAGCGATAGCAGCTGGAATCCCCAGCAATCTGGTGAGCACGGCTCAGCCTCACACTCCTGCCTTGCCACGATGGGCCTCGACAGCCCCTGACAGTTGGCATTAATCACGCACATCGCCCCAACACAACTCTTTACTGGCCATCAATTTCCTGTGGGTTTTAAAACTAAAAAACAAAGACAAAACCGCGTCGTTTGGCCGCCACTGAGAAGCACATTAAGGGGCTGTCAGCTTCTCGCCATGCACCCTGCATCACTCTTTAAGCACATGAGAAGTTCATTATCCCCGGAGCTCTGGCAGCCATGGGGAGAGTGGAGCAGGGAGCGTCGCAAAGGTGCCGCTGCCCTCAGCCGTGTCTGCTGGCTCTTGGGCCCTCCCGGGAGCACCAACAGGGGCCCAGGGTCCAGGCAAACAGGAGAGGGGCTGCAGGGGGCTGTGGGCTGCTCCCCGCCAGGACAGGGCACTCCTGGCCACAGAGCCGTGCTGGGCTCTGATAAGAGCAGACTTTCCCAATGGTCCTTGCAGGACGACACTGCACCTACACCAGGGGATGAGCATCCCTGTCCCCTGACAGCCTGACACGCGTTTGCCAGCCTGTGGGTGCTCCCTGACAGCCCGAGCTGCACTCCCCAGCTCGGTGACATCTCCGGCAGCCCAATCCCACGCCTGCCATAGTTTGCGGATGCTCCCTGGCAGCCTGACACAGAGCTCTCTTTAACATGAGCCCATGTAAAAAAGCAACAGCTCGTTTGATTTATGATACTTCAGAACAACTAAGATTCAATTGCTCTGCACGTCCCTGGCTCTGATTACCTCCTAAATGAGATAAACTGATGGCAATTTATCCCCAGACCTCACCAACTTTCCCAGGATGCTAACCTGAGCTGCTCGTGCCTGGCTCCCGGCGTGGGGCGGGTGGAGGCAGGTGCAGGAAGCCCGAGCACAGCCCAAACGTGCTCCCTCCATAGCCCCAGGGCTGCTGCTGCCCACAGGGACCGCAGGGATGCTGTCACCGAGGCTGAGCCTGCCTGGCCCCTGCAGCTCCTGGAGGGTGGGGAGTTTGGGGGTGTCCCTCCACAGTACTCCCCACACCAGTACAGCCACACTGAGTGAGCTAACAGAAAGCAGGGCTGCTCACTGGGCTGTCCCCACGCTCCTGCCAGGACACCGAACCCTCCACAGAGGGACGAGCACCACGAGGGGACAGCAGCTCGGCCACACGGGATGGCAGCTCTGCCACAGGGCGCGACAGCCCGCTCCTGGCACAGCAATTTCACACTTTCACCATGCTGACTATGCAGAAGCAAAAACCTCAAATTACCCTGCTCTGAAAAAACTGCCATAACTGTTCAAAGCAGCTAAAAAAGATTCAAGGGCGTATCAGTCATACTTATGGACATCAGTCCACGACACAATCCACTGGCCATGCCCATGGTGTGGGACAATGCTCAGCCCAGGGTTCACAGCTGGACCATTCAGACATTGGCTCAGCATCTCCTCATGCTTGTTGCCAGGCTCTGATTGGCATGCAGGACAGTGACCCATCATGGGTGGCACCTGAACACCAGTCCCAGAGTCACTCACTCCTCTGCCTTTGCCCTGCTGGTCTTGCTGATGAGCTACCACAGTGTCCAGAGCTGCATCAGTTCTTGGAACAGTCCCGGAGCTCAGAGCAGGAGAGAGACCAACCACATCAATCCCAAAGGCACCAGGGCAGGAGCTGTGCAGCAGGCACGTGGCAGGGGGGAATGGAAAGGATGTGTGACCCAGCTCCATAATTCATACTGAGCACAGGGGTGCACATGGTCCTCTCTTGAGGATGTCCCCCTCATGCCAAAATGGGGCACACAGCTCATTGCTGCTGGCACTGGCCAAAACCAAGCTGGGAAGCTCAAAGTGCAGCAACAGTGGCTGCTCCCGTGGACTCAGAGCATGGTTCTGCTGGCACAGACGCTGCCCACAGCAGCAGGTCCTGTTGATGCAGGGCAAGCTGGGAGCACGACAGAACTGACCCAGCCTCTGGAGCTCCAATTTTGCAATTGGATCAATTTTCCAATATACTGGTTAAAAAAGAAATGTGAGTTCAGTTTGTCAATAGCTGACCAGAAGCCAGCCACCCACCCTGCAGCAGCCCATGGCAGCACTGTGGCCCAGCACAGGTCTGGGAGCAGCTGGTTGTGCCAGCTCTGCCCCAGCAGCACTGAGTGGGCAGGGGCTGCACCCACTCCCCTCTGGAGAAGGACACAGGGGCCTGGACAGCCTGGGTTCACACTGGAGACGTGGAGGATGGGCTGCCTGTGTGCCTGTGGGTTGTGCTGTGCTGTGCTCCCCTCACTCTGCCATGGTGTTTGCACTGCTCCTTCCACTGCAGCACTGGAGGACGGGCTGCCTGTGTGCCTGTGGGTCACGGGTGCCCCCTCTGCTGTGCTGTGCTCCCCTCACTCTGCCATGGTGTTTGCACTGCTCCTTCCACTGCAGCACTGGAGGACGGGCTGCCTGTGTGCCTGTGGGTCACGGGTGCCCCCTCAGCCCCAGAGCAGCTCAGCCGCCTGCTGCCAGCACTGTGGCACCAGCAGCACTGCAGAGCACACACTGGGGGCTCCTCCTGCTCCCAGTACTGGTGCCAGAGGTTCTGGCAGCACGAGGATCCACAGCGTGCAAGGTCTGTGCAGTGACAGATGAAGTTTGGCAACTGACACTGGTAAATGAAGTTCTGTGTTGAAAAATGCCGAGGAAGGCACGCTGTAGGAAAAAAGTTACATTGCTAAAACACCTGATAGGGCTCTAAATTAACTATATCAACCTGAGACACTTCAGGTAAGACAGACCTCTGCCCAGCTCACCACCACAGCCAAGGACCAGTGCAGGAAACAACAAAAATACTCTGATGCACTCATGCTTGCCCCATGTCTCCACCCCCATCACTCCACCTTCCAGGGATGCTGCCAAAGCAGGAAGGACAGAAAGAGCGACCATGTGTCTGAAGAAATATGCCGGTGAGATGATGGAAAACCTGGGATTGCTCAAAGACTCCTGTCCTGGGCACACAGGAAGGGTGACAGCCCTCCAGCCTGTGCATCTGGGAGCAGAGGGCTGGGAATTCTGCCAAGCACGCATGTGTTGTTCAACAGGAACTAATCAAATTTTAAGACTTCAAGCAGTGGTTAGTCCGTGTTACTGCTTCATAAAAGTGTTCCCACATTCAATTCCCTTTTCCACTAGGAAATGGCATCCCATTCTGTGTAAGGTCAGGTCCCAGCCTCTGCACCTCCCACACTCCATCAGCTGAGCGGCCGCAGGACCAGAGCTCCTCTGCAAGCACTGACACACCAGTCCTGTGCTTCCTGGCCTTTGCTGTGCTCAGGTGAGAGCCCTCATGTCCACATCACAAACCCAATCACCACAAAGGTCAGCTTTGGACCTCCTTTACAACTCCCTTGGCATTTTATTTACAGGGCAGGACACACTACTTCAGCACATGCTTTCTCAGTCTCACGTGTGGGGGTGCAAAACCATGCCCTCCTTCACTGCCCCACTATTCATACAAAGAATGAGCCTCTCCTCTTGCCCAGCACTGGGCTGAGAACTGCAAACCAATCTGGGCAGGGCAACAGTGGGTCTGAGGAGGTGACACACACACAGAGCCAAGAACAAAGTGCAAATACAGGCAACGTTTCTTGCTATCCATGGGACACCAGTTTGACAGACTCAAACGATGCTCAAGGTTCCTCAATCCACTACCACAGAGGGGAAGCCTGTCTTAGACTTGTGCATTTCAGATGCAGACAACTACAACAGTGAAAAAACCCAGCAGAGCTGCCCAACTCTGCACATCATCAGACGATGATCCCAAGAACAAGAACTTGAGCTGCTCTGCTATGGGACACCTGGCTGCTGGACTGCAGGCAGACCGGTGATTCGGAGCAAGGCGCCAGGACAGGTGCAGCACCTTCAGGTACAGACTAATATTTCCTGGATTGCTTTGCATCAATTGTTAGCTTCAAACACTTGTACTGAAACTTCCTTCCCTGTGAATTATATCTTTACTTTGGTTCACTGCAGAAGCTTATTGAGTGCTGTGGGACAGGATGACCAAGAATAAAGTCACATCTCACTTTTCCAGCAGCTATATCATGATGCAGGCTTTAGAGAACAGGACTGCCAGGCTCATCTCCACCTGGACAAATCTGGGGTCTTCCCCATGCCTTGCAGCCTCCCTGTCAAGCTTTGGGTCCCTCTTCAGCAAGCACAGACACCAGAATTTCCCAACACAAACCCCATCAGTTCTCTGAACATTGGGAAAGCAATGCACATGCCTTCAGGGGTCCCCTGAAGTAGACCAGCTCTTCCAAAAGACCCTTGGCTTGAGGCAGGTGCCCACCACAGGTCTTCTAAATCATAAAAGTCTGGACAATTTACAAGTCAATGGAATTAGGTCCCTGCAGTGGGAAGTGTCTGAGAGCACACCTTAACCATATGGTGTACTCTCAGGTCTGCTGCTACAGTTAGCAATTGTAATTACCAGTGACTGTCTGAGCACACACAGGCATGATGGTGGTTGTGCAGGACATGTGGGAAACGGAGGGAAAGGCAGATCAGAGAGGCTGGTAGCCCTTTCCTGCCCCAGCCCAAGCTGCTGGGACAAGGAGTGCTCTGAGCCCCAGGTCACCGCTGAGCCCTGCATGACGAGCACCCCAAGCCCCAGGCCCCAGAGAGCACCCAGGACCCTGTGAGCAGCAGAGCTGCCCCAGGCAGACCCTTCCTACCTTCTGCTGCCATGCTGGGGCCATCCAGCCGAGTTGTCCCTGTGCTCTTTTTCCGGCGATGCTTTTTCCTGTTGGCATGTGGTGACGGAGGCGGCTCCAGCTTTGGGCTGGCAGCACTGGAAATGTTTGGGCTGGAGCTGAGGGAGTCGGCAGTACCGTTAGCTGGGGAGAGAAATAAGGCAAGTCATGCACATGGGACAGTGACACTCCTCTCCCAGAGACACCAAAGCGCTCTGGAGCCAGCCCTGGTACTTGGCTGGCTCGACCCACACAACCCCATGAGACAGGCCAGGACCTGCAAAGCCCCATGGCACAGGGCCACTCCCACACCCACTGCAGCTGAGGGCTGGCAGATCCCACAGGGGCAGCCAGGCTGTACCCCCTTGGCACTGGGATCCGTGCAGAACGATCCCACAGGGCAGCCAGGCTGTACCCCCTTGGCACTGGAATCCATGCAGAACGATCGCCCAGGGCAGCCAGGCTGGGCCAGTCTGCACTGGGATCCGTGCAGAACGATCCCACAGGGGCAGCCCCAGCACCCGCGCAGCCGGACACGTGCAGCAGCACCCCTGCAGCAGCCCGGGGTCCCCAGCGCGTGCCCCTGGGGAAGCAGTGCCCTCGGGCAGTGCCCTCACAGGGCTGGGAGGCGTTTTGGGCAGGGACAGCCCAGGAGGTGGTGTGGCTCTCGGGGCAGAGCCGGGCCCCAGAGCCCGTGCAAAGCCCTGCCCTCCCAGCACTGCTCTGCCAGACGAGGTGACTGGGGCTGCCACACTCAGGAACCTGAGCGTGATGGGCTCAATAGGCTTCCGATACGGAGCTGAAGAAGCTGCATCCCCAGCAGCAACGCACCAAATTTATCCTCAATCATACTGTTCCTTACAATTAATAGCAGAATTAGAAACAATCAGGGAGCTGCCTAATTACTGTCAATTAGAGTGCGCTAATCAAGCTCCGATCACACACACACACGCTGCCGCTGCACTCACCATTAAATGTCAAATTTCATTAGAGACCAGCAACAAAATCAAAAGCCTGACATTCAATTTCAGCAGCACACACAGCGCAGGCTTCCAATCAGCATAAAAATGCAGACTCCGGGGAAGGCAACGAGGCGCAGGAGTCCTCGCTGCACTGTTAACCCTCTCCTAAATCCACTCCTGCCTCTCCAGTGTCCACCCAGCCCAGGGCACAGATGGCAGCTCCACGCCCAGGACCCCTGCCCTGGGCAGCTTGCTGTCCCCTCTGCCACAGCCCAGTGTCCCCCAGCAAGTCCTGACTTCCCATTTCCCCGTTGTGTGGCACCTGGAGTTAAGAAAGGAACCACAGCACTGCACAAGGGCAGCAGCTCCAGCAGTGGGATGGCAGGGACCTGCCAAGCCCTTCTCCCACCCCAGCCCATCCTCTGCTCCCTTGGCTCATCCTGGTTTGCTCAGACTGGTTTTTGGGGCTTGGTGGTCTCGACAAACACCAGAAGTGGGGTGGAGAGAGGCACAGAGGGTCAGAGGCAGCAGCTGCCCCAGCAGGGACCGAGGTGCAGCTGGTGTCCCCTCACACAGCTCAGAGAGGCCGCAGCCTTGGAGCTCTCCCAGCTCTGCTTTCTCCTCACTGACACACACCAGTAGGGTGTTTCTGCTGCTATTTATCCATGGGGAAATAGTGCACCCTTGACAATTAAGACAGATAAATCTAATAAAATCAGACTCCAGTTTTCTAAATATAAGTTACTGATCCTGCTACAGGACCGTGCTTAGAGCAGGTGTGAAGCACCTTCAGCTCCCAGCCATATGTCACAGGGGACCTGAACTTTCTCATGGCGCTACCATGCCACACGTGGTGCCTCCATCCTCCCTCTCCTGCCTACCTGCTCACCAGGATGCTGCCCGGGCCCAATCCCACACCTCGGGCACCCTGCCCCGCTCCAGGCTCAGTGACAGGGTTGCACATTTCTGCACTCCTCTCCTGTGGCCTGCTGAGAGCCTGGCAGCTCCTGAGGGAACCTCACCCACGTCCCTGCTCTCACTGCCCAGCAGCCAGCACAGAGCTGGGCACTTGCAGGGCCCCGTGGGACGGGGACAGGGGGGCAATGGCGTGGGGGCAGCACACGGAACACACTCTCTCTGTTAGATCAGGCATTGCTCACTCTGTCCTTCCCCAGGAGGGCAACTGAACCCCTCTGACCCACACAAAGACTTCCAGAGCCCCAGATCACCAAGGGAACCTCTCACAGGCACACCTGGGACCTGCTGGGCCCTTCTCCAAAGCAGTCAGCCTTAGGGGGGCCCTGGGACCCCACAGGTGGGCTGCAGAGCTCCCACACAAGGGACAGATACAGAATGTGCTGGAGCACGTTCGTATGACTGTCTGGCCCCATCCCACTGCTCCTCCATGTACTCTCCAGGACACAACCAGAGCAGGCAGCCTGTCCCCAGGAGCTGGGGAAAGCTCCTCACCTGCCCTGCCATGCGGAATGGAAGCACAGCAGAGAGCCTGGCCCTGGCAGAGCTGGGTTCAGCTGTGGGCAGGGCAGCCTCCCCCAACTCAGCTCAGTTCAGCTCAGCTCCTCCATGGAGGGAGGGCTGGCTGCTCTGCTCTGCTCTGCTCAGCTCAGCTATGTGGGAAGCACTGCCCCCACAAGTGCCCCCTCCCTCAGCACACTGAGAGCCCAGCTCTGCCAGCTGTGCTGTGGGAACACAGAGCAGGGATGGGGAATGCCTGGGGCCCCTCTGCTGTGCTGTGGGCCCTCCAGAGCAGCTGGCCCCGTGCCCAGTCTGTGCAGCACTGACAGGGCTTGGGTGGTGGCACCTGAGAGGGGTGAGCCGCCACCAGCAGGCAGGACAACAGTGAGCATGGGGATGACACCCCATCCCTCCAGGTCACTGGCAAGAGCAGCAGCACAGAATCACAGAATGGTTTGGGTGGGAAAGGACCAAAGCTCACCCAGTGCCACCATGGCAGGGACACCTTCCACTGCCTCAGGCTGCTCCAAGCCCTGTCCAACCTGGTCTGGGACACCGCCAGTGATCCAGGGGCAGTCACAGCTGCTCTGGGCACCCTGCTGCTTCACCACCCTCTCAATAAAACATCTCTTCCTCATATCTAGTCTAAACTCACCCACTTTCAGTTTAAAAACATTATTCCTTTTCCTGCTACAACAGACCATGCAGATCAGCTCTCATCTCAGTCTTCAGTTACTGTGCACAGAAGACGCAGATAGATCCAGGCGCTGTCAGCACAGACAGCTCCTCCATGGACAGGAACAGAAGGACAGGGGACAGAGGGATGGGGGCAGAAGGACAGGTGGCAGTGAGATGGGGGACAGAGGGATGGGGGCATGGGCTGGCTTGCTGTCCTGCGCCATCCAGGGAAGGACAGGGCAGGGCAGAACAACACGCAGCACGGCCACACCAGCCCCCAGGTCTGCAAAGGGAGGAAGGCTGAGACGTGCCAGGCAGCTCCGGGTGCAGGAGGGAACTGGGGCAAGGAGCTGCTCTCCAGAGGGCTCACGGCACAAAGCTGTGCCAAGGCAGTGCCCCGTGCGGCGCTGCATGAGCGCACCGGAGCTGCTGCTGCTGCCGAGCACGCCGGGCACGGAGCTCCCGCGGGCCGGGCCAGGCGCCGCCTGGGGGGACCCTGCCCAGCCTGGGGACCCTGCCCGGCCCGGGACAAGCCCCAGCCGTGCGCAACCCAGGGACCGTTCCCAGCCCGGGAAAAGCCCCAGCCGTGCCCAGCCCAGGGACCGTTCCCAGCCCGGGACAAGCCCCAGCCGTGCCCAGCCCAGGGACCGTTCCCAGCCCGGGACAAGCCCCAGCCGTGCGCAGCCCAGGGACCGTTCCCAGCCCGGGACAAGCCCCAGCCGTGCCCAGCCCAGGGACCGTTCCCAGCCCGGGACAAGCCCCAGCCGTGCCCAGCCCAGGGACCGTTCCCAGCCCGGGACAAGCCCCAGCCGTGCGCGGCCCAGGGACCGTTCCCAGCCCGGGACAAGCCCCAGCCGTGCGCGGCCCAGGGACCGTTCCCAGCCCGGGACAAGCCCCAGCCGTGCGCGGCCCTCGCAGCGCTGCCTCCGGCCGGCCCTGTCCGAGGCCGGGCTGCGGCACATCCCGCTCAGCGCTGCGCCCTTCCGCTCCCCGCGCCCGCGCTGCCCCATCAGCAGTAACAGTCTGATTAATTCGCTTCCAGCAGGGAGCTGATGGGGCCAATGATGGAGCCGCTGCATCAGGCGCGCTGAAATTGATAGTTTTTCACAGTTACAAATGAGGAGCCTCCTCAGCTGCAAATGGCGCCCGCACAGTCGGACTCCGGTAATGATCATAAAGAGGCTCCTTTAAACTGCGAAAGCCCCTGGGAGCGGGCGGGGGGGCGGCTGCCGCGCTAATGAGAACTACAAGGGGCGAGCAGGCATGGAAATGGCTCCTCCACTCTTGATGTGCATTTAACTGCTTTTTTAGTGCGGCGGCAGAGCCAGGAACGAAGGAGTGATGAATGCAGCACAAAAGCATTTATTTTCCAATTCGGCAAAGTGGCTACGTTGGGAAATGTATGAATTATTTTAATTCACTCAACTGTCCTGAAACATCACTGAGAGCGAGTGAGCGTGGGGGGAGGGGGTGGGCCGTGCTCGGTGTGTGCTCCAGAGACAGGAATCACTCCTATTCCTTCAACTGCCCCGAAATGTGGGACGGGGGGGTGCCAGCAAGGTGCAGCGATGGGGGAAAGCAGCGGCACGTACCCCAGCGCCCCAGCACGGAGCTCAGAGCAAGGTCAGAGCACAGGGCTCCGAGCCATCCTGCTGCAGAGCAGGGGCCCCTGGCTGGAGCTTCTGCATGCCTTGCAGGACAGCTTCCTCGCCGGTGGGACACTGCCAGCTGACCCGCACCGAGGGGACAGCCCAGCGAGGCCCGAGGCTGTGTCTGACACCCAGGAGCACACTGTGGGCTCACAGCCGCAGGGCAGAGCTCAGCCCGGCCCCACGGCTGTGGCTGAGGGGACAAGGCCAGAAGGGGCTGGGGCAGCTACTCACAGGGGTTGGGGCAGCTGCCGGGGACGGCCACGGCCTCGTTCCACTGGTCGGCACTGGAGACAGAGTAGGAGCGCTGGTGCATCCCGTCCGGCTTGGAGCTGAAACCCACCAGGTTGATGCCGCTGATGGAGCGCTCCGAGTGCAGGGACGTGCTGCTGGTCGAGTGGGGAGCACCTGCAGGAGAGACACGAGCACGGACTGACTGACTGACTGCTGCCAGGAGCACGGACAGACTGACTGACTGCTGCTTGGGACAGCCTGCTGCCCGGGAGCATGGACAGCCTGCTCCCTGGAGGCACTGGGGGAGAGAAGGCAAAGCTGTCCCGTACCTGATGTCACATTCCTTGGGTGGCTCCACACAAGGACAGGCTCTCCCTGGCTCTCCTCTCCCAAGGGGTGCTTGTGCATCACCCCAAAGGTGCTGATGGAAGAGCCCAGCACATCACACCTCCCAGAGGGAGCCCAGCTCAGTGGGCTGCAGTGCAGCACCCTGGGATGCACAGCTGGGATTCTGGCACACAGCTTCCCCACAGCTGGAACTCACAGTCATGATTTTCACTAGAGCCTCTGGCCCCTGGCAAACCCAAACCCAGCCCACAACCAGCACAGCCACTTTCTCCTCTCAGCTTCACTTTCCTGTGTGTCCCTGGCAGGAAATCCAGCTATGCTGAGGACACTGGGAGAGAGTGTGAAATCATATGGAGGGTGCAAAAGAAACCAGCAGATGTCTGTAAGGTGGGGGTGACAGGTGGAAGCTTCTTTTCCCACAAGCTCAAAACTGCTGCATCTGAGCCCAGAAACCTGAAGCCCATAGAAAGGAGTGATTTTGGGACTAGAGATTGTCACAGAGGACAAGATCACTCAGTGAGGCAAAATGGGTCAAGTGTTCCTGGATTACAGGAATACCCAAAATGCCCAGAATAGCCAACAAATGGTTCTGACAGTGAGCACACAGCCTCCCTCCCGTTCAGTCTGCAGGCAATGTGCCCCAGAGGACACTTGCCCGAGGGATCCCTCTGCACCTGCCCAGCACCAGCCCCCTCCCAGCTCCCCTCAGGCCATTCTGCTCCAGCCACTGCGCAGCCAGCGCTCTGGGAGCTCAGGGCTGAGAGAAGGGGCCCTGTCCCTGCTACAAAGCTCCTGCTCCTCCCTCCCTGCCCCGAGGCACCGACACTGAGCTGGGACTCTCAGTGCAGCCCACCTGGCCATGGCCCAGGGCAGGGCATGAACAGCTCCAGGTGCTGCACACCCACAGCTCCTGCAGCCAGGATGAGGCTGGGCTGTGAGGAACCACTGGTCTGATGGGGCTGCTGCAAGTGGGAGCCTTCCAGGGAAGCAGAGGAACACCTGTGGGAGCAGGTCCTCAGTGGGAGCTGCCACAGCCAGGACAGCTCACCTGCCTTCCTGTGGGAAACCACATGCACTTGGCTCCCATGGATCCCAGCATGGCTGAGGTGGAAGGGAGCCCTGGCATCATCCTGTACAGCCTGGGTCAAGTAGAGCCCCCCAGAGCCAGTGGCCCTGGACTGTTTCTGATGAGTGTGGAGCATCTCTAAGGAGGGAGATGCCATAACCTCCCTGGGCAACCTATCCCTGTGCTGTGCCACCCTCTACCAAGAGCAGAGCTCCACAGAACCCCACGTGAAGCCCCAGAGCTCATACATAAATGTATTTTCTGTCCTTACAGTTTCCATGAAAACCCAAGTGTTGCTATTTAGATATGTAGCATTGCCAGGGCTGCCAAGTGTCTGACAGGACAGCTCAAGAGTCCAAACACCCCTGGAAAGGTAAGTGCTGAAAGGAGGGGTGACGTGGCCACCAGCCCTGCACCAGGCATGGCTGCCACCCACCGTCACCACCACCATCACCATCATCATCACCACCACTCCTTCATCACAGCACGGCATGTACCTCCCACCCTCCTCTTCCCTGTGCTCATCCTGCACCAAAATGCACAGCCCTGCATGGCTCCCCTGTGAGCCCCCCTGCAGCCCCCACCTGCCAGCAGTGCTGATGGAGGTCGTGCTGGGACACGGCTCCCTGCACCTGAGCTGCCAGGACCCTGCAGTGGCCTGCACCCTGTGCTCCCCAAGCTGCCAGGACCCTGCACCCCAACGTGCCAGCCCTGTGGCCTGCACCCTGTGCTCCCCAAGCTGCCAGGACCCTGCACCCCAACGTGCCAGCCCTGTGGCCTGCACCCTGTGCTCCCCAAGCTGCCAGGACCCTGCACCCCAACGTGCCAGCCCTGTGGCCTGCACCCTGTGCTCCCCCAGCCTGCAGGGCCCTCCTCGCAGAGCCCCTCCACACTGCCTGCCTCCAGCCCGGCTGCTGCATGTTCCCCCTCCCTCCCTCCCCTTGTTCAGCGCCACAGAAACACGTGTAAAACCATGACACTGACTTTGCCTCTAATTAGCCCTTAATTTACAAGACACACTCGGAAGGGTAATTAGCTGGCGCTCCGCTCCTGACTGCTGCATCCATCTCCTCTCTGCCTCCTCGTGGGAGGGAGCCTGCTGCTGCTGAGGCAGGGACAACGCTGCTCTCCTGGGATGGGATCAGCTCGGGCCTGGGAATGGGGATGGGACGGGATGGGATAATGGGATGGGATAACAGGACGGGATAACGGGATGGGATGCTCAGAGCTCAGACAGTGTCTGCCAGCACCAAGCCCCAAGTGCCCCCAGCCCTGGTTATGGCCACAGCCACGGAGCAGAGGAAGGTTATTGGAATATGAATCCCAATATTACCAGTTGGATTGTGCCTGGGCCAGTCTGACCCTCGCTGCTGGGCCAAAGGCAGCAACTGCGGTGTATCACCCCAGAGATACCTTGGCTTGCTGGAGATTGCAGCTGGGCACTGAACAAGTCCAGGCTTGCCAGGAACTCCATTTAGCTCAGGAGGAATGGCTTCAGGTGATGGTGAAGAGAAAAAGGAGAGGATTCTGCTGGAGGGTTTAATGTCCAGAGTTTTATTCCATGGTTACAGAGGTCTGAACGTGGGCAACTGCTCCAACAGAATCCCAGCCGCATGGTCTCATTCACCTTTTAAGCTCAGGGACAGGGGGAGGGGGGGTACAGGTGAGCCACCAACCAGGTGAGAGGGGCAGGGTCTCAGGGGGGGATGACACCCAGTCAGGCCAATGACCTCTGGGCATAGGGGCATCCTTTGAACTTGACCAACCACACGACGCCTTGCTGGAATGATAAACCTGATTGACAGGACTCACTCAGCATGGGGGCAAGGGGGAAGGGAGAGAGGTATAGGCACACGTGGGGAAGTGACCTGGAAGTGTAAAATGGGACATTACAGCACACCACAACAAAGGTGAAGAAGGGAGAGCAGAACCAGAGGGCCTGGAAGAAGCTTCCCCTGCAGAGGGGAAAGTCCTGCAGGAGTCTGGGCAGTGCAGATGTGACCCCTGCTCCCTCCCCAAGCCAGGCCAGGAGCCCCAGCCCAGCAGGACATGCCCTTCCCTCACACTTCTGAGGAGCAGCACAGGCTGCCACGAATGCCAGGGTTCCATTTTGAAAGGAGCAGCTTCCACCAGCCCCTGCAGCCCCTCCAAGCTGCCTGGAGTCACCCAGCTTGGGGAGCTCCCTCTCAGCCCAGCCATGCTCGCTCACAGACCCTGTGCTGTGCAGCTCCTGCCTCTCCCAGGAGCTGCTGGGGGCTCCAGCAAGGCCAGAGCTTTCAGGATTGCATCCCTTTGAGGTGACAGCCTGGCAGCTGTGGGTGTGCTCCCTGTGCATGGGGTGAGGGACAGGGGACATGCAAACCCCTCCTGCCTCTGGGCCAGCGCTGCAGGACTGAACCCCAAACTGCTGACAGCTCCCCAAGCCCCTCTCCCCGTCAGTCTCCTCGGGACCCCAAAAGAGACTCACATGGCTCCCTGTGCTCTCACATGGTGCCTTTTCAGTACAGCCCAGCTGACAACGTGGCACTGGATGGAAAGCGACACAAAACCAGAATGGCATGACGTGTGGCAGCCCAAAGGCTTTGGGGAAACACCAGCCAGGACCCTGCACCCCAATGTGCCAGCCCAGCCCTGTGGCCTGAGCACAGCCCTGTGGCCTGAGCCCAGCCCTGTGGCCTGATCAGAGCAAACTGGGAATTCCTCATTAGGGTGAGGCTGCCCAGGGAACAGGATAAAGGGGAGTCAGCCAAAAGAGCACCACCAGTCAGGAAGGATACAATTTGCAGAGTCACTTGAGGATCTTTTTAGGATCTCTTTAATATTTTCAAGAGCAATTTGGCAAATAAAACACAGGGTCTGGTGATATTTCCTGGTGACATTAGGCTGAGTGCTGCTACCAGGCCCTTACAGTGTGGAGGAAACCAATTTTGGCACAGGGAAGGGGCTATGCTGAACTTTCAAGAGGCACCAGCTGGAGGGGGGCTCCCCCTGGGTTCAGGGCCAAGCACAGGGCAGGTGTGTCCCCTGGAGTGCCAGGCTGCTCCCTCACAGGCAGAGGGACCCTGCTGCTGCTGCACATGGGGCAGGGAACTGTCACTGTGTGGCTCAGGGTGGCCATGGAAGAGCTCCAGGATGGGTGAGGCCACCCTGGCATGGAGCAGACCCTGTGTTCTGTGGCACTGCAGAGGCCAACAGCACAGTGCAGATTAATGCCATTAACTGCCTGCCAAATGGTGTCCCAAGGAGTCATCAGTCACTCTGCCCCTCAGCCACTTGTTGCCAACCTGTCATCATCTATTCCCAATAAAAACCAGGATTATTGTGAGTCACCTCAGCACACTGGCTCCCCAGAGCCTGGCTGGAGCCTGCAGCTGAACAGGGCTCAGAGCCTCCCCAAAAGCTGCAGCAGCTCAGGACCCTGAGCAGGGCTGAACAAGCTCCAGCTCGTGGGACACCTCCTCTCCCAAAACCAGCAGGTCCTTGAAGGGAGGTGAGAGCCAAGGCAGAGCTGCCTGCCTGTGAACCCTGCTGCTGGGGAGACACAGCTCACCCCATGCCAAGGAGCCAGCAGCTGCAAGGTGACCGTCCTGGGAGCCCCTGTGGCTGCTGCTCCCAGAGCCTGCCCAGAGCCAGGAGCGCCGTCAGGCTGCTTTCTAAACAAAGCACTGCGTGCTGTCACCTGGACAGTGCCGTGTCCTCCCTCCTGAACACGAGCCCAAACACCCGGGCTGGCTCCCAGCACCCAGGAGCCCCAGGAGGCAGAGGTGCCATTTGAAAGACATCACCCCTGGGCTCTCCCTGGGAGCTGGTCCCCATGCTGAGCACCCACAGAGCTCCCAGGCGTGGGGGGCACGTTCTGGGGTGACAGACGGACAGACAGACGGACGGACAGACAGGTGTTCTTTGGGTGACATACAGACAGGTGTTCTTTGGTGACAGACAGACAGACAGGTATTCTTTGGTGACAGACAGACAGACAGGTATTCTTTGGGTGACAGATGGACAGGTGTTCTTTGGTGACAGACAGGTGTTCTTTGGGTGACACACAGACAGGTGTTCTTTGGATGACAGACAGACAGGTGTTCTTTGGGTGACAGACGGACAGGGGTTCTTTGGTGACAGACAGACAGACAGGTGTTCTTTGGTGACAGACAGGCAGACAGGTGTTCTTTGGGTGACAGACGGACAGGGGTTCTTTGGGTGACACACAGACAGGTATTCTTTGAGTGACAGACGGACAGGTGTTCTTTGGGTGACAGACAGACAGGTGTTCTTTGGGTGACAGACGGACAGGCGTTCTTTGGTGACAGACAGGCAGACAGGTGTTCTTTGGTGACAGACAGGTGTTCTTTGGGTGACAGACGGACAGGCGTTCTTTGGTGACAGACAGGTGTTCTTTGGGTGACAGACGGACAGGCGTTCTTTGGTGACAGACAGGCAGACAGGTGTTCCTCCCAGCTCTGCCAACACTGAAGGTCTGTGTGGAATCCCTGCTCCCAACTGGGACTGAGGATTCCCAGCCCCGCTCCGTGGCAGGGCCATCAGGATGTGCCAGCTTGCACACAGCAGGAGCCATTGCCCGCACTGGGCCTCACAGATGCTCTGGCACAGGGAATCTCCCTCCTCTCTCAGGGCTGCCCTTGCACAGCACGGCTCTGGACATCTGCACGTGCCAAGTGAGTGAGTGACACCCCAGCCCCAGCAGAGCTGACTGGTGTGGGTACAAACCACCAGGACAGGAAACTCTGCACGGTGCCAGTGTGTGAGGGACAGCTGAGAGCCCGGGCTGGCAGTGCCAGCAGCACGGGCAGGGCTGGCCAGGGCACCCCAACTCCCCAGGCAGAGCTCCACACACAGGATGAGCCAATGCCTCTCCAGCCAACACACCAATGCACCTCTGGTTTAGAGGGTGACCGAACCCCGTGCAGCCCTAGAGGGCCCAACAACTGGGGAGCCTGGCATTGGGCACCGCAGTGACGCTGCCCCCACATGCAGTACAGAGAGCACTGAGTGCCAGCCCGGGCACTGCTCAGCTCCTGTGCCTGTGTCCGGCCTGGGCCCTGCCCCAAGCCCCACACAGAGGCACCCCAGCACCGAGGAGCAGCTCCACGGGCAGGGCAGGGGAGCTCTGCAGGGAGAGGCAGCTCCTGGAACAGCAGGGGCACACCTGGAGCAGGGAGCAGCCAGAGGAGCCCCCACAGCCACAGCACAGGTCTGCCCCTCTGCCACTTCTGCCTCAGCAGTGACGGATCTGCCACAAAATCTGAGCCTGACTCGAATGCTGCCCGCGCCAGAGAGATCACAGTGCTGCTGGGTAAGGGTTCCAGTGGTTAATTGCCTTCACTGCTGAAATCTGGGCCTCATTTCTGGCCTGAGTTGTGTTCCTTCTGCCACTGTTACTGCATCCTGGTACATTTTATCTGATAAAGAGCTCTCTCACCAAATTTCTGTTCCAATACAGGTATTTACAGGTGGTGTTGAAATTACCTCTTAACCTTTTCTCCGGCAAGTTAAATATACTGAGCTCATTGAACCTTCCTACAAGGTGATTCTGAGAGCAGTTCCTGGTTTTTATGGCCTTTCCTGTCCATCATTTTTAGTCTCATCCTGTGGACACGTAAATCCATTAACCTGAGCTCTGTGGAAGTCCTCTCCACCCCAAAACTCACTGTTACCATCCTCACCTTGACCACATCTTCTACAACTCCTGAATTAAATAATTCAGCCTTCAGCCTTGCTGCTTCCAACATGTCCACATCTCCTACCTGCTGTTTAATTTGCTGCCTAATTACAGCTGGAATATGAAGAATTCATCATTCTGTGCTGAGATACATCATCTTGCCTCTTCCCAAACAACAATACAAGCGCTCACTGAACACTTTGCTTTTTTCCTTATTAACCATTCTATTATTCCCACACAGTAATGAAAGAACGCTGGGGTTAGGATTCATTAGTTCCTAATACACTTGAAGAAAGCCCTTTCACTGTCTGTCCTGTTCTGCATCCCCCCGTGCAGCCACGGCAGTGCAGGCTCCTGTGCCAGCCCAGGTGGAAGGTGGGCTGGGGAATGAGCTCCTGGGACTGGATCCATCACTTTAATCTGTGTGTTATATGGAAACCCCATGGAACATGAACAGCTGAGGATCAGAGACTTGGTGGGATACACGAGCAGTGACTGTTCTTGTGGCTCAGCCTGAACACTGGATCACAGGGTGACCCAGCACTGGGCAGAGATGAGTCTTTGGCATGGAATGGCGGTGAAGGAGACCAAGACAGAGAGTGCCAGGAGGACACGGGAGCTGCCCTGTGCTCAGCACCTGGAGCAGGAGCTGAGACACAGGAGCTGAGTGTTTACCAAGCAAAGCAGCTGTGAGAGTGATGAAAGAGAGGTTTTCCTCTGGGAGAAGGAACAGAAGTGAAGTGACAGGCTTGTGCAGATGTCCCCAGAATGGGGCAGGCAGTGTTAGTGTCCCCATCAGCTGGGACACCCCTGTCCCCACAGAGGAAGAGACGGGGGCTGTCCCCAGCAGTTGTGCTGTGCTGCTGCTCTCACTTCATCAAATCCCCCATCACCACCATTTGTGCAATGCTGTTTAACCTCCTCCCTAGATGTGGTGGGCACAGAGTGTGATGTGGGCAGTGCGAGGCTGCCCCGAGAGCCCAGAGCCGATGGTGGCACAGCCCTGGTGTGGCTGCAGCCAGGGAATCTGGGATGCAAGGAGCTGGAGCACTTCCCATGAAGGCAGGAGGGTCACTTTGAGGGCTGCTCACAATTCATCACTGCTGGACCAGGAGCGCTGGCACAGGAGCCTCCACCACAGCTCCAGCTGGCTGTGCCAGGCCACACCAGTGCCACAGCCTCCTCTGCTGCAGCTTCCAGCTCCTGCTCAGCACCTACACACTCCTTTATCAGGTTGCTGGTAATGCTATCACTTTTCAGACACACACACAGAGACAGCTGCACAAACCACTGCAGCACCAGCAGCCAGCTCCTTCTCTCTGCTCCTTCCCCTTCTCACTATTGGGACAGAGAACAAACAGCTCATATCTCCTCTCCACCAAGACTGACATATTTTCAAGCAGTTCAACCTTCCTTTTAACTTTCTGGTATCCAGTAAAATATTCTCTAAAAACTCCTAATTACGCTTCACTTTTTACTTCCCTGTTTAAATTCCTTCTCCCAAAAGATCTGGCACGTAATTGCTTCCAGCTTGGTGAAATTGGCTCAGACACATTTTTGTGTGCATGTGTCTGTGCATGTGTTTAATGCTCTATTTGTGATGTGAATTTTACTTGCCTGAACAGCAGCACAATGCAGCCAAGTCACCTTTCCATAAGGCACTACTGAATTTAGTTTGGTGACTGGCTGCAGTGAGGATAACAGTGGTGTTGTCCCTGGGAGCTGCTGTTTGGAACCAGCTTTCACAAAGTCCAGGGAAGCTTTAGTGCAACTTCATAAGGTCCCTCAGGGACTCTACTACATTAATATCATTTACTCTCCAACACGTTACAAAGAATTATCTAAGAGAATCAAGGTGCTGGGAATGAGCAGCAGAAGCAGGTGGAGGAAGCAGGGTCTGTGTTCCAGATCACTCTGCTGCTCTGTGGCTGTGAAGAGAGGTGTCCTTACAAACCTGGAACGACAAGCTGCAGGAAATGTGCAAGGAACACTGTCTAACACACAGCCCAGAGCAGATCCCTGAGATCCCTGTGGTGGTGGTGGCGGGAGAGGGACAGGCAGCACTGACATGGATCCCTGTCCCAGCAGGAACCTGCTCTGAGGCAGAGCTGCAGGAGGGAAGGAGCAGAGCCAGAACTTCTGGGCCTGCAGAGGAGAGTGGAGCTGGAGCAGCCCTGCAGTGACCGACCAAGAACAGCCCCTGTTCCTCTGCCCCAAGTGCAACGGGAAAAGGGCCACTGGGGAGGCTGGAATTGCTGCATTTCCTGCACAACTCCTGTTTCTAGAGCCATTCACTCACACAGGGCTTTATCCACCCCTGCCTGCTTTGGCCACAGAGGCTGCTTGGGGTGCAGCAGCACAAGCTCCTGGGGTGCATGAGTTCCAGAGGATGGAGCAGGCCCCGCTCTGTTTGGAGATGCCTGCTGGTGCTGAGCTCTCCCAGAGCTCTGGGACAGCTCCCTGTCCAGCAGCAGAGCAGGACTCTGTGGCCTGTGACCAGTCCCTCCCTGGCCCCTCTCCCTCCTGCAGCACAAGCCTGGGCTGCATGGATGGGAAAGCCTGGTTTGCTGGAGAAGGCTCCCAGTGCACCGGCCACCCCTCCAGCCCAGCCCTCCTGGCAGCACCAGGCTTACACTGACATTTTCACAGGTGGCCACTAATTACATCCTTGTAGCTTTTCCAGGTGCCCCATGCAAGGAACCCGAGCCAGATGTTCCAGGATTCAGGATGCTGGGAGATACAGCTGCAGCCCCAGGCCTGGCTATCTGCCCCATGCCCACCTGGCTGCCCTGGACACCTTGGCCAGCCCTGGGCAGGGCTCTGATCACCATGGCACTCTGCTGCCTTGTGCTTCTCCCTCCCTGCTCCTCTGCTCCTTCCCTTCTCCAAGGCCTTTTCCCTGCTCAGCCCTCACTGCATGGCTCCTTAGTGATCTGGTAAGGAATATCAACTCCCAGTAATTATCTCTAATTAGGGTTAGTGATTACACTGTTGGGTGGGAGAAAATCAGTCTCTGCTTTCCCACTGGGGAGGGCAGGTAGAGCTGGCTGTGCAGGGGGAAGCACCAGCAGCTCCCTCGTGCTCCCATGCCCTCCATGAGCCTGTCCCTGCCTGCACAGCTCTGGAGCTGCCTGCTCCGAGAGCAGGAGCCCTTCTGAGGCAGCAGGACCTGAACCTGGCCCTGCAGCCCTCTGTGCAGCACCAGAACCAGGCACCAAGCATTGCTGGTGCTGTCCTGCCTCGTGCCATCCCACCTGGCTGCAGCCACGCTCCTCCTCTTCCCACCGAGTCCTGACCATTTCCAACTTCCACTCAATGCAAAACTTTAAACCAGCAGCTCAAGCCTCACATTTGGATTCATCCTCCACCTTCAGACATGCAGATAAACATTCGTAAGAGGTTACTGTATGACTGCAATGGTGAATGTATAATATTTATAATATACATATGAATTTGCAGTATTTTATACATGATTCATGATGCAAAATATTAATTACAGATAAATTTTCCTAAATCTCTCATCTCAGCTTCGTCTTCAGACTACAAACAACCCTTTAACATATTATTGGGAAGGGCAGAAGTCCCACACTAAGGAACAGACAGACCCTCACCCTCTTCCTTTCAGCTCAGCATCCCCATGTCTGAGTTGCAGAACCCCAGTCAGGCTTGGGTCAGGAGTGACCTCAAAGATCCTCAGCCCGCAGCCCTGCCCGGGCCCTTGGCTGAGCACAGTGACCAACACTGGGCTCTCACAGGCAGGCTCTGCAGAAAGCCAGTGAGCACAGCTGGAGGGAGGGAGGGAGGGAGGGGTGTCCCCACAGCTGGCACAGAACCAGCTGTGCACGGGCACTGCCCCCACCCCAGCAGTCCCTCAGGCCGGGGGGCACTGGGGGCCCTGCTCTGGCTTTCCCTCTGCTGCCCAGCTCCCACATCCTCTGTGCTCACAACAAAGAGAACAGAGCATGGGACCCACCTCTGAGCAGAACACAGAGCACGGAACACGAAACACTGAACACAGAACACACAGAACAGAGAACACAGAACACAGAACACACAGAGCACAGAACACTGAACACAGAACACACAGCACAGAACACACAACACAGAACACAGAACACACAGAACACACACAACACAGAACACACAACACAACACAGAACACACAGAGCACAGAACACGAAACACCGAACACAACACAGAACACACAGAACAGAAAACACAGAGCACAGAACACACAGAACAAAGATTACAGAACACAAAACACACAGAACACACAGAACACACAGAACACACAGAACACAGAACAGAGAACACAGAATACAGAACACCAAACACAGAACACAGAACACACACAGCACAGAACACACAGAACACTGAACACAACACAGAGCACAAACACAGAGCACATAGAGCACAGAGCACACAGAACACAGAACAGAGAACACACAGAACACACAGAACACTGAACACAGAACACACAGAACACACAGAACACTGAACACAGAACACACAGAGCACAGAACAGAGAACATAGAAAACACACAGAACACACAGAGCACAGAACACACAGAACACTGAACACTGAACACAGAACACACAGAGCACAGAACACACAGAACACAGAACACTGAACACAGAACAGAGCACAGAACACACAGAACACTGAACACTGAACACAGAACACACAGAGCACAGAACACACAGAACACTGAACACAGAACACACAGAGCACAGAACAGAGAACATAGAAAACACACAGAACACACAGAGCACAGAACACACAGAACACAGAACACTGAACACAGAACACACAGAGCACAGAACACACAGAACACTGAACACAGAACACACAGAGCACAGAACACAGGCGGCAGCCGTGGAGCCACTCATGTGCAGGGAGCAGAGCGGCTGTGGAACCACGGGCCAGTCCCAGGGACACCAGAGCCCATCCAGCCTTCCCTGCCAAGCGTGGAGCACAGGCGTAACTTGGGATGCTCCTGACACACGCCAGGGCAGGGTGACCCCAGCTGCTGGTGGGAGGGGAAGCAAAACCAACTTTGTTTCAGAAGTCAGAGCTGAGCCTTCCCTCCCGAGTGTCCATTTCCATTCTTTTGTAGGAGATTAATGACCCTGCTCTGACCTGAAGAATCTGTTGTGCAGCCACAACCAGGAGAAAGGCAGGAGATTATCCAGCAGCCTCCTGTCTGCCATGACCTGCACCACCCTGCTCTCACTGCTCTTCTTCCCTCAATGTCATTGTCCCCCACGGCGAGCAGCGGTGTGCCAGGGAAACAGGTTTTCCCTTTTCTTTGTTAATTCTTCCCTCATTACATTTGAAATTCCACAATCAGTGTGCACTGTAATTGTCGAATTTGATGCTAATGATTAATGAATTAAACATGGATCCATCAATTAGTCCTCGGAGAATAATTCTGCATAAAGCAGCGGATAATGTAATTACAGTAACAAAGATAATGAGATGTTAACATCGACGGAGCCCGACGTGACATGATCACAGCAGGCTCAGCAACCCCGGCCTGGGGGAGCCAATCCCTCACTCTGCAGAGGAAGAGCATCGGGGGGCACGGGGCTGGCGGGGGGGCTGTGCCAGCGCGGCGCTCCCTGGCACCGGCACCGCGTGCCAACGCGCACGGCCACCCGCCCCAGGGGCCACCACGGAGCTGCCAGGCCCAGCAGGGACCCAGGGAGGACCCCGAGCTGCTGGGGACCCACACCGTGCCCTGCCATGCCGATGTTTGCAGGCCCTGAGGCAGCACGGGCTCCCTCCCGCCGCTTGCCGGCACAGAGGCCCAGGGACGGGCACGGTGCCACGCTCTGTGCACCCACAGCTCCCCGTGGAGCCAGGGGCGGGTGCCAGCACACGGAGCCCAGCCCAGGGGCAGCTGCACCCGCGTCACCTCAGAGCAAACAGGAGCACCAGCCCAGCCCTGCATCCCAGGCAGCGCCTCCCACCAGCGCACGCTCTGGGAAAGCTCTCCTGGAGGAGATGCAGCAGAGGTGCTGCAAAGCAGGAGGAGGAAGAGGACTCGCACTGGCACTGGCCCCAGCACACCTGCCAGACCATGCAGACTGTTCCTCGGGCTGAAGGGAGCTGACCAGCAGCAGTGCCCACCCAAAACCCTCTAGAGCTCGAGCTCCCAGCTCCGTGCTGAGTCTGACTGACCCGTCCTGCTCTGAGGACAAGGCTGCTGTCTGCCCTCTGGCACCACATCCCACGGGACACTCACCGACCTCAGCAAGCTGGAGAATCCCCTGTGAGCCCCCCAGAGTGGAGCAGAACTTTCCCCTTCAGCCTGCTCCCTTCACCCTAGCGCTCTGGTTCCCCCACATTTGTTTCCTTCAGTCTCATCTCTGTGTGCTGCTGGAAACATCTTCAATTGCTGCCTGCAACACAACCACCTCTGCACTGCTGCAGCCTCTTCCTGCACTTCACTTCCCCCTCCACACAGGCTTCCTGGTGCTCAGCTCTCAGAGTCTCTGCCATCCCCGAGCTGCAGAGCCAGCTGCTGTGCCCATGCATGGCTGTGCTCGTGCATGGCTGTGCCCATGCATGGCTGTGCTCTGAGTATGGCTGTGCCCATGCATGGCTGTGTTCGTGCATGGCTGTGCTCTGAGCATGGCTGTGCTCGTGCATGGCTGTGCTCGTGCATGGCTGTGCTCTGTGCATGGCTGTGTTCGTGCATGGCCATGCTCGTGTGCTCTGAGCATGGCTGTGCTCTGTGCATGGCTGTGCTCGTGCATGGCTGTGCTCGTGCATGGCTGTGCTCGTGTGCTCTGAGCATGGCCGTGCTCTGTGCATGGCTGTGCTCGTGTGCTCTGAGCATGGCTGTGCTCGTGCATGGCCGTGCTCGTGTGCTCTGTGCATGGCTGTGCTCGTGTGCTCTGAGCATGGCTGTGGTCGTGTGCCCTGTGCATGGCTGTGCTCGTGCATGGCTGTGCTCGTGTGCTCTGTGCATGGCTGTGCTCTGTGCATGGCTGTGTTCGTGCATGGCCGTGCTCGTGCATGGCTGTGCTCGTGTGCTCTGAGCATGGCTGTGCTCGTGCATGGCTGTGCTCTGTGCATGGCTGTGCTCGTGCATGGCTGTGTTCGTGCATGGCCATGCTCGTGTGCTCTGTGCATGGCTGTGCTCGTGCATGGCTGTGCTCGTGCATGGCTGTACTCTGTGCATGGCTGTGCTCGTGCATGGCTGTGCTCGTGCATGGCTGTGTTCGTGCATGGCCATGCTCGTGTGCTCTGTGCATGGCTGTGCTCTGTGCATGGCTGTGCTCTGTGCATGGCTGTGTTCGTGCATGGCTGTGCTCGTGTGCTCTGAGCATGGCTGTGCTCTGTGGCACCCACAAACTGTCACAGGTGTCACAGAGCACAGGTCCAGCAGCTCCCTGCCCAGCTCCCCTTTGCCAACCCTGGGGCAGGTTGCTACAAACCCCTGTGCAGCAAGAGCCCAGGGCTCAGCTGGGCTGAGGCTCTCCTGCTGACTGATGCTGTCTCTTGTGGCGCCATCTCTCCCCCTCACTGAAGCCCCTTTCCATTACGAGCTGCCCTGGTTCCTGGAGCCAGAAACATGATGCAGCACAGACAAGGCTGGGGGAACGTGAGGAACCAGAGCACGGATGCACCTGGGGGCCGTGAGGGAGAGGGCAAGAGCAGAGACATTCCAGCAGGAAGAGGAGCAGCAGGGATTGGAAGGAGACACAAAGGTGTGCAGTGCCACACCTCTAGTGAATACCTGCCCTCAGGCCACAGCACCTGTGAGCTCTGGAGATCTGCTCATCCCCTTCCTGCCCTCTCCAGCCCAACCACTGCAGTGCTGCCATTGCCAAGGACACCTTCTATGGGACCAGGCTGCTCCAAGACCTGCCCAAACCGGCCCTGGACGCTTCCAGCAATGGGGCAGCCACAGTTTCTCTGGCCAACCAGCGCCAGGACCTCACCACCCTCACATGGAAGAACTTCCTAATATCCAATCTCAACCTCCCCTCCTTCAGTATAACATCATTCGCCCTTGTGCCGTGACTCCAGGCCCTTGTCCAAGCTCCCTCTCCAGCTTCAGGCACTGAAGGGCTCTAAGGTCTCCCCTGGTTAACACCTCCAGCTCTCAGCCCATCTCTGGAGGAGAGGGCTCCAGCCCTTGGAGCATCTCCACGGCTTCCTCTGGACAACGAGAACTCATCCAACCCAAAATAAAACCAAGCTAACTACAGCAAAGTCACGTTTTTGCATGGTTTAAACACTGGGGCACAGAGCCTGCACTGGTCTCACAAACACAAGTCCCTTCCTCATTCCTGCTGTATTTAGCTGGAAGCTGTCTGTACCTGCTTTGGAGTTATTCTGAATCCTCACCAGAGCACTGCACTCATGTATTTCACCCACATACAGGGCAAGGTGAGACTTCAAATTTTTTTCTTCTCCTCCCCTCGATGTCCTTGGTCTTTCCTCACGCCAGGTAAGGACAGTGCAGTGGACATCAGCCAGCCCAGTCACTCACCTTTGCAGAGTTCAGGTGACAGAGGAACCACAGACACTGCTCTGGACTCTAACCACTGGCCACCTGGCTTTGCCCAGAGACTCCTGGGGCAGGACAGCAAATCCCTCCTGTCTCCAAAGTCTGTGTCCTCCTCAGATGAACCTGTGACTGACAAATAACTGCAAACCTTGAAGTGCTTCTTCTCCAGTTCCCAAAATATGTGTCAGATGAGAGATGCCCAGTGGATCCAGTAACAGTCTTATCCACAGTCCCAAAGGTGGCAAAACTGCGAGGTCACTGCTAATTTGAAGCCAGGCAGATTCTCTATCAACCCTAAATCCAGCCCTGGGCATTGCACAGGGGTAAGAGCACATCACCTCAGAGAGTCTGTGTCCCATCAGTGCCCCTGGTGACTGCATGCACTGCTACTGGGCTGGAGGCATCAGAGAGAGATTAAAAAATTGTCAGAAAAGCTTTTACTGATTGTGTACAAGACAAAAGCACCTCTGACACTGCAGGCACAGCCTGAGCCAGGCAGGACACACCTGGGTGTAAAGCTGCTATCCTGGTGTAGCTCTGCACGGACACACCTGGGTGTAAAGGGGCTGAGCCCTGCATGGACACACCTGGGTGTAAAGGGGCTGTGCTGGAGTGAGCCCTGCATGGACACACGTGGGTGTAAAGGGGCTGAGCCCTGCATGGACACACCTGGGTGTAAAGGGGCTGTGCTGGTGTGAGCTCTGCATGGACACACGTGGGTGTAAAGGGGCTGAGCCCTGCATGGACACACCTGGGTGTAAAGGGGCTGAGCCCTGCATGGACACACCTGGGTGTAAAGGGGCTGTGCTGGTGTGAGCCCTGCATGGACACACGTGGGTGTAAAGGGGCTGTGCTGGAGTGAGCTCTGCATGGACACACCTGGGTGTAAAGGGGCTGAGCCCTGCATGGACACACCTGGGTGTAAAGGGGCTGTGCTGGTGTGAGCCCTGCATGGACACACCTGCTCTGGGCAGCCCAGAGCACTGCTCTGCTCCAGGGCCAGGGCACAGAGCCAGCAGGGATCCCAGAGCCACAGACCCTGCATGGCAGTGACCACTGAACCACAGGGTCCCACCATGCACACACACCCAACAGCACCCCAAGCTGCACTAAAGCACAGCTCAGAACAGAAAACTGTCTCATTCTAAAGGCTCAGGCAGTGCTGAGTCCAACTGCTCTCCAGAAAAAGGATTCCAACATTCACTCCCCCCTGCCAGGAATTGCATCTCCTCTCCCGTGTCACTGCTCTAGCTGCAGCCCCACGCTCTGAGCCTGCCCCAGCCCCGTGGCCCAGACTGCAGGGACACTCACACCACACGGGCTCCTGGGCACTGGCTTTCCAGCAGCAGGGATCCAGGTACAGGTACATCCCAGGGACATCCCAGCCTGCTCCTGAGAGGGATGGCCAGCAGGGTCCATCCAGGTCTATCCCATGCTGCTCCTGAGCCCAGCAGGACTGAGAGCACAGCTGGAAGTAGGACACGGTGCTAAGTGAGCACCTGGTTTGACATCAGCAGGAGCTCCTCTGTGGTTTGAGTCCTTGCCCCAGCTCTGACACCTCTGCTAAGTCAGAGCTCAGACAGGCACCTCTGACAGGCAGGCAGAGAAGTGTCCCTGTGCAGAATCAGGAGCTGTCCCCTGCCGGGCAATGCTGAGCGTGGGTGGTGGTGAGAGTGTCAGTGCACAGTGCAGAGCCAAGGCAAGAACAGGCAGAGCTGCACAGCCCTGGTCAGAACTGACAGTTTATCCACACATGACTTCTGACATGCCAAGAACAGGAGTTTGGGTTTGGAGGGCTCACAATGTCCTCCTTGGCACCATGAGAGCAGTGATGTTACTGTGCTCCATTCCCTGTCCATGTCCCCGTGTGGGTGATGCCAAGGACTCCAGCAGCTCCTGCCCCTCAGCCCAGCTGCATCCCAGCTCCCCTCAGCCCCAGGACACTCTGAAGCACTGTGCTGGCAGCACCTGACCACGGGGCAGAGCCAGGGCACAGAGCAGGAGTGAACCAGATGGATGTGCCACCCAAGCTCACCCTGAGTACTGGACTTGGAGGGATTTCTGTGATCAGCAACACCACCAGCACGCCCTCAGCACCCCAAACAGAGCCTTCTCCATAACCTCTGCACCAGACTGTGCCAGCAGCTAGCTGGGAAAAAGGCAGGTGGGAGCTGCCCACCCTGGCAAGGACACCAGCCCCAAAGATGCAGTAAAGGCTCTGGGAAATGTGGGCAGGATGGTCCCAGTTCAACCCCTGGCAGGTGAGACCCTCCCATGGCGGCAGCAGTGAGCAGGAGCATGGCAGGGACTCTGTGAGAGGCGGAATGTGACAGAACCCTGTGAGAGGCCAGAGGGGCAGCCAGCCTCCAGTCTCACCTCACCACACTCTGGGGCAATCTTCAGTGAGCACACAGAGTGATGATCCCAAACCACATTTTCACCATTTCTCCAGGGAAAGGTAAGGAGGAAAGAGGGTCCCAGAACCAGAAAGAAACAGAACACAACTTGTCAGGAACCAAGAGCCTTGGGATTTCCTTTGGTTTAGGGAGCAGCAGCTTCCACCACGTGTAGCAGACCACCAGCCTCAACACTGTCCTCAGGGTGAGGAAATTCCTCAGGGGTTCACACCGCCAGTTAAACCCTTTGACGTTCTTGTGTCCTGGACACCAGCCAGCACAAAATCCTAACAGGATTACCTCTTACCTGTAAAATCCTGAAAGGATTACCCAGGGAGCTCACAGGGACCTGCACAGCAATGCTAGCACCCACCAAAGGGACTCCCCGAGGGTGGCGAAAGCAGGACACCCCAGAGGGGGCTCTGTTACCAGCCAAGGGCTGCTGGGGCGCTATGGAGGGACAGCTACTGCCCTGCGCCCCCACACCAGCTCCTACCTGTGCCTGCTGCCAGCTGGGAGCTGCTCCTGTCCTTGGGCAGCCCGTTGGCCTTGGGGCTGGCGCCGGGCGCGGCCGTGGCGCGGGGCAGCCGCTTGCCCGGCACCTTCACCGTGGTCCGCAGCAGGTCGATCTCCTTGCCGTGCACGTTCTGCATGTAGTCCTGCAGAGGGGCACAAGGGGGGAGCGTCAGCCCTGCCCTGCCACAGAACAGCTCCCCATCCCCAGAGCCAGCACCGAGCCCTGCTGGGCGCCAGGACCAGCCCGTGTGGGAAAGCATGGCCGGGGACCAGAGACCAGATGGAGCCACAGGGCACACAGGGGGCCAGCACTGCCTCCTCATCATCCCCCGCTCAATCTCAGCACTCAACTGCAACAGCATATGATATATGATATGATATGATATGATTTGATAGGATATGATATGATTGATAGAATAGAATAGAATAGAATAGAATAGAATAGAATAGAATTACAGCATAAGCAATGGGATACCTAAAAATTCTCTCTCAGGTCACAGCTGGGGTAAGAGAAACCCAAAACAACAGAACTCAGGTGATTCTGTTGCTCATTCACCTGCAGAGCTACCTGTTATTCAAAACTTGGTGCTTCCACCATTTCTTCTGGCAGACAATACATTATACAGCCAAAAGCCTGTGAGCAGACTGTAACTATCACTCTGATCTCAGCTTTCAGTCAGAATGAGGGTGCAGACTCCCAGTCTCTCCCCTTTCCCAGCATTGTGTCCCTTCCTGTGCCTCCCACCCTCCCTGCCCCTGGGGTCCCGTGGTTCTTCCCCAGCCCTCTGTGATGAGGCCAGCTCCTTCTTGGGCTTGTGCCCTCCAAAGGGGAAGGCCCAACCAATGTTACAGGGGGAACTGTGGGTCAGATCCTGAGGGAGCAGGGACCAACACTGGAGCTCAAGGCTCTGGGAGGAACAGGGAGCTGGGACCACATCCCTGGGTCCTCTGCTGCCATCAGGAGAGGAGCCACAGCTGTCCAGGGAGAGCTTGGGGCTGCTGTGGGCTGCTTGGGTTTACTCCAGTTCACAAGGAGGTCACCCAAAAGATTAACCCAGAGATGGTTCCTGTTTGTTTCCACATCCAGGAAGATAAACACAAGAACAAGCTCAGTTTAAGAGCAACAATCCTCCCATCCTGCACCCAAAAGCAGGTGACAGGGGCTGCACAGGCCCTGCTCTGTGCTCTCAGGTAGCTATTTGCAAGAATCATAGTGCCCCCACAGCACCTTCACACCCTGTCTGAACTCCTCTCTTCCCACTGCCCCCCTGCAGGCACCCTGCCCCAGAGCACCCCAGACCTGGGGCAGCACAGCCCCACGCCCCCAGGCAGCACAGCCCCACAGTCCTGACCCCAAACACCCCAAACCTGGGGCAGCACAGCCCCACGCTCCTGACCCCCATCCTGCCCCAGAGCACCCCAAACCCGGGGCAGCAGCACAGCCCCACGCTCCTGACCCCCATCCTGCCCCAGAGCACCCCAAACCCGGGGCAGCAGCACAGCCCCACGCTCCTGACCCCCATCCTGCCCCAGAGCACCCCAAACCCGGGGCAGCAGCACAGCCCCACGTCCCCGGGCAGCCTGGCCCCACACCCTGGCACTCCCAGCCCCACCCTGGCAGACTGGCACGGCCCGGGCACACAGCACCCGAGCTGCTCCCGGCTGGGGCCCGGCCGGTGCCAGCCCTGGGCAGGAGCCTGCGAGGGCTGGAGGATTTTCCCTCACTCAGCACAAGTGCCGCGGTCGCCGGCTGCCTGCCGGAGCGAGCGGTCACTGCCGCTCGCTTTTATTACCCACCATAAAACTGCAATTTCTTCCCAAGCCTCCTCGCTAATTACCCAGCCAGTTCTCTCATTTCATTTTATTACTGGAATTAACAACGAGTTCAAAGCGTGGAAAGCTATTAAGATGTGTGATTAAGCCACATTCAATTAGTTTCTACAAACAATTTAATTGATGTTGCAGATAGAATTAACAGAAGGTGATTGTGTGAATGGCTCCACTGGCTGCAAAATGGGAGCTGCTTCCCTGGCTCTGTGCAGCGCGGCCGGCGAGCCTGGGCTCAGCCACGCACCTTCCCAGCAGCACAATTCTCTCCAAGGCTTTGGGGAAGTGATGGGAAACTGCACCGGGCTCTTCACACAACTCCTTCTTCTCCTTTCACTGAACACACTCACAGAAAGGCAGAACAGAGATGCCACAAGGAAAGCCCTGCTGGACCCCGGGATCAGGCCCCCAGCACTCCTGCCCCCATGCCAGGCATCCTGCTAGTCCCTGGAACCATCAATGCTCTGGAGCAGAGGCAGAGGTGGCACCTCGGGGCAGGAACCCACCACTGCCCCACAGGTCCCAGGCATGAGTTCAGTCTGAGCTCAAGGCAGATTTGCTTCCCTCAGGGACGCAATTCAGGGCCAGGGCCAGCTCACCAGAGTGAAAACCCAGAGTTTACACCTGACTCCAGGGGAGGAAGCTTTCAAGTTGGGCTGGAGGTACCATGATCCAGATGCAGAAACAGGCTGAGTGATGAACTCCCAAAAGCAGATGAAGAGCTCCACCAGGAAGCTTTGGCTGGTAAAATCAGCACTGAGAGAGCCAGGCCCTGACCTCCATCCAATGGGGCATGGACACACCTGGCCAGATGTGCACTGGGCTGCTGATCTCTGAGGTCCCGACACCCACCCCAAGAGGGACAGGGAGAGAAGGTAACAGAGATGGAAGAGAAGACAAGCCAGGAACTGCCCTGACTCATGCCAGGGAACAGCCACTGGGAACACAAAAAGGGCACAAAAATGCTCTGGGGCATTGAGCATCCTGATGGACAGGGAACACTCTCTTCCTGCAAGGCTCAGTCTGCTCTCAGGGACCCCTTTGCTGCATCCAGAATTCCACCATCCCCAGACACAAGGCAGCACAGGCAGGGAAGAAGCTGGGACTGCCCATCAATGGCAAAAACTGGATGCTGCACATCTCCTTGGCTGCCATTCCATGGTTTGTTCAGGCCCACAGCTCCCCCACCCGTGCCAGCCAGCCTGGGATCTGCTGCTGCTGCCACTCTGAAGGGATTGAAGGGCACGTGCCCATCCCTGGAGCACAGCTCTGCTCCATCCCTAATGTGCTCTGCTTGTGTCACCCTGTGAAAGGACATGGGAGCTTTGCCTCGGGCCACAGGGTGCAAATCCATCCAGCACCTCCTGATTCCCTCTGGAGGATGGGGAGGAGCAGATGCACTGGGACACCCTCCTCCTCCTGGATGAACCCCTCCAAGCAGGCTGTACAGCAGTGCCAGAAGGAAAGGGAGGCAGGGGGGCTTTGTGGATCAAACTGCAGTGGGGCACCATGGTGGGTGCCAGGGTCCTTTCCCCAGCTCCTGGGCCGGTGGTGCCACAGGGCAGCACACCAGGACAGAACCCCAGCCTTGTGGCAGGCAGGCTGGGCAGCCCCTGCTCTGTGCCCACGAGTAATCCACCCTCGCTGTAGGCAAACACAGCCAGCAATCCAGCTCCTATCTCAGGGGCAAGGTTCAGAGCTCCTCCTGGAGCCAGGCACGAGAGGCCAGCTGGCATCACCCTCTGCAACGGGCTGGGGATCACCAGTGGCACCAGCTGGAAGCAAACCAGATCTTTTCCCAGGGCAACGCAGTAATGAAATGAAACACTGAAGTGCAGGATGGAAAGCAAGTGGCATCAATCTCCATCACCCCCTGAGGAAGGAATGGTGAAAAAGGAGAGAAACCTGGCGTGTGGCAGCAGCAGCATCTGAGAGTAGCTAAACAATAGCCCAGAAATTGCTCTCCCTCCAGAGCTGATGGTAATAGCATGGCAATTTCCACGGTGGAAATGTGATAAGCCCATACACAGGGGTGCACAGGTGAGCACACACACAGAGATGGCAGCAGCAGCCGCTCCCTCCTGGCTTGGTAAACTGAAGACCAAAATCTGGGGTTACAAACTTAGAGAACTGCACAGTACATCACAGTATGGGGACTAAGGGCTCTAAGAAAAAGCTCCAACAGATTAGGGAAAGGAAATGCAATGGTTGGGTCTCCAGCCCAAGGACAAGGAGGGTCCAGGGCCTCTGGAGCTGAATAACTGAGCAAGGTAACCCAGGAGTGATGGTGCAGGGTGAGCAATGAGGAGAAAGGCTCAGGACACTCCAACAGCCCACATCTGAGGAGATCAGGGACACTCTGAGGGCCTGAAAACATTCACAAGAGCTGCAGCACCTTGTTCTTCTGCTTGCAGCCCCTAAAGCACTGCGTGCCCCCAGCCACCATCCGTCTGTCTGTCCTGAGGCAGCACGGCCCTGGCAGAGGGGCTGGGCCTGTGTCACAGGTGTGTCTGTCCGTGCAGGCTGCTGCAGCAGCACACTGTGCTCACGAGGGAAGGGGAAGAAGCCATTAGCCCCACAGCGGGGAGGCGACAGAGACGGATGGGGCGGCAGCTGCGCGCCTGAGCCGAGCGCGATCAGCGGCTCCGAGGGCAGCGGGCTCTGCACAGACAGCCCCTCTCCATTACACAACACCCAGCAGCCAGGAAAATCCCTGCACACCCCATGGCACCGGCAGATACACTGCAAGGAGCTCTCTGCCTGCTCCTCACCCGGCTGCAGGGCAGGCCCTGCTCTAAAGGACTGAGCAGGCAAACAGGAGCGAACTGCAGCTCCTGGGGTAACCCTGCACAGAGCAAGCTTCCACCAGCCTGACACTGAACAGCCTGCAGGACAGAGGCTCCTCCAGGCCCTGGTGAAACCAGGTCTGCTGAAAATGCTGCCTGGAGCGGCCAGCACAGAGCTCCTGCACAGGGCAAAGCCCAGAACTTCCACCTGCGACCCAACCCTTCCCAGCCCCTCTGTGCATGGAGGACACTGCGCTGTCCCACCCTGCTCCCTGCTCAGCCCAGGACTCACGTGCAGGCTGGGGTGGTAGGTGAGAACCCCGTTGTCACACAGCGTCACGTACTTCTTCTTCCACTCCTTATTGAGGGACTTGCCGCTGCGTTTGAGGAGAATGCCCTGAAAGAGAAGAGTCAGAGTCTCGAGTGGTGTTTGATGCAGGCACCTCATGCTCACTCCAGCACTGCCCCTTGCAGACGGGTCTTTGAGCAGAAACAACGAGCAGGCTCAAGGAAACATCCTCCAGGCTGGCTTTCCCACATCCCCTGGGCTGCACTCTTTCCTTACCAGCCCCCAGGCCCACAGACAGCCCCTGCCTTTAGGGACAAGGATCTCCACATGTCAGTGACAGTGTTCAGGCCCTCTGAGGGACCCATCACGTTCTCTGGAGTCCCAAACCACCACTGTTCCCTTGCTGAAGGGTAGTGCCCACACGGGGCAGGAGCCAGCCTCCCCACCACAGACACATATTGCTCCCAGACCTTCTCCACCACCCAAAGAGCAGAGGGGTGGTCAAGGCAGGGAAAACTGGGCACAGGCAGGAGCTGATTGAGAAACAGCACTCCAAATACAGGTCTCTCCCAAGGGATGCACATTTCTTGCTTGCTTGTGATTCTGAGAGCTGTCAAACAGAGTAGGGATGTACACATCCCAGAGGGAGTGCAGGGCCTGGGCAGCTGAGAGTCAGGTCATCCCCTTTTCCCATCAGGATTTTACCTGGGAGCCACCCTGCTGTCCCTGGCACCACACTCCCAGGGCCAGGAAATGATGGCACTCAGATAACCCAGACCTAACACCATTGATCTGAACCAAAGCTCACAGCACGACCCTCATCCTCCTCTCCCCACTCATTTCTGCCTCCCCAAGAAATCCACCTGCAGCAGCACTTTATCCTGTACCAGGTAAGGACACAGGTGGAGAGGGAGAAGGAAGCTGGGGAGGACAGCAGGTACAAGGGCTCTGGAGCAGGGAGAGCACATCAGGCACTGTGTCAGCAGGGAGGGAAACACAGCATGGGGGACAAAAGCAGGAACGAGTAACAAAGTCTGGGAAAAAGCTGGCCCTACCAACTGCCAGGCCTGGCCCCTCTGCAAGCGCTGTCTGGACTGACACCCAGACTGCCTGCTCCTAACTTGGCAAAAACCTGGGCAGAAAGCCTCAGCCCTGCCAGCCCTGGCATGCTTGGGGGCCCTGTCCCAGCACCTGGAGACTGAGCTGCCGCTCCTGCAGGGTGCAAAGGCCCAGCACAAAGTGGAGGGGGGAGAGCACTGCCAGACAGGAGCGTGAAATCAGCAATAAATGGTGCACCGCAGGCAGAGCCCCCGTGAGCACTGCAGCTCAGTGCTCCCAGCAAACACGGGGACAAGGAACTACCCTCCACACAGGCAGGCATGGAACAGCAAAGCAGAGTGGCTGGGCAAAGCTCTGTGTGGGCAGGATCAGCTCCCTCGGCAGGATCAGAGCCCTCAGGAGCTCAGAGGACAAGAGCTGAAGGATCAGCAGAGCCAGAAGGTGCTGATGAGAACAGGGCATGGAATGTGGCAGCTGGCTGACAGCTCCTGCCCTGCCAAGGGGCAAGCAACAACCCTGGAATCACAGCTGGAGAGGAGAGGAGAGGAGAGGAGAGGAGAGGAGAGGAGAGGAGAGGAGAGGAGAGGAGAGGAGAGGAGAGGAGAGGAGAGGAGAGGAGAGGAGAGGAGAGGTGAAGCCAATGCCAGCTGGTGCGAACAGGGCATTAGAGGAGCCTGGTTCTCCCTTGGGTAAAACACACTCTCTGATGGCAGGAGTGACTGTGCTGACAAGTGTTTTTAGCTTTCTGTCAGGTCTTTAACTGAGCAACAACCCTCCTCAACACCAGTTGTACAAAACCCACAGAGCCAGTCATGAATGCAATGAGATCTAGCCAAGTGCAAGGTCTCAAAACACACCCATGTCTGAGAACAAGCATGGTTATAAAGGGCAAACCTGTGTCCAGCAGGACTTATAGAGGCCCAGCCAACCTGCATCTGATTCAGACTAGCTCCTCAACGTCTTGCTCAAATGAACTCCAAGAAAACATAAAGCCAGAAAACCAGTTTAACACCCACCAGCTCACCCAGGTAAACGGTGAATTCTCTGTAATTCAGAACATTTGTTTCTTATCTTTCAAACAAATCCTCTCCAGATCAGGCTGAAGTTACAGATCCCACTCAAAGTCACTGTGTGGAATTCTCTGGCTTCTGAGTGTGACAATTCCTCCTGGACACAGTGATCTCTTCTGGGCATGATGATCCCCCTTCTTGCCCTAAACCCAGCTCAGTTCCACTCCAACCCTGACCCTATAGCTCCTCTGCTCCCCTCGATGTGAGTCCAACCTGATGCCCCCTGATGCTACAGAACACTCACTCCAGCCCTGCCAGCCTGCCCCAAACTGCTCTGTGCCTGCAGAGAACAGCTTGCAGCCCTTGGGTCAGCCCCAAACCTGCAGCTTGGCCAGCCGTAGCACAACCAAAGTGAGAGCTGGAAGCAGGGCCCGGCACTACAGCCCCTTTGTGCAGGGGAACAGCCCAGGCCGAGCGCCCACGAGCCGCCGGGCAGGCTCCTCGTGCCCCAGAGCCCTGTGCTGGCACACGGTGCTTCCCTGTCACCCCTGGGAGGACCCCCGGGCAGGAACTCTGCCAGATCCCCTCCCCTGGCACACACACAGCGAGGGGAGCCCAGCACCGCTCCCCTCCCGGCACTGCTCGGGCGCTGCCGGGCCGGGCTGGGCTGCGCTCACTAAAAGCAGCAGCGGCAATATGCAGCGTAATGAAGCAGGGAGTGGTGATGGCCCCCAGAGGACTCGTTTACTCCACAAATCTCCCTTCCACTCACTTTTTGCTAAGAATTTTAACACCAAACTTAATTGTGAAGTCGCGTATTGATTGGAAAATGCAAATGGCAATTTAAATGTAATCTAAGCTCCCAGCATGATCCCGGCTCCCAAGGAGGAGGAGTTGCCCGCCCTGGGCCCCGCTGGAGCGCACGGCCCGAGCAGAGCCAGGCCAGGGGCCAGGGCAGCCTGGGGCTGCCAGCACGCCCCACGCAGCCTTCCCACAAAGAGCTGGAGATGTGCAATCAGGAGCTCATTCCTGCTAACACACAGCTGAGGAAGCTTCCTCTCCCGGCCTCATTAACCCAGATCTCAGACGCAAGTGTCCAGATACGAGGGAACCCTTCAGCCCTGCAGGACCGTCACCAAAAGGACACTCCAGCACACCGAGCTGAGTCCCTGGCACACAGCAGCCCTGGCAGAGGCACCAGCTGCCTGCAGGGTGCGTGGGTGCTGCTCCAGGTGCGGGGGCCCCAACACCCACGGTCTCACCTGTCCCCTTGGGGAGCTCCATCTTTTCCAGATGTGCACAAGGGAGACAGATCAGGTCACCCAGAGGTGCTGTGCTGCAGAAGGCAGTGACGAGTGACAACCAAGCACCCTGCAGTAGCAGCACACATCCCTCCTCAGCCAAGGCTCCCAGTGCTTCTGTTTTTCAGCTCCCAGCCGTGCCTGCTGCTCCCTGGCTCCACGCAAGCCCCAGACCCCACTGTGTGCTGTCAGTGCCTCCCAGTGCTTGTTCTGCGCTCACAGGGAGCAGGAAGGATCGTGGATCACAGGGATTGCAGCCCTGGGTGAGCCTGCTGCCCCCAGCACCTGCTGCCCTCAGCCCTGGGCTGGCAGTGTGAGCACAGCCCAGCCTCCTGGGCTGGCAGTGCCCAGCTCCTCTCCCTGCTGCCCTCAGCCCTGGCACTGTGAGCACAGCCCAGCTCCTCTCCCAGCTCTCCCCAGGTGACCTGCCAGCAGCCCCAGCACCAACCGTGCCAGCCCAGCCCAGCCCAGCGGTGCCCATGCCCAGGGAAGCCAGGGCTGGCCACAGAGCCGGGCAGCAGATCCTGCCCACGTATCACCCACTGCCCCAAACCCAACAGCTGCTCTGCTCCTAGGGCCTAGGACCAACGAGTGGTCTAAGAGGGAAACCAGCTAAAGGCCCCACTGCCCCACTGCCTCTCAGAGACAGCAAGCAGTGAGACCTCCACCATCCTCCAGAAGGGGCAGCTCCATACCAGAGCAACCGTGCCCTGTCCTGAATCTCTGATACAGAGCCACACCTCTGGAGAGTCTTTGCTCCCCTCCCTGTTGGTGGTACCAAGCCATCACTCCCTGTGGCCTAGGGTCACAGCAGGAATGTGCCAAACTGTAGTGCCGACCTCACTATGGACCCCCAACAACCCCTTCCCCACGAGCCACACGTTGGTATCTGCTGGAACAAGACAGTGTGCACCTGGCAAACACCATTTCCCCCATGTATGTTCCTGTAAAAACACTGCCAGGATCTCTGTGGAACCACCTCCAGCAACTCTGGCTAGAAAAGGTGCCAGTCCTGAGCCGAGCATGGACCTGGATGTCCCATGGGAACTCTGCTCCAGGCTCTCCTCGTGA
Organism: Ammospiza caudacuta; assembly: GCF_027887145.1. Taxonomy (NCBI): domain Eukaryota; kingdom Metazoa; phylum Chordata; class Aves; order Passeriformes; family Passerellidae; genus Ammospiza; species Ammospiza caudacuta. The sequence goes on from NC_080593.1 coordinate 290,110, forward strand.
GCTGCTGCTGCTGTGAACTGGTTCCTGTGATTATTCCTGAACCAGGCAGAGGTTTGGCATCTCCTCCTCCTTGCAAAGCCCAGAAAGGATGTACAGAGGTTGTGTTTGCAGCGCTGGGCCTCTGTCGGTCCCAATTCTCCCCATTTCACACAGGGACACCATGGAATGCCTTAATCCCACTAAGCCAACACAGCCTCCAGTGACCAGGCAAGGCCAGGCCCTGTCAGCAGCACGGAGACACAGGAGCAGGTGAAGAATCATCCTGCAGGTTAAGAATCATCCTGCCCTGCTGAGTGGATCCTGGAGAAAGGAACCCAGCAGTCCAGGCACAAGAGGCTGTCAGGCCCCTCTCAGGACCAGCCCTCGCAGGCAGCAGCAGGGGAGCCAAGCCAGGTCTGTCTCACTGAGGGCTCCAGCTGCTCTACCTCACCACAGAACAGCCACCCACCACTTCCCCTCTGCCCAGGATGGGCTGACCCCCATGGGCACTGCCACTGCACACCAACAACAACCCACTGCAATCAACAACCCACCTCATGCTAATGACCCCCACGCATGTAACGACCCACTACAAACAACGATCCAACAATGACTCACCACAAACAGCGATCCAGTGCACACCAACAACTGTTGTATTGCACTAAATACCAGTTCAACCTTACAAACAATGACCTACTGCACACCAACTGTTGTATTGCCCCAAATACCAGCTGAATCTCACAGAGACCCACCCCAAACAGAGACCCACTGCACACGCAGAGGCCGTGTGCTACAGGGAGCAGGGCATGGCCCAGCACGCAGCTGGGCTGCCTCTTGCTGCTGGGGCAGTGCCAAACCTGGGCCCCTCAGGAGCAGAGCCCCCAGGTGTGAGATCCCCCAGCCTCCACCCTGGCACTGCTTCTGCTGTCACTGCTCCCCTGGCTCCAGAGCCAGCCCTCCCAGGGCTGCCTTCCCAACACCAGCCTGCTTTCAGCACAGCCCTTTGCCTGGGGCACCAACAGCCCTGCACAAACCTGCCCCAGGTTTACTCCACGGCAGGGAAGGACAGGAGCTCTGGCAGCTCCAGCACTGAGCAGGGTCTCTCTCTTGTGACCCACCACTCCCCTCCCCAGCTAGCCTGGCTTCACTGCGCCCTTCCCCATGGAATCTCAGCCTGGAATCGTACCAGGCAGCCAGAACCTGGTGGGGATGGAGACTGTACTGTCCTGCCTCATGTCCAGCACTCCTGCAATGCAGGGACACAACTGGCCCTGTGCAACTCAGCCCTGGCAGGGCTGGGGGCCCATGGGGCACAGAGGGGCCAGCAGGAGGTAAATGAACCCACAACGGGGGCACAACATGCAAGGCAGGAGCACAACCAGGCACTGCCAGATCAGTCTTTCCTGTAATGCAAGGAAATCCAGACAGAAACACCATCCAGGCAATCCACACCACCTGGCTCGCTTGGACATCACCCACCACTGCTTGCCAGCGATGGACACAGTGATGGGCAGGCAGCACTCTGGGCTGGATCCCAGCAGTTCAAGCTTCCCTGGAAGCCAAGAGGCAGGAGCAGAATGCACTGCTGCAGGAAGCAGTGCCTCCCTTGGACTCCCAGTGGCTCACAGTGCGGGCACTGTGCTCACAGCTCTCTGTAGGAGCCCATGAACAGGGGAATCCTGAATCCCCTTCCTGTCCTGCCAGGAGCCGGAGCAGGAGTGGAAAGGAACAGGAGAGACTAGCAGCGGAGAGGAGCAGAGAGAGGAGCAGGGAGAGGCTGCGGCAGAGGCTGCGGCGGGCGTGGGGCATGGATGCCATCTGCTGGAACCACTCTGCAGCCGCTGCTGCAGCCCCGGGAGCATCCTGACACTGCCCCGGGAGGGCCCTGCCACTGCCACTGCCACAGCAGGGCCCTGCCACAGCCCCGGGAGCGTCCTGCCACAGCCCCCAGAGCCCACTGCACACCCACCCACCCACCCACGGCACAGAGGCCCCAGAGCACCCCCAGCACCCCTGGGGCGTGCAGCCCCCCGGGCAGGAGCCCCAGGCAGCCCCCCAGGCTCCCCGGAGCCTGCTCTGCCAGCGGGGTGAAGGAACACCGAACCTGCTTCATGGGGATGGCCCGCCCGCTGCCGATGCTGTCCGCCTTGCACTCGGGCACCTTCTTGTCACGCTCCGGGTCGGCGCCCTTGCGGGACTGGAAGAGAAGAGACACGGGCACGTTAAAGCGGGCACGGAGAGCACACCGCGGCCCCCTGTCCCGCAGCTCCAGCCAGAGCACTCTGCTCTCCCCCAGGCCAGCTCTCCCAGCACCTGGCCCCTCTAGGGACACTGGGGACGCTCCAGGCCAGCCCCCGGCAAGCTGTGCTCTCCTCTCCTCTCCTCTCCCCCCAGTGCAAGCAGAGCTGTCCTCCTCCTGGCAGAGCGGGGCTGCGTGGGCCCCCCCTCCCGTGGGGCACACAGGACATGGCGACAGACAGAAATGGCATGGGATGCAGGTGGAGCATGGATGGAAGCAGGAGAGGGTCAGGCAGTGAAGGAACTCACACCTCTACTAATCCAACAGATTTATTCTGGTAACACACTTGCACCATACAAAGTAGCACAGGTCACCGGGCAGATACCAGCCCCTTACAAAAGAGCATGGACAATAAATATCTACCACACGTCTAGAGCGGCGAGAGCGGGACCCACCAGCGCCCAAGGGCCGCAGGGAGAGCAAACTCTGATAAATACAATATGAAATTTACAGTCTGTTGAGCAGAACTCATTCAAAGTGCTTAGGACAGAGGGAAATACCAAGTCATACATGGCATGGAGCACAACCAATACATTCAGAATCACAACAATGGCAGGAGGCAGCGGCAGCGTCTCTCTGGAGCGTCCTACACACCCCCTCAGTCCAGGAGGGCCCCGTGTGCTTTGGATCAGAAAGGGATACGAGCCCCGCGCGCCTGGCACACCGATTCACCAGATTTTGGGCCCAGAACCAAACAAAGAGATCGAAAGAGAAGAAAACTAAAGAGACACAGATGGCTGCTCGGCTGCGAGGAGAAGAGGAGAAGGAGCAGGAGTCCATGCAGGCTGCAGAGGTGCAGGAGGGAAGAAGGAGCGGAGCGCTAGCGGCAGGCGCTGCAGCGGCTCCCGCAGGCAGCAGCAAAGCGTCTTTTGGCCCATCCAGCTCCATGCGCGGCTGTCGCCCGGTCCCGGTGCGTCTGCAGGTCTTCCCATCCCAGCAGGGTCGTCCGCCCGGCATCCCCGAGAAAGGGCAGTGCCTACACAGCATCCAGCAGGCCCAGAAATGTCCCAGCTTAAAGTGCAGGCGCAGGCCGTCTCAGCGCTTCCTAGACTTTACATTGGGGGGATTTAAAAGGCTCCTGCGTGTCTCCGAGAGGGGGACCCATGCTGGCTGGAGGGCGGGCGAGCCTCTAATCTTAGATCAATCCCAGTGCCCATCCCTTATCCGGCCCTGGAGAGGCAATGAAAAGTGAGAGAATTTGTACAGAGGTGCCGTGTGTAACCACCTGGATCTTCTAATTTGGAAGGAGTTGGAAAGGCCTTTTTGTTGATGAAAAGTTGGAAACAGTGGCACATATCTGCAAATATCGAAAGAATAAAGAGTTTGGCAAGTTATACTCAGAACACGGACACGAGTCTGTCAGTGATGGGTGCCAGCAGACAGCACGGACAGGCCACGGAGCGGGCGCCGGCGGCAGCAGCAGTCGGGGCTGGGGCGGGGGCAGGAGGGGCGCGTGGGCGCAGAGTCTGTGTCCACCTGGAGCTCTGGGGCACGCAGACCCCCGGGGGGAATGCGATCCACTGGGGGGCGGGAGGGGAGCAGGCAGGAGCCAGAGCAGGGGAGAGGAGAAGGAGAGTAGAAGAAGAGAGGAGGAGGAGGAGGAGGAGGAGGAGGAGGAGGAGGAGGAAGAGGAAGAGGAAGAGAGAGGAGGAGGAGGAAGAGAAGGAGGAGAGCGGGGAGGAGGGGGAGGAAAGGAAAAGGAGGAGAGGAGCAGAGGAGTCAGGCATAGCTCAGGACTGGGGCTGCAGCAGCTCCCAGAGCTGGGTCGAGCACTGCACCTCGGAAAGGCCTGTGCCCACCTGGGGACCCTGTAAGGACAGAGGCTGCTGGCTACCCCTGTGCTGCCGGCCTGGGAAAAGCTAGTGGCAGAAAACAGCCTGCCCTCTCCTTCCCTTCCCACCCCTCCTGGTCCTGCCCCACTGCGGGAGGTGTCGGGAGCTGCTGCTGCTGCCACGACCAGATGGGTGAAGACGTCAACGTGAGCCATGGATGTGCAGCAGCACAAGAGCAAGCAGGTGAGGTGAGCCCAGCGGTGAGGTGAGCGCGGTGAGCGCGCGGCGCAGAGCAAGTGTGAGCCGGATGAGCGAGCGGAGAGACCGCGGCCGCGCGTGATGACTCCACAGCGAACAAGAACAAGCGTAAGCCCCGCAGCAAGCTGCCCTCCTCCTCCTCCTCCCGCAGCGTGCCCACCCCATGGCACTCCGAGAGTGGGAAGGCGAGCCGGCGGCGAGTCCAGGGGCGTCGGGCAGCGTGGCTGGTTGCTGGCACAGCGCGAGGCCCGTGGCACGGCAGCAAGCACAGCGAGAGGGTGGCAGGGCCGGGCAGGCACCCGCCAGCGCTGCGTGCAGGGCACACGGAGGGGAAGGCAGTGAGGGAACAACCATGCGTGGGAGCAGGGACCTGCTGCGAGCCAGGGGCCGTGTGTGCTGGCAGGAGGGGCTGGGGAGCACAGTCCACCCACCAACAGCACACAGGCAGGGTGAGCGTGGGCCTGGGGGGCACAGAGAGCTGGGGGTGCGGGAGATGCAGCCCAGGGAATACGCAGAGTATTGGGGAGGTAAGCACAGAAACTGACAGGATGCCAGAAGCCAAGGGAGACGGGCACATCCCAGCACCAGGAGTGGGCAATCTGGGATGCCAATGGTGCAGTGAGAGGAATGGGGCACAGGACACTGAATTTGTGTGGTCTGGGCTCGGAGCAATAGCGGCTGGTCACAAGGGTGACACAGTGCAACAGGTACAAGTGCTTTGTTGTGGCTGGCTCCACAAACAGCAGACACAGTGTGCTGAGCAATGGTGGCTGGAAAGCACATTGAGATGGGCAGAGGATCGAGGCCGGAGCCTGCACATGTACACAGGGAACAGAAGCTACACCTGCACTAGACACAGGACAGGGACACGTGTGTGCTCACAGTGAGGGGACACTCATGGCTGTGCTCAGAGCAAGGGTGAGTGTGAGGGCAGAACTGGGCACACTGTGTGGACAGCGTGTGCATGGTGTGAGAGCGTGCAGAGAGGCAGGCTGCGAGGCAACCAGCACAGCTGAGGGCTGCAAATGTACCCTGCTCCACCTGGGGCCCAGAGCTGTCCTCCCTCCCTCCACACCCACGGCAGCTCCACGTGCGCTGCTCAAGTCGCGCAGGATTCAGGAACGGGAGTGAGTGGGGCCCCATGCCAGGTGCTGAGCTCTGCACAGCACCACTGGCACAGCATCACCAGCACCAAACAGGAGGCCCACGGACCTGGGGCTCTGTGCCACGCTCGGGGAATGCAGCCCCAAGGAGGAGATGAGCAGAGTCACTGGTGCTGTGCACGCACAGCTGCGCTCCCTGCAACGAGCAGGGGCTCACACACTACAGACCCCCACGAGTGCACCCCTGCACACTGCCACGTGTGTGAGCACCGTCCTGCTCCCAGATGCTCCCCATGCACGCACACCCTGCCTGAAGCAGCCTGCAGCACCGTGTCCCTGCACGCGCAGGTCCCTCCCTGCCAGCACAGCACGGCGGCCGTGCAGGAGAGCCCAAGGGCTCGGGCTGCCCTGACCCACTGCCTGCTCTCTCCTGTGCTGGAACCCCCCCGAGCTCCTGGGCCCCGTGCTGCTTACCGTGAAGATGTTGGAGCGCCGCTTGGACTGCTTGCGGATGGGGGTGGGCGTGTTGGAGGCAGCGATGGTCTCGATCCGCAGCTCCCGCTGGCTGATGCTCGGGGTGGAGGGCACGGACGACGAGTAGTCACTGAAGGCTCCTCCACCGTTGGTGGCCTGGGGAGGACATGGGTGGTCAGACAGGCCACCTGGAGGCACGGTGCAGGAACACCACCTGTCCCACATGTTCTCATGCCAGGGCAGGGCGTGCAGGACTGGGACTGGGTGACATCCAAACAACCATGGAATTGTTTCGGTTGGAAGGGACCTTAAAGACCATTTAGTTCCAACCCCCTGCCACGGGCAGGGACAACTTTCACTAGACCAGATTGCTCCAAGCCCATTCAACCTGGCCTTGAACACTTCCAGGGATGGGGAGCTCACAACCTCTCTGGGCAACCCAGAGACATTCAATGCCAGGCACTGCTCCTGCTCAACAGAGGGGCTTGGGAAGCCTTCCACCTCTTTCTGCTCTAGTGTTTTCACCAGTAAAATGTTCAAGTTCTGAAATCAAAGAGAAGGGCAGCAAATGGCCAGAGAAACCCAGGTGAAGCCCTTCCAAACACAGCTGTGGAACAAGGACTGAGGCAGCACGGTTCTACGGAGCTGTGCCCAGCAGAGGGGCACAGCTAGGGCACCTCCACTGCTCCCAGAACACAGGATCAGGGTCACTCTCCTTGGGCAGCCATTCCCTTCCTCTGAGCCCCTCAGACATGAGGCTGTGAGGCAGTCCAAAGCCTGCCAAGCCCCAGTCCCACTCATCCATTCCCTGTCTCTCCTGATGCCAGTGGGGATGCATGTCCCCAGGATTCCGCCTTCACCTGGCACAGAGTGCCACACGCCAAGCTCAGCCTCTGTGTGACACCCATCTCTGCTGCTGGTCTGGAGGTCCCTCTGAGCAGACCCCGAGGCTGGCACACCCCTCCCATGCCTGCAGACCCCCACAGCCATGGCTGCAGTGGCCTGTGCTGGGAACACAAGGGGCTTCACCAACCCCTCACTGGACTCCGCAAAAAGAGGAAGATCCAGCCATGCACCCACGTCACCAACACGTCTCTTCCAGACAAGGCTGCTCACTCCCACCCTGGCCAGTGTGGGCAGCCATGGGACAGGGCTTAGGGACACCCCAGGAGCAACACTGGAATGGAAGCATTTCAGGTCTGCAGCCCAGGACATCTCACCATGAGAGGCACGTGGCAGCCCCAGCTCCCTGGCAGCTGTGAACAGCATTTCAGAAACACGGGGAGGAGCTGCCCCTGGAAGGGCAGGGGAGCTCCAGCAGCCCACGAGGGCAGCCTGCCCCCTCCCAGCTCCACAGCCACAGAGTGGGGGCACCACTGGCCCAGTGACTTCTCCATGCTGCCCACTCTGAGCACGAGTGCAGCCCTTGCAGGGGTGACCTGCTGAAGGGGCTCCACGAGAAACCCCCATCCCCAGTGGGATCAGAGCCTTATCCTGAGACAAGCACTTCACAGTAGGGTGAGAGGGGCTGCACAGGCAGAGCAGTGACCAGGACCCACAGCCCAGCCTCAGACAGAGGTGCAACCTTCACCAAGCCCTCATCTTTAACCAAAGATATGGGAGAGGACACACAATAAGAACTTAGGAGAGGGAAAAGCCACCCAAGCAGCATTTCAGTTTCCTCCTCATGAAGGCAGAGCAAGGAAAAGAACTCCATGCTGCGAGCAGGTGTGTGGCTCAGACCATCCCGGCCTGTCTGGAAACAGGAACATTTCTGCAGTCCTGAAGCACAGAACAAGAGGGAACCTGGCCTGGTTGTGCTTTCCCACAAGTCCAAGAGGCTGGGAACTTGGTCTGGGAGCTCCTGTGCAGGGTGAGGAACCCTGTGCTGGACAAGAAGGTTCTGCAAGAAGGGGGGGACCACCAGGGACACAAAGGGGCAAAGCAACCTGTCACCTGCAGGGACTCCTGAGCACTCAACAGAGAGAGCAGAGCTGCTGCCAGGGCTGGCTCCAACACCCACACAGCAGTGCTGTGGTGAAGGAAGAGCTGCAGAGAGCCAGGGCCACCGAGGGCACACAGACAGTCTGTGCTTAACTGATTAACTGATTAACTGTTTCACTGATTCACCACATGTGAACTAGGGCAAAGAAAGTGAAACATTCCAAGGGCTAGGAAGAGTAGAAGGATGCAGCAGCACAGACAACCTGCCCCATGGAACAGGAGCTGGGCATGGCTGTCCCTTGCTGGCCATGCTTGGCATGCCTTGGTGGCCTTGGCTGCACGTTCAGGATGCTGTGACTGCGGGGAGGAGCCAGTTCCAAGGAGGCTGCAGAGTCTGAGCTCCTACCAGAGCAGCTGCAGTAAACCCTGTGGCTGCAGGTGATGGACACTGAAGCATCAAGGAAGAAATCAGTATGTTTTACTTACTCTCTGCAATCCTGTGTGTCATTTCTGTCTGGCAGAAAAACTTTCCTTAGCCTGAAAGTCTGTCTGGTGCTGGAGCCAAGGTTACTGTCCTTGAGTGATGAAGGACACTGGCCTTTGGGCCTCCCATGTCCCACAGACCAAACCTCAGGGAGGGCTCTGGGGCTGAAGGAAGGCTCACACCAGGCTATGAAGGCAAGCTGCCCTGAGTTTGGGGGCAGAGGAGAAAGTCCTCCAAAAACAGAGGTGGCTCAGGCAATCCTGAGCCAGTCCTGAGCTCTGCTGGAGCAGAGAGCTCCCTAACTTCCATGGGATCTAGGGACACAAATCCCAGGGACATGGGAGAACAGAGGGCAGGTCTGGGCTGGTCCTGCGTGTCTGCTATTGTCAGGCACTTTGCTGGTGGGCCTGAACAATCACCTGTGGCCACCACTGGAATCTGAGAGCACAGTGGGAACTGGGAACTTGGGAGGCACCTGTGGGACAAATCCTTCCCATGAGTGTGTGACTGGTAACATCAGCAGCGCCACGGGTGCCTGGGAAGGGCAGAACCCAGCTGAGCTCAGGGCAGGAATTCCTGCTGTAACAGGGCCTGGGGCAGAGCAGGGAGCTTGGGAAGGGCTCTGAGTGCAACGGACAAACAACAAACACCAGCCTGGTGTCTGTGGGAGGCAGGGAGAAGCCAGAGGAGCACAAGGACGATGGAAAGGGCACCATGAGCAGAGCAGGCAGAGGGACACGGCTTCCACGAGGAAATGCCAACGCAGCTCCTGAGCTCTGACAGAACAACGTGCCACAGCAGGCCAGTGAGTGCTGTTACAGCTCAGGCGAGCTGCCCTCGGGCCTTCATTTCACTTGCTAACTTTGACTTTCCACCTTTGCTCTGATCTCTCCCTGCAGTGTGGATGAGGAGGGCCCTGCCAGTGCCCCCCAGCCCGTGCAGGAAGGCAGATGGAGGCCATGGAGAGGAGCCACCATACTGGGCAGCCCAGAGCACAGCAGGGATGGCAGCAGCTCCCAGGGGGCACCCAGTTCCCTCCAGCAGCCTGCTGGGTACCTGCACGGGGTACCTGTGTGACCTCCTGCCAGCTGCTGGGAACAGCTGCCTGGCAGAAAGACAAACTGCCATCCCACAGCAAACACAGCACTGACTCACCCACAGCCTGGGGAACTCCCAAAGGCACCCAGAGGCCCTGAAGGGAGACTGAGAACGGGGCAGCAGAAGTGAGGAAATCAGGTAGAACAACTCTGCAGGTGCTGCAAGCACCCACTGGCCCCAGAACCTCCCATCCCATCCTGCAGGCAAGGGCAGGAGCTGCAGGAGGGAGCAAGGTGGGACTGAGGGCCAGGTGAGGAGTGGGACTCCCAAACCCAACCAGCCTGCCCACTCAGCAGTAGGTGTGGGCAAGGGACAGAGAGGAGAGCCCAAGGCAGCAGGCAGAGCTCTCCCTGGGCTGCTGGCTCTGGGGAATAGCAGGGGCAGACCACAGGGGCAGACCCACATCATCCCTCAAGCTGCTGGGAAGGCCAAAGGGGCACATCTGTGTCCCCAAGGGAGTGCAGGGCTCCAGGGAATGCTGGCCCTGGCTGTTCCAGACTGAGCCAGGGTCAGGGACCTGCTGAGCACACCTGGTGAGTCATGGGAGCTGTGGAAAACCCTGACCAGGACCAGGGCTGACCTGCTCCCACAGCTCCCCTTCCCTCCCCACGGATGGAGCAACATCCTCCAGGCACCACTGCAGAATAACAGAAAAACCACAAACTCCCAAAGGCAGAAATGGAGCCAGAGCCTTTGGCTGGTCCCCAAGAGCATCAGCACAGTGCAAGGAGGCTGGGACACATGCACAGCACCAGAGTGCCAGGAGAAGGGAATCCTGCACACAGGTGGGTAACAGGGAGTGCCTCCTCTCCCAGTACCCACGCTGCACTGCTCCAAATGACAGAGCAGACACGCAGTGGCCATGCCCACAAAAGGTTGGTTGGGCTCAGCCAGAAGTGTCAAGCTGCTTCCACAAGAGTTGTGCCCAGAACAAGAGAAGGGGCAGGGCTGGTCCCAGCTCCCACCTACCATAAGAAGCCCTTTGTGGGGGACTCCTTGTTCCCATTCCAAGAAAAGTGCCTTCTCAGCTGGCAGCTCTAGAGGACAGCACTGTCCCTGCAGTATGGGCCAGACCAGGCCGAGAGCAGTACTGCCAATCCCAGCTCTAGGGGCTCCTCCTGCCCCTAAATGCCAATCCTGGTGTTCCAGGGACTCCCCCTGACCCCCAGATGCATGTACCACTGCTCCAGGGACTCCTCCTACCCCTCAAGGCAGTACTGGAAGGGAAGGAGATCATTCTGTCCCAAGTGCATGTCTCACCTGTACACACCAATACCTGAGGCACAAGGCAAAGCTCCTAATTGTGTTTTTTGTCTGGCTTCTCTCCACCTCATCTCCATGTTAAGTCCTGTGCTCCTAAACTCTTCCTTGAGAGCCTTCTTCCTGTTTTCCCTGTGCCAATTACTCCTCCTTGACTTGCAAAAGCAAATGAGAAACCCTGGTGAGAGCCCTCGGGTATGACAGAGTTCAGCTCAGCTCCACAAACACCTGGTCACCCTCCCACTGTCCTCCCTGGCAGGGTGAGCCGGTGCCCCCCTCCCAGAGCTGCCCCACATGCACTCCCTGCGGGGCCAGGGGCAGGGGACAGACACCAGGGCACTGTCTGTGGGCACCCCCCGGGCATGGTGCCCTCCCACACCTGAGCGTGTGGGCTGCTCTGCCCTGCTCCCTGTCAGAACCATCATTATGGGTGAATTTGCTTCCCAAAGCCACTTGGATTTCCCTGAGGACAGGGGGAGCAGCTCCAGAACCTCAGTTCTGAGCCCATGCAAGAACAGGCAAATGCTTCACGGCACTTCAGGATCACTCACCATTGCTTCACTATTTTGGAGGTGTCCTCAGTAATGGGGAGAGCCGTGCAAACACCAGGGGCAAAGATTGCTGCAAGGGTCACTGGCACCAGCAGGGTTTGTGGGGGGACCTCACAGAACTCAAACTGGCTTTGGTGACCCCTGGGGGACCCAGAGGGCCGAGGGCAGGGGGCAGGGCCCAGAGCAGGCCTGGGGAGGAGGCACAGCCAGCAAGGCACAGCCCCTGTGAGCTGCCCTTGTTACTGCCCAGCACAGCTCCCTGTGTGCCTGCAGCTGAGCAGGAGCACAGCAAGGCACAGAGAGCAAAGGGCCGTCCCGAGCAGGCGGCCAGAGCTCACCCCTACACAGACTGCAGGCCGTGCTGACAGGGGCTCCGAGGGGAGGAGAGCACAGGAGAGCAGGGACCCTCTGAGCACATCCTCACACAGCTCGTGCCATGCACTTAGAAAATTCTCCCAAAATTTGCTTCCCACAGCCAGTCCTAAATCCACCCTTTAGTTCAGTGCTGCCTTTCCTGAAGGAGCTCTTTCATGTCACACTGTGTATTTCAGGTCAGGTTTGGCCAATCTCTGCACTCATTCCTCAGCTAAATCAGCCAAGTGCTCTCTTTCCTCCTGTGTCGGGGTTTATTCTCTCCCAGCTGTTTTTGCTACCCCTTCAGGCTCCATGCACAGTCACTGGAGTGGCTGGATTCCAGCTGGGGAGCCCGGGGCTCTGGCAGCCCCATCCCTCACACAGGAACACTTTCCAGCTTCACAGTAACACCCTGCCTGCCTGGCACAGCCAGGGCCCATGACACACCTCTATGGGGGCTCTTCTCATACTGTGGACATGGAAAAAAACCCTAAACAAGTGTTCAGCTCCCCTGAGAAATGCTGGTCTTGGCCATCAGCCTCTTGCTTCCCTTCCAGCACAGGTGGCCTCTTCCCAACCAGGCTCAAACTGTACACAATTTGCTCATAAAACCCTCAAATTGCCAGAGACACCCAAATCTATATTTCCTTGGGACTTTGCTCTCCACCTTGGATGTCTCCCACTGAACTCATCCCCAGCTCTCTGGACACAAGCACACTGACAGAACGTGGCTATGCAGCCCTCCCCAGCAGCCCACCCACCTGCACACAGACTTTACTGAGCTTGCTGGTGTCCAGGTGACCTGCAGCACAGGAAGCTGGCACAGGTCTCTGCAAACACCTGCACTCACCTACCTGCAGTGCAGCCTTAAAAGCCTCTGCAATCAGGCAGGCTGCAGATAGGGCGCAGGTGTGTGCAGGACAGGCTCCTGTGAGGGGCCCAGAGTCCTGCCAGGGCCGGGAGGCTCTGACACACGCAGGGCTCCAGAGGCAATCCCTCATGGCAAACCCACCAGCCACACGTGCTGTCCTCAGCGACAGGCAGGTTTCCTGCAGCCCTGTCACAGATCCCGTGAATCCACACGCCACTTGTGCAGAGATGGGATCTGCTGCCTTGGTGCCCTGGGGAGCAACGGAGCCCAGGACCTCTCCTTTCCTCCTCACCAGTCTCCCAGCCAGCGTTTCTGTGGGCACTGGGAATGCAGCAGAGCTTGAATGCAGTGAGGTGCCTGCCTGAAGGATTCCCCCTCCCATCCCCTCGCTCACCATCGGCCTGCCCTCCTCAGCTCTGCTCCAGGACCACAGCACATCCCCATCCTCCCACCTTGGCAAACCTCACCAACAGCACAGAGCCCTTCCTGGGGCACAAGGGAGGGAAGCTCCTCCCCTGCTCTGCTTCTCAGCTCACCACTGAGCTCACCTCTCCACAGGTACATGCCCTCAGACGCAGGGGCACATGGACCATCAGCTTCCTGAGCCGGGGGAAGCAGGAGCTGAGCAGCTGTGCCCGCCCAGCTGGGGCTGCCAGGGCAGCCCCTGTCACACAGCCTGGGCTGCCCAGGGCTCCCACACACTGCTCACAGCTCTGCTCTGGGCCTGCCAAGGCACACACAGCCCGGGGACACGAGCCACACCCAAGGGTGAGACATGGAACCTGACCTCAGGGCGAGCACCAAACTGTCACACAATCACAGAACCATGGGGTGCTCTTGCTTGGAAGGGACCTCCAGGGACATCTCACTGCACCCCTGCCTTGGGCAGGGACCCTTGCACAGACCTGGCTGCTCCAAGCCCTGGGACACTGCCACCTGGGCTGGGACACTCCCAGGGAGCCACAGCTGCTCGGGGCTATGGAAGAGGCCCCAGGGTGACACACTCTGCCCTTCCAGGAGCCAGCCAGAGCAGAGGTACCAGTCTGAGGCTGAGCTGAACTGCTGGCTACTGAGCTGGGCTATGGAAGAGGCCCCAGGGTGACACACTGCCCTTCCAGGAGCTAGCCCAGGGCAGCAGTACCAGTCTGAGGCTGAGCTGAACTGCTGGCTACCAGCCCAGGGTGTGGAGAGCACAGGAGGTGCCTGGCTTCCCCCGTGGCCATTCCCCACCTGGTTGATGTGCACAGAAGGAATGGAGGCTGCAGACACTGATGAGTGGCTGGGTGAGTTGGGCAGGGACTTGCAGGGGCCGATGGAGAGCTGGTGCTTCTTGCGGAGAGCCACCACCTTCTGAGCCACTGCAAAAGGGACAAAGGCACAGGGTCAGTGTTCAGAAAGCACTTTCCTCCCCACACAGATTTCTAGAGGGCTCCAGGGAGAGCCAGGCCCTTGCCCTGACTGGTGTGCTGCCTGCACTGCTCAGGCTGAGCCCCAGGGCCATCTGCCCACCTGGGCATCACACAGAACAGCAACTCCCCGTGGGCACCCTGTGAGCCTGGGCCTGCTGCAGGAGAACCCCTGGGCAGTCACCTCCCAGTCACCCTGGGCAGGAGAACCCCTGGGCGGTCCATCACCCTCAGTCACCCCTGTCACCCTCAGTCACCCCTGTCACCCTCAGTCACCCTGTCGTCCATCACCCTCAGTCACCCTGCCAGTCCATCACCCTCAGTCACCCTGCCAGTCCATCACCCCTAGGTCACCCTGTCAGTCCATCACCTGTCAGTCCATCACCCTCAGTCACCCCTGTCACCCTCAGTCACCCTGTCAGTCCATCACCCTCAGTCACCCTGCCAGTCCATCACCCCTAGGTCACCCTGTCAGTCCATCACCCTCAGTCACCCCTGTCACCCTCAGTCACCCTGTCAGTCCATCACTCTCAGTCACCCCTGTCAGTCCATCACCTGTCAGTCCATCACCCTCAGTCACCCTGTCAGTCCATCACCCTGTCAGTCCGTCACCCTCAGTCACCCCTGTCAGTCCATCACCCCATCAGTCACCCCTGTCAGTCCATCACCTGTCAGTCACCCCTGTCAGTCCATCACCTGTCAGTCACCCCTGTCAGTCCATCACCCTGTCAGTCCATCACCTTCAGTCACCCCTGTCAGTCCAACACCCTCAGTCACCCCTGTCACCCTCAGTCACCCTGTTAGTCCATCACTCTCAGTCACCCCTGTCAGTCCATCACCTGTCAGTCCATCACCCTCAGTCACCCTGTCAGTCCATTACCTGTCAGTCACCCTGTCAGTCCATCACTCTCAGTCACCCCTGTCACCCTCAGTCACCCCTGTCAGTCTATCACTCTCAGTCACCCCTGTCAGTCCATCACTCTCAGTCACCCCTGTCAGTCCATCACCTGTCAGTCACCCCTGTCAGTCCATCACCCTGTCAGTCCATCACTCTCAGTCACCCTCGGTCCATCACCCTCAGTCACCCACACAGCAGCTCCAGGAGCCAGGGACTGAACTGCCTCGCAAATAGCACCTCCACCAGTCTGGGCCTTGTGGTCTGTAAAGGAACATCCTGAGCGTGTAGAATCCCTGGTGGGTCACTAGGGACCTCTGCATGCTCTCCTCTGTCCAGACCTGCAGTGCTGGGTTTCTCTGAAACACAGAGTGATGCTCTGCTGCTGGTGTCACAGTGACATGGGCAGGGAGAGCTCAGCTCTGCAGGCAGGGCACATCTCACTGCTTGTACAGCACAGCTCCGTGTGGCAACCAGAGAAACCACAACAGACTGGTGTAAGGGATGGCAGAAACTATCCCAGAACACCTGGCTGATGGTCAGGAAGGAGAAGAGCCTGGGCCTGGCATGCAGGAAGGTGAAGGTCACCTCAAGGTGCCTCATTTCAGGACTGGGGAGATATTATCCCTCCAGTGTGGTCTCATGGTTAATTCCTCATTAGCAGTAGTGGTGTGGGATAACTGATGGGCAGAGCCTCTGCCAGGCTCCCTGCCCACAACAGCAGCAGCTGAGGGCTTTTTCTGGGTATTTCCAGAAATATATTCCCTGGGGAGCTGGAGCTCACAGTGTGCCCAGCTAGCACTGGCATGGGACATTCCCCTGGGCTGGGGCTCCCAGTGTGCCCAGCCAGCACTGGCATGGGGCATTCTCCTGGGCTGGGGCTCCAGAGCCTCCCTGGGAGCTCATGCTGAGCCTGGGCCTGCAGCCCTGTGTTTGAGGGGACAGTGGAGAGCAGCAATGCCACCAGCACCCCAGCCAAGGTCCTGGGCCATGGAGCTGCTGGCTGCCCCCTCCTGCCCTCTGCAGTGCTCAGGGCACAGGAAAGGCAGCACCATGCACTCGGAACATGCAGCAGAGCTGAAGCTCAAGATGTCACCCACAGCACAGCTGCTGTCCCTGCTGTGCCCTGCAGGACCAGGGCTGGCTCACTGCTCCTCCTGCACCCTGCAGGACCAGGGCTGGCTCACTGCTCCTCCTGCACCCTGCAGGACCAGGGCTGGCTCACTGCTCCTCATCCTCCCTGCAGGACCAGGTCTGGCTCACTGCTCCTCCTGCACCCTGCAGGACCAGGGCTGGCTCACTGCTCCTGCCAGGGCCACCTCCTGGCAGGACCTGGCAACACCAAGATCCCATCCTCTCACCACAGAAGTCCCTGTGACATCTGAGGACGTGGGAAGGATGGAGGAGCAGAGTTCCCACAGAGCCAGCAGCACCCCCAGGGGAATCCTGCCGGGACATGAGAAACCAGCAAGGAGGAAGGGACCCCATTCCCTGCCCCGTGTCCTTCTCACAGTGACCTGTGGCAGCCTGAGTGCCCAGACACAGCCACAAAACCCCAGCACATCAGGCACACCCAGCAATGTGCTCAGAGCAGACACAGCACAGCACAGCCAGAGCTCCAGGCCACTGACCAGACACCAGGGTCTGCTCTGAGAAACAGGGTCTGCTGCTCCTGCTGAGCTGTGCTGGCACTGCAGCCAGGGCCACCCAGCCCTTGGAGAATCCCTGGGGCAGTCTGTCTGTCCTGGAGCATCCCCACACTCTGCAGCACCGCGTGCACGTGTGTTTAGAGCTGTCTGTGAACACCATGGGGCAGGGTGCTCGCTCCCTCAAGCTCTCTGCCAGCACAGGGACCTGCTCCCGAGAAAGGTCAGCGGCCACTTGTGGTGGTCTGTGGAGACTGGTCAGTGGCCAGGCTGTGACCCAGGGCAGGGGCAGGGAAGGGCTCTCTACAAACAGAGGGGCAGCAGCACAGACTCCACCCAGCACGGGCAGGCAGGCAAGCTGGCCCTGAGAGCAGCTCCTGGTGCTCCTGCTGTGGGAACTGGACATCCTCCCCAGCCTGGCCAGGACAGCTCTGCTGCGATCCGGGGCGCAAGGAGTCATATAAAGGCAAGTCTGATGGAAACTGGGCTGGGGTGCAAGGAGTCATATAAAGGCAAGTCTGATGGAAACTGGGCTGGGGTGCAAGGAGTCATATAAAGGCAAGTCTGATGGAAACTGAACTGACATGTGAGGCAAGGTCCTCACAGAGTCTGTGACTGCCAGGGCTCCCCAAGATACCAAACCAGCTGCACCAGGAGATCCACCAGATCCCAAACCAGCTGCATCATGTCCCACCAGTGCTCACTAGGAAGAATTCTTACCCACTCCAGAAACACCTCATCCCATCAGCTCCAGGCCATTCCCCCTTGTCCCGTCACTGGAGGGACACACAGTCTCCTTTAGGGGAGTTAATTTAAGCAGACTGCAAACCCCCAGGAGATGGTTGCCTGTGCCCCTGAGCATCACTGAGCTGCAGCCCCCTGTCCAAGCCCAGGCAATGCTCTCTCACATGGCTGCCATGAGGAGCAGCTGTCCCACCCAGCTGTGCAGGGGCTGTTTCCTGCTCCCAGGGTAGCACAGAGCCCCCGGCCATGCCCCACCGCGCCCAGAGCCCGGGGGGCTGCAGTTACCATCCTGGAAGACCCTCTCCACGTTCAGGCCGTAGGTGGCACAGGTCTCGTAGTAGGTGCAGCGCTTCAGGTCATTGGAGAGCTTCCGTGCGCGGGAGTCGTCGATGACGCGCGGGTTGGTGGCACTGATGGCATCTGCAAAGCACAGGGACAGCGGGCTGGAGGGCAAGGGCCTGTCCCACCCACCCAGGGGCCCCAGCACACCTCTGGCCTTCCTCCCTTCGCCACACAGAGGAACCACCTCCACAGCACTGTGCCATAGATGCCTGTGATCACAGAGTCCCACGTTTGTACAAAAATGGATGAATCTCTGTAAATGAACCAAACTCAACTCCCCAAAGAACCCAGCCACCAACACTTCAGCAAGACAGAGGCACAACACCTCGGGGAGGTGTGGGGACCAAGGCCAGGCAGCCCAGCTGCCAAATAAAATTGATTTGTTGGTCTCCAACATTTTAGGGCTCATGGCCAAGCCCTACATGTTAAAGAATCCAAGGGAGAAAGCCTCCTGGTTTAACAAGAAAGTCAACTCTGCTGGGATGTCTCCACAGCCAAGGAATTCCTGGACAGCTCTAAAATACAGGCTCAATTTGTATCCCAGATATCCACCAAGTGCTTGCCTGTTTTGGAAAAACTTCCTCCCAAAGAGGAATCCAACTCCTTAAAGACAAGCCAGGGAGGGCTATGAACAAACCTCCTCAGGTGGGGTAGAACTGGGGCCTGCCCTGTGAGGACGCCCTCCTCCAGCCCTCCAGATGGTTGTGTGCCTGTACCAAGGCCAGGACCTCACCTGGTTCTGTCTCTGGGACAACAATGGCCACTACCCCTTACCTGTCCTGCATCTCCACAGTGCCTGCTGCCACCCCGTCCCTGAGCCAAGATCACTCAGTCCTAAAATTCATTCCAGGATCTCTAAATATCCAAACTTTAACAACTTTGTTCTGCTTTTAATATGGGGGTCTGGAGCAGACCACTGTGACTCCCTCCCACTGCTCCTGCCTGTTTTCCTGGCCTCAGAGCTTCTTCCTGGCCAAGAACTGGTCACACAGTGCTCAGGACAGTTCTTCCCTACATCCATGTCCTGCTCCTGCTCTCTACTGTCACACGAAAGCTCTTCACCCCAGGCTGCCTGCTGCCTGTGCTGGCAGAGCTGGGGGAGGCAGCACCAGGCTATCATGCCATTTCCAGAGGAAAGTGGCTCCATGGGATGAGGCAGCTCTCTGTGGGGAAGCTGAGATGGTGTGAGCAGCAACTCCCTCCTCAGGGCGCTGGGCTAGGGCCCCAGCATTGTCCCTCAGCCCCACAAAAGGCTCACAGACCAGGATGCCCTCTGTGCTCTGGGGCCAGCACCCCGTGCCCACAGGGCCAGCAGGACACTGCAGCAGCGCTCCCGCCCGCAGCTGGGCTAGGCTGGGCTGGGCTGGGCTGGGCTGGGCTGGGCTGGGCTGGGGGCAGCCGGGCGCCATCCTCACCCTGCGTGCCCACCAGCACCATGGGCACCTCGGCGGTGTTCCGGTAGCTGCAGAGCCGCAGGTAGTAGTTGTAGACGGTCTGGAAGCTGATCTCGTCCTCCAGGCTGAAGACAAACACCACTGCATCCACCCAGGCAGCAAACTGAAGGGACAGGGCAGGATTACAGCGTGGACGGACAGACAGACACCCGGGGGCAGCCAGCAAGGGCAGCCACAGCCCGGGCTCAGGCAGCACCACCTCCCCCAGCCACCCTCTCCACCAGGATGGGTGGGAAGGCAGCACAGGGAGGGCAGGTCGCCTACCTGGAGCTCAGGGGGGCCCCCTTCATCTCGAATCAGCAGCAAGTAGCTCTGGCCATCCACCACGATCTCCTTCTTGAACCGGCCACCTTGGGGAGCAAAGCTGCAGGTCAGTACGGGGGGCAAGCAGGGGACACCCCAAACGAGGGCCGGGGGGTGCAGAGCCCCATGGCAGGGGAGGAGGAGCAGGGGCTGGGGGCACCTGCTGCCCCACGGCGAGGAGTGACCCCAGCCCATGCCAGGCACCCTGGGAAGCAGAGCTTACCCTCTGGAGACTCCTCCTGCACGTAGGTGCCGGTCAGGTAGCGGTGCACCAGGGCTGACTTGCCACTGGACAGGTTCCCCACGATGCCCTGCAACAGATGCACGTGTCACCCGTGTCCCTGTACACAAGGCCACCCCCGTGGGGTGACAGCACCAGTGCTGGGGCACACTCTGGTGAGAGGCAGAGGTGTCCCTGAGAGAGAGGACACAGGGACACTGTCACCCAGCCCAGCATTCTGTGGGAGGCACGGGATGGACTGGACTCAGTCAGGCACAGAGCAGCTGAGACTGGGGCACAGCCACCTGGGCAGAGGGCTCTGAGCACTCCTGTCCTCCCCTGAACAGGCACAGCCCTGTCAGAGCCACACCAGCACTTCCAGAGCCCTTCTGCTCCTCAAGGAACACTTGCCATCCCAAGTCAATTCAGTTTTGGGGTGCTGAGCTCTGGACAGCAGCTGCCAGTGGCAGGGGAGCAGCCCCAGCTGGGAGCAGGCCCAGCCTGTGCTCCTGCCTGAGGCACCGGCAGCACTACGTGCACCTCCCAGGATGGGAGATGGTGCCACCCGCACAGAAACACCCAGCACCAATGTTCAATCAACACAGGAGAAAGCTGTGAGCACCCAGTAGAACTGGGTGGCAGCACATCTGACTGCAGCACCCTCAGACTGGCCATGGTGACCCAGGATGGGTCAGTCAGAGCCCTGCTTGGCTCATTGTCAGTGTCCTCCTGACCATCTAACGCTGCTTAATTGTGGGACCAGGTGTGTACTGGAGGATCTGGAGCACAACTCTGATGAGAACTGGCTGAGGGAGCAGGAGGGGCTCAGGCTGGAGAAAAGGAGGCTCAGGGGGAACCTTCTCATTCCACAACTCCCTGACAGGAGAGTGCAGCCAGGTGGGGATTGGGCTCTGCTCCCAAGTAACTAACGACAGGACAAGAGGGAACATCCTCAAATTGCATCAGGGAAGGTTTAGGTTGGATATCAGGTATTCCTTTTCCACAACAAGGGATAGGGTCACCTTCAGCTAAAGGTGAACCAAGTCACTATCCCTGGAAGGGCTGGAAGTGGCAGTTGAGGATATAGTTCAGTGGTGAACGTGGTGGTGGTGCTGGTTGATGGTTGGACTTGATAATCTCAGAGGGCTTCTCCAGCCTTAATGGTTCAGCTGCACTCACATGGCCACACCAGTGCCAAAGACAGGGGGTGAGGAGTGGCTACGAACACTAAAGCTGCCTCTGCCCCCGTGGAAGTTTACAGGCAAACTTTTTCAGGCCCAGGATGAGCCTGGCAGGTGAGTCACCACCGGGCAGGTTCTCCAGCTCACCCAAACGCTCCCGCTGCCCTGGGCCAGGCACGTGCTCCCTGTGAGAAGCAGAGAGGCAACAGCCCCATGGCCTGCGCGGCACAGACCGTGCTGGCAGAGCCCAGGACAGCACCCGTGTGCCAGCTCCTGTGCCAGCAGAGCCAGCACGGGGCACGAGCAGGGAGCACTGATCAATGGCTCTCACGGGCATGCTCTCACACTGCCCCATGTGCCACCCTTCAGAGCAGTGACAGACCCTGACACGGTGACAATGCAGAGAGCACGGGCTGGGCTGCAACCCTGCCCTGTCCCGCAACCCTGCCTTGTCCTGCAGCTGCCTCTCCAGAGCCACGCTGGGCAGGGGCTGCACCTCACTGTGCCCATCTCAGGGACAATGGAATGGAACTGCCCAGCCTCTGCCCGAGCCCTCCCTGCCACTGCACTCTGCCCAGCATAACCACACAACCATGGAATCCCAGAGGGGCTTCTCCTGGAAGGGACCCTCAGAATCATCCAGTTTCACTCCCTGCCATGGACAGGGACACCTCCCACTGCCCCAGGGTGCTCCAAGCCCCATCCAGCCTGGCCTTGGACACTGCCAGAGATCATGAGGCTGCTTCTCTGGGCAGCCAGTGCCAGGCTCTCACCACTCTCAGGGAGAAGAATGCTTTCCATCTCATCTAATTTTCCATCTAACCCTGCCCTCTGTCCATGGGAAGCCATTCCCCTTTGTCCTGTCACTCCAGGCTCTTGCCCCAAGTCCTCTCCCGCTTTCCTGGAGCCCCTCTGGGCACTAGAAGGGGCTCTAATGTCTCCAGAGCCTTCTCTTCTCCAGGCTAAACAGCCCCAGCTCTGCCAGCCTGGCTCCAGAGGGGTTTCAGCCCTCAGAGCATCTCCATGGCTCCTCTGGACGCACTCCAGGGCCATGTCTGTGTACTGCTGGGAGCCCTGACAGGGACACAGCACTCTGGGTGGGGTACCAGAGAAGGTCTCACAGCACAACTCTGCAGAGCCCAGCTGCAGGCAGGCAGCGCAGGCTGCAGTGCCAGGCTGCCCACGGCTCCTTGCCAAGGGAGCAGCTCCTGAGCTGCCCAGCAGCAAGGGTGCCACACCACGCCAAAGACAAACACTCCAGGGGCATTTAGCTCTGAAACTTGGGCAGAGGCTGCACTTACATTCTGTCTGCACATGGTACAAACCCCGAGCTGCATCTCACCAGAATCTTGCTGCTCTGCCGTGTTCTTGAGCTCACCTGGAGCTTCCAAGCAGCCACAGAAGTGACAATCCTGAGGACACACAGCCCCTGAGAGGCAGCAAACTGAACCAAACAAGGTCTGTAAGCCTGTGGGAGCCTCTGTTCCGGGATTTTTGGGAGAACGTGCTGGCACTGCCCAGTGCCAGGTGCCGGGGACAGGCCCTGCCAGGAGGCACCATCAGTGCCCCTCTGCAAGAACTGCCCAGCCACAGCTTCCTCCTGGCCTCCAGCACTGGGAGGGAGCTTCTGGGGGGAAACTGAGGGAGCAAAAACTGCTGAAGGTACATTCCCAAGTACATCAAAATACTCAAAGACCTTGGAGAAAGTATCCTGAATGCCTGGGAGCACAAGCAGGGAGAGCAGTGGGACCCTCAGCTCCTGTGGGAGACAGAGGACACAGAGCTGCTTGAGAATGGGAAGGAAGTGAAATCTGGCAACATTTCTTGCTGGGGTCAGTGTTGGGCCCCTCATGAAAAGAAAGACCTGGAGGGGCTGGAGTGTGTGCAGGGAAGGGAACGGAGCTGGGAAGGGGCTGGAGCCCCAGGAGAGGCTGAGGGAGCTGGGAAGGGGCTCACCTGGAGCAAAGGAGGCTCAGGGAGCCCTTGTGGCTCTGCACAGCTCCTGCCAGGAGGGCACAGCCGGGGGGAAAGGGCTGTGCTCCAGGGAACAGGGACAGGAGCAGAGGGAACGGCCTCAGGCTGGGCCAGGGCAGCTCGGGGTGGGCAGAGGGAAAATCCCTACCTGGAAAGGGCTGTGCAGCCCGGGCACAGCTGCCCAGGGCAGGGCTGAGTCCCCATCCCTGCAGGAATTCACAAGCTGTGCGGATGTTGCACCTGGGCACACAGCCAGTGACGGCCTTGGCAGCGCTGGGGAAGCAGCTGGACCCAAACATCTCCAGAGGCTTTTCCAACCCAACTCTAAACCAGGACTCTGAAAGGCCTCTGGGCTTTTAGAAGAGCTGCTTTGGCCAGATCAAATCCCAGAGCAACAGAGATCCCCAGAGGTCATGCAAAACCTGGGGAAATGGCTGTGCCACTGGAGGAAGAGCTGAGTGCTTTAGGATGGTTTATCTGGCAGCATGGCTCTGCAGCCTTGCAGAACCCCAACATCACGCAGCAACACCCAAACAGCTGTGAGAATGGTTTTAAAATGCATTTCACAGGTAAACTAACGAATATTTGAAGTTTGGTTTGATTCTCACTTAACTGCACATCGAGACGCTGTGGCAGGACAGTGCTGGAATGTTTTGCAAGAAGAATTTTGTTCTTTTGTTTCTTGGACTAACATTGAAAAACGTTAACCTTGCAAAAGCTGAAGGGAGACAGAACGAAGGGCAGACGCCAGGAGCCTGTAAGGAGAGCTGAGGGCTGGCACAGAGAGCACAGGAAGAGCAGAGGAGGAATCCATCACTGAAGCACCTGCAGCTTAACTGAGAAACATCAGCCCTTCCCTGCACAGCAGCAGCCCCAGCTCCCCTCTCCCTCCTGAGTGTTTCCACCTGGCCACACGAAAATGCAGGGTTTTCCTGAGGATTTGGGGATCCAGGGGTATCCCAGGCACACGCCACAAGTACTCACCACCTTCAGCTCAGGCACCGAGCGACTCAGGGTCCATTCCTGGCTGTTCACAAACGAATCTGCAGAGAGAGGGAAGAAATCATCAGGTTAGCCTCGAGATCCCAGCAAGGATGCTGCTGCACCCTCCCTGCAGGCAGATGTATGGCTCTTCCCAGAGACACAGAGCTGCAGGAGGAGCCAGCCTGAGTGTAGCCTGGAGGACAGCCTGAGTGCCAGGGGCAGCCAGCAGCCCCCCTGACAAACCCCAGGCCCCCACTCGCCTTGGCCAGGTCAGACCTTCCATCCAACAGCAGCTCCAGGGCAGGACCCACAGAGCAGCACCTCCTGCACGTGTATCACATACAAACAGAAAGGATTTTGGAGAGCAGCAATCTGCGGGAGCTCTGCGCCTTCAGGAGCCTCTAATAAACCTGCCAAATCTGTGGCCACAGACCATTGCAGGAACAGGAATGTCAGATGGCTCAGAAGGGAAGCAGCAAATCCACCAGACCCAAAAGTGGGCAGCAATCAAACACAGTGACCTGGGCACTGCCACTGCTCCAGTGTCACCCGAGGCCACAGGGAGGGTGGCTCAGATCCGCCCCAGCAGCCCCAACCCCACATCCACAACTCCTAGTGCTGCTCCAGCAGTACCCAAACCACCCTGCCAGGGAGCAATTCCTCATTCCCAATCTCCCATCCATCCCTGCCCTCTGGCACTGGGAGCCATTCCCTGTGTCCTGTCCCTCCATCCCTGTCCCCAGACCCTCTCCAGCTCTCCTGGAGCCCCTCCAGGCCCTGCCAGGGGCTCTGAGCTCTCCCTGGAGCCTTCTCCTCTCCAGGGGAACATTCCCAGCTCTCCAGCCTGGCTCCAGAGGGGCTCCAGCCCTGGAGCATCTGTCTTGTGTTGGGGCAGCACTGGGCCCCACAGCCCTGCCAGAGCCCCCCAGGGCCTGCCCTCAGCCCAGCTGCTGTTCCAGCCCTCCTAACTCCCATGGGGAGGCTGGGCACACAACAGCACCAGCTCTTCCTCCATCTCAGCTCTGCCACCTCGCTGGGCAGCCCACGGCCATGGGGAGAGCCCACTCCTGCTCCCACTGCCAGGGGGCAGGCTAGGCTGCTCTGAGAGCACCAGGCACCAAACCAGGACCTGGCACTGTGCCCTGCTCCCTGTTCCGGGTGCCACCAGCACCCACAACATCCACCCATCATGTTCGAGAAAGGTGTGCACATGGTGCTCCTGCCTGGAGTTTTACCTTCCATGGCTGACCTAGGAACACTCCTTTTCCAGGAGTTATTACAGACAAGTACTCCCCAGGCGTGCTGCAGGGACACCAGGTTATTTATAGCCTTCCTGAGGAATCATTTCTCTGCGGTGTCTTTCACCTGCCCTTTCCTTTTTTAGGCAGAGGTAATGTTTTTATTAGAACAATTCATCAGTCAGGAGGAAAATGATACATTTTTGAGCCCTTTCCAAAAGGTAACAGCACACCTGTATTTCCAACTGCATCACTGGCTCTAAAAATAGCTGTCACCTCCACTTGGGACTTGTGCCCTGCTCAGCCTCTTTGGCAGGTAATGTGGCAGATAAAGCCCCATGCAGGCCTGAAGGAGCAGGCAGCACACTCTCGTGCTGTTTCACTACACACAGCAGGCTTTTGGCAGGTTCTGACTGGAGCACAGGCCACACACACTCGGTGCCTGGCCTTGGGAAGGAGGAGAGGCAGGGAGAGCCCGGCACAGGGCTGGCTGGGCTCTGGATCTGCTCAAGGATGACAGGACACCCTGCCCCAACAACTGCCAGCTGCCTCCTGCACCAACCATCCCAACAGATCCTGGCCTGCTTTCTAACCCAGGTTCGAGAGCTTGCAACACTTTGGTTTTTGACGTGCTGAGAAGGCTCCTGAGTAAAGCTTAACACATATAAAAGCTGACAACACACGGCTGAGAGCACTGTACTCAGCCTCACAACACACCCCGTTCCTCACTCCAGTTAGCCCACCTTACCCGAGCACCAGGCACGCCTGGTCACTCTTCCTTCACCTTCTCTTTGTTACTAAATCACAGAGAGGGGAGCAGACTGTCCATGCAGCAGTTCAACACCTTCCCCAGGTGCACCTGACCTCCAAAACCAAAGCAGTGGGCTCAGGGAACCACTGTCATACCCAGAGCTTCTGCACAGCCCAACAGCATCCTTGGCTCCACAACACAACATACAAGAGGAGATCAGTCCAGACTGGCCTGGGAAAAGGAAACTCAGGACGATTCTGTTACTCCCCAGAAGCTTCTGTTGATGGAGGTTTCCTGGCACAGGCAGCTCTACTGCAGAAAGTGGAAATTTGGGATCTGGGGTGGGCAGAGCCCTGCCACGCACAAGAGCAGACAGGGACATAAAGGAGGCACTCTGTATCTGCTGTCCCTCGGTCAGCTGGCCATCCTGGACACGTTCAGGAGCTACAAACAGAGCCCACCTGTGGGACAGTGCACGGGGGAGGCAGGGTCAGCACCCTCCATCACAGAGCTCAGACACCGTGGCTCCCCATGCCCTGATGGCAGCTTGGAGGGGTTCAGCCACACACCCACAGCTCCTAGCACCCACAGGCCAGGGAGGCTGGCAGGAGAAAGGGGCTGGCCAGCCAAATGCAAATCCTCAGCCCAGCTGCTCGCTCCACGGATGAGGCGCAGCAGGTTCATCTACCCCGTGCTCCAGAAGCGCCAGTGCCAGACTCATCAGCCTCCCCACACAGCAACTAATAATTAACCAGCCCATCATCCAAGCCATGGTGCAGCTCCCTTGGACACTGCACCCCTGGACACTAAACCCAGCCTTGAAACCAGGTCAGAGGCTGTCTGTGCAAACACAGCAGAGGCCACACAAACCGAGGCCACCATGGCCACCACTGCGGCCACACCAATGGACCCACCTGACCACAGAGGGATCAAAGGGAGGCAGGGGCTGTGCAGGCACAGCCACCCCTCCCAGGCCAGGCTGATAAAGCCTGCACCCCGTAATGCTGGCACGAGGGGGATTTCTGCAGGTCAAGGACCAGCACAGGCATAGCCAGCTCCAGTCAGCACTGAGCCAGCACGGGCACCCACTGCAGGACATGGCCTTGGTGAGGATTCTCTCAGCAGAGCTTCAAACACTCTGCAGCCACAAAAGGAGACCATGCTGTGTCTCTCTGGGAAAGGGCACACTTAGGAACTGCCACCCTTGCATTGTCAGCATGCACAGGTGGCAGCAGCCAGTGTCACTGTGCTCTGAGGTCAGTGCAGACTCTGGAAGACCCAGAAACCTCTCAGCACTTGCTGCTCTCCAGCCCCCATCCAAACACTGCCAAAGACCCAGACCAAACCCTGCTGTGATGGTGGGACAGGGTCTGCTGGAAGGGAAAACCCAGCAGAGAGTGGCATGGAAAGAAGGTAACTCAGCCTCCCATCACAGCCCTCTGTGGGGATCTACCTCAGCAGCAAAAACCTGTTCCCAATGTGCCTGAGCTCAGGTGCAGCTGTGCAGCCCCACGAGCCCTGGCAGGGAACACTGAAGGCACAGGGCTCCCTCTCCCTAGGGCTGCCCGTGACTGCAGCCAGACACCTCTGCACACCCTCTGACCTTGTCCTGAGAACTGAGCCCTCCAGAGCACTGTCCCACAGCTCCCTCCCTGACACCCCCACAAGCCTCAGCTTTCCCAAAGTGCAGACACCAGGCTGGCCCCAGCATCTGAGGCATCTCTAACCCCACCACGACACCTCTGCCTCTCACCAACACTCCCAGCTCAACCAAGGCAAGTACCAACACGAGGTGATATTTATCATGACCTACCCAACTCACTATGCAAACTTCACCCAATCCATGAGAAAACAGCCCATGCTCTCTCAGAAGCCTTCCCTCACATGCCCTGCACATCAGTACTGCACACACCAGAGTAAAGGGAGGTACCTTAAAGAACACCAAAAAGCAGGCAGGACACCTCTCTGGGAGAGGGACGTGGCTGTGACCACAGAATCACAGATATCCCGGGATATCCCGAGCTGGAAGAGACCCACAAGGATCATTAAGTCTGATCCCTGGCCCTGCACAGACAGCCCAACAATCCCACCCTGTGCCTGAGAGCACTATGCAAATGCTCCCTGAGCTCTGGCAGCCTTGGGGCCATGACCGTTCCCTAGGGAGCCTGTTCAGAGCCCAGCCACCCTCAGGGGGAAGAACTCTTCCCTGATAGCCAACTAAACCTCCTTGACACAGCTCAGTGCTGTTCCCTCAGATGAGGGATGCCTCCTGAGCCATCAGAGGTGCTGTACCCATCACACAGCCCCTTCATGCACAGGGACAACTCCAATTCCAAAACAGTCCAGTCTTCCCAAGACCATAGCCTCCAGAGAGCCTCTGTGGAATGGCACCAGCCAACACCTGGATACCCAGAAATGCTCTGAACCACTGACCACGATCACCTGGGTCAGTCCAAGCTGGCTGGACTCTGTGTTGACTTTGCTCTCTAGTCCCAAGGGCTGTTGCCCTCCATTGCTCATTACACAAGGATCAGTTCTTTCTGTCTTTTCTGGGTAGCAAGCCCTGGAATCCCCCATCACCTCTGTGTGCGCTCAATGCCAGCCGAAGCCCTCCAGGGCTGGGAGCAGCACTTGGAGCAACCCCCTACCTTCTGTGGGTCTATCTGGATGCAGATGGTGGTGCAGGGTGGGTATCACAGCGTGCCATAAACAAACCACTCCAGGCTCTGGAAACACAGAGAGCGCTGGCTTGGCTCTCTGCCGGGACTCCTACACCCACCCAGCTTTTCCAAGGGCTGATAACCGCAGCTGCAGCTGCACCCCCAGGAGGGCAAGTTGGGGCTGCAACAGCAGCTTTCCCAGGGCAGGGTGGGCAGCGCCCACAAAGAGCATCAAAGTCTGTGGGACGTCAGGCAGGTGTATGGAACACCATGGGCCTGCAAGACTGGAACAGGAACGGGGCAGAGACCTCCTGAGCAGCAGCACTGAGGCTGAGCCCCTCCGGCCTGGCTCAGAGACCCACAGCTCCCATCGGAGGAGGCCCACGGACCAATGCTCTGAGCAGAGAGCAACGGGGAGATGGGGCACAAGAGAGAACAAACAGCAGCTACTTTACTGTGCAGGCTTCACCACTGCCTTTTCACACCTCACTGTCCCCAGGAGGACACAGGGCTGGTGGGTACAGGGACAGTGCAGGCACCAGGCAGGTAATGAATGGTGTTCTTGGTGTGACTGAACCCAGTGTGAGCTCTGCAGCGCCAGGGGCTCCTGCCAGGAGCCACAGTGCTGATGGCAGCCTGGAGAGGTCAATCCCTGCGCTTCTGCCTCCAGCATGAGCCACAGTGGCAAGCACTAATCCCTGTAACAAGCAATGGTCCTGCATGAGCTGGAGGGTATGTACATCCCACCGCTGCAGGGATCCCAAGCTGCCCACAGCACTCCGCACAGAGGCCTCAGCAGGGTCTCCCAAAGACTGATCCAAAGGGAGCTCCTACCTGTCTCATGGAGGAGCCAGGTGAGAGGCAAGGACGCCAGCCAAGTGCTCAGCCTGGGCCGCCTCTCTGGGAACGCTGCTGCTAGCGGCAGGGCCGGCTGCTGCTAGCGCAGCTCCCACTGGAAGCGGCAAGCAGCAACAGGCCCCGCTGCAGGGGCAGGGCCCGGCCCTCCCTGCCCGCATACACCCACATTCCGCAGCCATGAGCGCAGCCTCCTCTCGCCTGGGAACCTCCCGCCGCCCCGCCGGGGCGGCACACGGCCCGGGCTGCCCTGCCAGCACCGCAACCCCGGAGCCAGCAGCACCCGGCCTCGGCCTCACGGCACACGGGCATCCCTGGAGCCTCCAGAGCCTTCCCCTGCCTGGCGCCTCCAGAGCCTTCCCCTGGAGCCTCCAGAACACTCCTCTGGAGCACGGTGAGGGACAGAGGGGGCCAGAGGATGGGGCCCCTGGGCTCCCTGGGCAGCTGCAGAGCTGCTCCGTGCTGATCTCTGCGGCCCAGCACTCCTGGGGAACGTCCAGGCGCGATGCTGCCCTGCACAGCCGCTGCCTGAGGAGCAGCCAGGTTCCTCGGGAGCAGGCGGGCTCCCTGGAGAGCCTGCCAGCCCAAAGACATCCCTCTGGCTCATAAGCCGAGCACAGAGCTGCCTCCAAGCACCCAGATGCAGAGCAGAGCCATGCGCGCAGCGAGGCCCCGGAGCGGCGGCGGGGCTTGGCCCGGCCCCCAGCTCCGTGCGTTCCATGCCTTAAAAAGCTGTGGATGCTGCTGGGGATGCTGCTGTCGCCTCCCGGCCCGCTGGGACACAGGGCTCGCCTGCAGCTCCTTCACAGGGCCCGAGGGGGACAGGGACAGAGGCACAGCCAGCACAGCCCCAGCTGAGCCCCACAAAGCCCTGGTGCCAGGGAACTCCCCACCAACATCAGAGTCAAACCCGAGAGCTGCTGCAGCTGCCAGTGCCCGTTGAATGCCCGGCGCCGTGGGGACCTGTCCCCTGTCCCATCACCGGGAATGCCAGGCCTGCTCTCTGCAGGCTGCCCCATACCCGGGGAGAGTCCCTGTGCTCCCAAACACATGGAATCCGCTCAGCGCCAGGGCAGGACCTTAGCAGGGGTGGCTGGGGCCGAGCGTCCCCCAGACGAGGCCTGGCACCAGGGAGCCACTCACAAGAGGGGGGTACAGGCACATTTCTGGGCTCCCAACCCCCTGTGCTGTTCCACGCCTCTGCTCCAGCAACCTCCCAAACAGTCCCACCTGCCTGGCAGTCCAACTGCACTCCTCTCCCCATTCCACCAATGTTACGGGGCAAGGACAGGACAGCTTGGCCCATCCTGCCCGTGCTGGGACACCACCAGGGCAGGGAGGACATGTGACACACGTGCTTCACTCCGAGGTGTGTGGCCAGCAAGGGAGCCGGATGTCAGAGCACATCCTCCCAGGCAGCCCCAGCACGGCTGCTCCAGCACCACTGACCATGGCAGTGCCCAGGGCACTGCAGTATGACACGACCCCGTGAATGCTCAGCTCACTGCAGCCCAGTGCAAACCCTGCAGAGCACCGGGACAGAGCCAGGCGCCAGCACACAGCCCAGAACCTCGGCTGGGACAGGCCACAGCCCCCATCCCTGCAGGCGCCGTCGGCACAGGGGCTCTCACCAGCCCAGCACTGCTCCTGTGCTTACTCACCCAGAGCCCGCAGAGGACCCCCAGCCAGGAGGGCAGGCTCAATACTGCCATGGGCATCCTTGGGGCACACGCTGCCAGTGCTGCCACGCTCTCGCCTTCGGAAGCGGCTCGTGAGGAGCTTCCAGAGTCCCCCGGTCTGCACGGGATCGGTGTGCAGCCGGCCCCCGACCCTAGCCAGCTCGGGGTACAGCAGGTCCCGCTTGCTGGGGCAGGTGTGCAGGGAGCTGGCATCGCCCTCGCTCTTGGTGCGGAGGCGCGTGGGGCGCAGGAGCCCCCCGGACTCCGAGCGCCGCAGCTCGTGGCCCCGGCGCAGGCGGAAACTGAAGCTTTTCCGCAGGGAGCTGAAGTTCTTCCTGGGGCTGGAGCCGCTCCAGCCGCTGCCGCCGAAGATGTTCCAGCGGCGGCTGCCCCACAGGGAGCCCCCCCGGAGGAAGCCGGGGCTCTCGGCAGCGTGCGGCGGCCGGGCGCTGGGCAGGAAGGTCATGCTGCTGGGCCGCGGGCGCTGCGCCTCGTCGGGGCCGTCGCCCTCCGCCTCGGGGCTCTGCCTGCGGGGCGAGCGCAGCCGGAGCAGCTCCAGGAGGCGGCCGCGGGCGCGGGCGGGGGGCGGCGGCGGCAGCAGCGCCCCGGGCAGCCCGTTCCCCGCCGCGCAGAAGCTCTTGGGCCGCCGGCGCTGCTGCTGCGCGGCGCCGAGCGCGGCCTGGACGGCGGGGACGCCCTGCAAGTCCAGCGACTCGCAGACGCTGACGGCGCGGCGGGGGCTCGGCCGCGGGGCGCCCCGGCCCGGCCCGGCCCAGCGCCAGCCCTCGGCCATGGTCAGCGGCGGGGCTGCCCCATGCCCCCGCCGCTGTCCGCCGCCGGCGCGGGGCTCCCACGACGCGCCCGCATGTCCGGGCCGTGTTCGGCGCCGCCAGCGCGGGGCTGGGCCGGCCCGCCCCGGAACGGGCCGGGGCCGCGATGGGGATGGGGCGGGGGCCGGGGCCGCCCCGCCCGCCGCGCCCTCCGCGGGCACCGACGGCACCGAGTCCGGGGCACGGGCGGCGGCGGCGGCGGCGCCGTCCCGGGGCGGCGCGGGGCTGCGGCCCCGGGGCAGAGCAGCGCCGGTCCCTGTTAATACTCGGTGGCGCCCAGTGCCCGCGGTAGAGCCCGCACCAGGGAGCGGCGGCGCTGCCCGGCCGCCCGGACCCCGCCGTGGCGCTCACCGCGACCAGAACTGGCCCAG
Source organism: Ammospiza caudacuta (assembly GCF_027887145.1). Classification (NCBI taxonomy): domain Eukaryota; kingdom Metazoa; phylum Chordata; class Aves; order Passeriformes; family Passerellidae; genus Ammospiza; species Ammospiza caudacuta. The sequence goes on from NC_080593.1 coordinate 322,090, forward strand.
ACCCTCTCGGAGCGGCGCCGAGCGCCGGGAGCAGAACCTGCCCGGGCCCCGCCGGGGCGTTCACCGGGAGCAGAACCGGCCCGGCCCCTGCAGGTACGGAGCGCCGGGCAGGGCCGGCAGCGGGGCCCCGGTGCGGCGCGGGGCCGGCCGTGTCCGCCAGGGGGCGCTGCGGCCCCGCTCGCCGCTGCTGCCCGCGGCACCGGCACCGGCAGCGGGACCCGGCGGGACCGGCTCGGCAGTGACAGCGGGATCGCGCCACCGCAAACACGCACATCCCTGCACCGGCAGCGGGACCCGGCGGGACCGGCTCGGCAGCGGCACCGGCATCCCAACACCGCAAAACACGCATCCCCCGGCTCGACCGGCCCCTGCGGCATCCCGCGCCCCGCGCTGCTCTCCCCGGCCGCAGGCCCGGCCCGGAGCTGCCCCTCTCCTGCCCGGACCCCCGGCCCAGGCCCTGCACCAGACCCAGCTGCCTTCTGCCTTCTCACCTTTCCCAAACCTGCGCCGGGGCATCGAACCCCCAACAGCCGCCCTGTGCTCAGGGACACGTGAAAACCCAAACCCAGGGGCCCGGGCAGCCCGGAGCACCCCCAGCCTGGAGCACACACCCCCAGAGCTCCCCCGAGCCAGAGGGCACCAGGTGAAGTGTGACCACCTCAGCCAGAGCTTCACTCCTGTCTTGTTCCAGGGCGGTCATTTCCTCTGACCAAAGCCACCATCACTAAGCACTGAGCCTCCTCCCGGGCCACTGTTGTCCTCACTGTGGTATCTCCTCCTCCACCTCTTCCCCAGCACCCCCATTGCTGCCTCAGTCCCTGTCTCCAGCATCACCCCAGGGCGCTCCTCCTTTTTCCTCCACACCTTTTCCCTCTCCCTGGCTTTCTTCCTTCACATTGCAAGTATGATCTGTGCTCCCTCTGGGGAGGGGAAAAAAAAGATGCCTGACTCCCCCTTAAACTATTTTTACCTTACTGAAAGCCCTGTCTGCTGAGCCAGCCCAGGTCTTCTCCTGCTTCTCCAGGCCTCTCCAGGGAACACCTTAACATCAAGCACCTCCCTTTCCCCCTCCTTATACAGGAGTCTTGACTCTGCTGCCTCGACTCTTCCAAACTCCCACCACCACCTTCTCAGACTGTGCCTTTTCTCTGAACCCTCATCCTCCTCCACAGCAGGCCTCATCCTTACTTCTCCAATATTCTGGATGCACCCAGGCCTTGGACACAGCCAAACCCCACCTAGAGCTCTTCCCCTCCCTACTGCACAGCCAACACCTCAGCCAAGCCCCTTCCCTCTCTGTTCTCCCTCCTCTCCCAAACCCACAGATGCCACCATCCACCTCCCGTCCCATCCCTGTCAGTAGCACAGATCCCATCACGGCATGCAGGAGCAGAGGTCCCACCCAGAGCCTCTCCTGGGGCTTCAGTCCTGCTCTTCCCTCAGGTGTGAGCCCCAGCCCTGTGCTGGTTCCCCTCCCCAGTACCCGCTGGCCAAGGCACGGAGCCGTGGCTCAGAGCCTGTCCCCACGCCACGGCCATGTCCCGTGGGCACACAGCGGGCACATCCCACTGCCCTCCCTCCCCAGACAACGGGCACCCGTGCCCGGGACGCAGCAGAAGGCGCCGTCAGCCCGCCGGAGCCGCGGCTCTGCCATCTGTGCCAAGGTCACAGGCACACAGAGCTGCCAGACTGGGTCCGACCCGCGCGCGGCATCTGCCAGCCCGTCTCAGCACCGCACTGCAGCCACCAGAGCAGCTCTGCAGGAAGCAATTACCAGGGAATGGCTTCCCACGTCCTCAGCACAGACAGGGCTGGCTGGGGGACAGGCTGTCAGAGCCGGCCTGTCAGGGGTACCACGGGCACCTGGCTCTGGGCACAACCAGGCCAGGACCCTTGCCAGCTCCTGCCCACCGTGCCTGGCACAGCTCTGTGCTCCAGGGATGGAAAGCCCTTCCTGTGGGGACACTGGACCGTCTACATCCATCTCTTTCCAAACCCTGCAACGGCACCAGATGGCTCCCCTTCCACATGAGTCTCAGCTTTTTAAAATATTCTGGCAGGTTCTGGCTGTGAGGTGTTGCTGAATCACAAACTGTCTGCTGGAGACATGATGCACCTTGTGCTGCCTGCTGAGGCAGGACTGGACATGCTGGATCCCCCGACACGGTCTGTCTGACCCATCCCTATGACCTCCTCAAGCCCCCTCCACCTGTGACCTCCTTCCTGCTCCAGCTCTTCCTCCTCCTGTGAGCCCACCCAAATTCTGATTAAACCTACTGGAAAACATGGAGAGGTCCCCTTAGCTGACAACATCCCTTCCCTGTCCTCCCAAGGACCATATTTTTAAAGCTATTAGTGTTTTTAAAGCATTCCCAATTCTCTCCAGTTTGTCTGCACCTTTCTTAAACACAGAGTCAGAACCTGGGCACAACACTTGACTGGAACCTCCAGCGGCCTAAGAAGAAATTCAGGCACAACACCCGTTCTACTGCATCCAGCAAGATACTGCTCTATACCACACCAACGGCCTAACACTATTCTGACCTAATTAGGCTGTTTCATGGCAAAGGTTTCCAAACGCTGTGTGCATTGATACATACATTGACATGATCCCCTCAACGCTATTCCAAAAGACATCTAAAATGGGCTAAAATGGAGCCTTAGACTCGAGTCCTGGGGTTGATGGCTGCAGGGCACCTGCACAGGTTGGGAATCTGTATCCCAGGGCAGGTTCAAAGCCCAACAGTCTTGGCAACACATGGGCTCCAGCTGCCTCAGCCCTCCACCAGCAGAGAAACTGCTCTGAGAATGAGACCAGAAACACCAGGGTTTGAGCAGAGCCATCACTGAAACTCCCCACGTGCCTTTAATGTCTCTTCTCTGGCAGCTCACACCATAACCATACTGGGTTGGACTGGAGCCGTGTCCATGTCTAATGCAGAGGTGACAGCTCACCTGTTCACAAGCTGCTGGTGGGCAGCAGCCTGGCCAGAGTCCCCAGGGCTATGCTGGGCTGCAGAAGCATCTCCCAGAGCTGGGAAGGAACAGGGCAATCTGACCCAGAGCAGGTGCCTGGGGACAGAAGCAAGCTGGTCCCTTACCAAGCCTTCTCTGAGTCACATGCATGGTACAAATGTTATGGCCATGAACATCTGGCTGAAATTAATATAATGCATGAGAGGCTTAACAACAGCTGCACAGGAAGAGTCCGAGAGCCAGGGAACATTCCAGTGCTGGTTGGCCCTGGTGTGACATTCAGGGTGGAGCCCCGAAAAGGGAAAGGAGTCTAAACATAGTCAGATGTTCCACTGTGCTCCCCAGACCCCATGGCACTGGTGTCACTGCTCTCCCTGTCCCACCGGCACTGGTAGCCCTGGGTTTCCCAGACACAGTGTCGCTGCTCCAGATCTGCAGACAGGGTGATTTTGTTGCCAGGGGGATGCCCTGGCAGCTGGGAGGATGGGACAGCTGCACTCTCCATCCCTCCTGGGTTCAAATGCTGTCACTCCGCAGAGGGCCTGACTCTGGGGCCCCCGCAGCCCCTCACATCCAGCCTGGATGGGGGACCAGTATTGCCTCGGCAGCCAGGGCAGGGATGAGGTTCCTAGCAGGGAACCCAACAGCTCCCAGTGCCCGCACAGAGGGCAGGCACAGCAGCACACCAGGAGCACGTGGAGAGCCCGCCCAGCCAGCTCCAGGCCCTGCGTGCCACCAGGGCAGTGAGTGCCCCCGGGTGCCACCCTGCACAGACCGTGCTGGCAGTGGGACTGCAGGCAGCAGAGCAGGCTAGGCACCACTGCCAGGGACAGCCAGGACAGGTGACAACACCTGTGCCAGGCTGTGGGGCACGCAGGGCCCCGGCACGTGCTGCCCAGCTGGAGCAGGAGGGCTCTGTGCAGTGCCAGGGACGGCAGCCAAGCCAAGCCAAGCCCGCCGCAGCTGCAGGAGCACCCCGAGCCCTGTGTCAGGACCACGCCGGAGCCGCCGGGCTCTGCAAACCAGCTGCAGCCAGCCCGGCCATGCAGCAGGAATACTGATGAGGCTCTCAGGGGCGCAGCTCGCCGGCCGGCCCTGGGGTGCAGCCCCACGTCACAGCCCGCGTCAGCAGCACCGTCACACGGAGGCGGCGCAGGGCCGGCCCGGCCTGCTGCCCTCACGGGGCCGGGACGCAGCCACAGACACCCTCGGCCCAAGCAGCAGGAGGGACAGGGAGACAGAGGCAGGGAGACAGGTCCCCTGACCCAGCACAGAGACACGTTCACGCTGAGTCCTGCCACAGGCTCAGCCTCTAGCACGGCACCACTGCACACCACACAGCTCCACTGTGGTAACCCCTTCTGGTCACCTCGGGCACGCCAACAACCCCTCCTGGTCACCCGAACCACCCTGGGCCCAAGAGACAATGTCCTCCTGCTCTCCACTAACAAACACCCACCCACCCCGCAGCCCCTGCACAGCCCCAGGGTGTCAGGACAGAGAGATGAGGCACTGCTCCAGGTCTGAGCTGCGACACAGACCCTCGCTGCCAGCTGGACAGTCCTGCCCTGTCCCTGTGCCCGTGCCCGCCCTGCAGAACAGAGCCCCGGGTCTGACACTTCAGGCTGGCTGACCTTCCCAGGCCTCTTGCCCAGAGAGGTGCCTCAAGGCAGGCTGTTCCCTACAGTTTCCATGGAGAGGAGGAGCAGGCCCAGCCAGCAGAGAGTTAACAGCAGCTGGGAACACAGTGACAGTCACAGGAGAGCCCGACTCCAGCTCAGCTCCCTCCCTCCTCCCACACTGCACACCCCCAGCTCGGGGCCTGCCGCACACCTCGAGCTGCTGATGAGGAAATTGCCACCTTCTCCCCCAGCCCGGGATGCAGCAGCGAGGCAAACGCCTCCCTCCCACACACGGGAGGGCAGGCCCAGGTCACCCAAACAGGGCACGGCACGCTCCTGTCCACCAAGGAGAGCAGCCGGGCACCAAACTGCTGCCAGCCTTTCATACTGGCCCTCTGGAGGTGGCCATGCTGCAGATCCTGCACCCACAGTGATGCAAGGCAGATGCAGAGATAACAGATGCAGGGATGATGCTTCCTAAGCTGGTCCAGACCCTGGTGCCTCAGGGAAGCCCTGGAAGATAATGGGATGTTACCCATAGGGTGTAATACTAGATCAAGGCAGCAGCAATCACTGCAGCTCCTCAAGCTACCTCGGGGCAGTTCTGCATGCAGAGCTGTCCATACCAGTACCATGACTAAACCTGCAGGTGGTGTGGTACCTGCACTGCAGGGCACGAGCAGCCCTGCCATGCTGCCAGCCATGCACAGGGCTGGCCCCAGGCACCGGGCTGCTCCAGGCACACAGGTGTTCCCAGCCTGTTTCCAGGCACACAGGTGTTCCCAGGGAACAGGGCTGTCTCCAGGCACACAGGTGTTCCCAGCCTGTTTCCAGGCACACAGGTGTTCCCAGGGAACAGGGCTGTCTCCAGGCACACAGGTGTTCCCAGGCTGTCTCCAGGCACACAGGTGTTCCCAGCCTGTTTCCAGGTACACAGGTGTTCCCAGGGAACAGGGCTGTCTCCAGGCACACAGGTGTTCCCAGGGAACAGGGCTGTCTCCAGGCACACAGGTGTTCCCAGGCTGTCTCCAGGCACACAGGCGTTCCCAGCCTGTTTCCAGGTACACAGGCGTTCCCAGGGAACAGGGCTGTCTCCATCCAGGCACCAGGATGTTCCCAATTCCCAAGCTCCCTGCTGGTGATGCAGGTATGAGCATCATCAGCATGATTAGGCCAGACATTGTGAAATCTCCTGGGGAGTTTGAAATCCAAAGACAAAAGGCCAGATGAAAATTTGGTTAGAGGACTAAAGAAAACCTCCTCAGGTCCTCAAGCCTCACTTTAATATCTCTCCCATAGCCATCACTTAAACAGTGAAAATCCTCCTGTTTAGTCCAAAAGCAGCAAACAAAAGAAGAAATGGCATGAAAAATAGCAACAACGGGGTGAAACTAAGAACTGAACAGTGCAGCAATGGGACTCAGAGGACATGAAAGTCCACATGGAAGTCAGGAGCAGAACATGGCAGGAGATGGAGGAGGCAGGAAAATCCCTCCTGCCTGGACAGAAAGGCAGAGACCCCACAGCAGCCTGCACAGGATGGTCACAGAGCTGTCCTTCAGTTGGACTGTGGAGCTCCTTCCCTGCGGTGACATTGCTGTGCCAGTGGAGGGAGGGCATGGCTGTGCCCAGCACACACAGGACATTGCTGTGCCAGTGGAGAGAGGGCATGGCTGTGCCCAGAGCACACAGGACATTGCTGTGCCAGTGGAGAGAGGGCATGGCTGTGCCCAGAGCACACAGGACATTGCTGTGCCAGTGGAGGGAGGGCATGGCTGTGCCCAGGGCACACAGGGCATTGCTGTGCCAGTGGAGAGAGGGCATGGCTGTGCCCAGAGCACACAGGACATTGCTGTGCCCAGTGGAGGGAGGGCATGGCTGTGCCCAGCACACACAGGACACTGCTGTGCCAGTGGAGAGAGGGCATGGCTGTGCCCAGAGCACACAGGACATTGCTGTGCCCAGTGGTGGGAGGGCATGGCTGTGCCCGGCACACACAGGACATTGCTGTGCCCAGCACACACACAGGACATTGCTGTGCCCGGCACACACAGGACATGGCTGTGCCTGGCACACACAGGACATGGCTGTGCCCGGCACACACAGGACATTGCTGTGCCCAGGGCACACACAGGACATGGCTGTGCCCAGGGCACACAGGACATTGCTGTGCCCAGGGCACACACAGGACATTGCTGTGCCTGGCGCACACAGGACATTGCTGTGCCCGGCACACACAGCACATTGCCGTGCCCAGCACATACAGGGCATTGCTGTGCCCAGCACACACAGCACATTGCCGTGCCCAGCACACACAGGACATGGCTGTGCCCAGGGCACACAGCACATTGCCGTGCCTGGCACATACAGGGCATTGCCGTGCCCAGCACACACAGGGCATTGCTGTGCCCCGCACACACAGCACATTGCCGTGCCCAGGGCACACAGCACATTGCCGTGCCCAGCACATACAGGGCATTGCCGTGCCCAGCACACACAGGACATTGCTGTGCCCAGCACACACAGGGCATTGCCGTGCCCAGCACACACAGCACATTGCCGTGCCCAGCACATACAGGGCATTGCCGTGCCCAGCACACACAGGACATGGCTGTGCCCAGCACACACAGGACATTGCCGTGCCCAGCACACACAGGGCATTGCTGTGCTCAGGGCACAAAGCACATTGCCGTGCCCAGCACATACAGGACATTGCCGTGCCCAGCACATACAGGGCATTGCTGTGCCCAGCACACACAGGACATGGCTGTGCCCAGGGCACACAGCACATTGCCGTGCCTGGCACATACAGGACATTGCCGTGCCCAGCACACACAGGGCATTGCTGTGCCCAGCACACACAGGGCATTGCTGTGCCCAGCACACACAGCACATTGCCGTGCCCAGCACATACAGGGCATTGCTGTGCCCAGCACACACAGCACATTGCTGTGCCCAGGGCACACAGCACATTGCCGTGCCCAGGGCACATACAGGGCATTGCCGTGCCCAGCACACACAGGGCATTGCTGTGCCCAGCACACACAGCACATTGCTGTGCCCAGGGCACACAGCACATTGCCGTGCCCAGGGCACATACAGGGCATTGCCGTGCCCAGCACACACAGGGCATTGCTGTGCCCAGCACACACAGCACATTGCCGTGCCCACAGGCAGAGCTCCCAGGCAGCTCAGCAGCAGAGGGAGCCTGGGCTCCCAGCCAGGCCTGGGCTGACCTGACACACCACCTGCCCTCACACCCCTTGGCTCTGCACATGTGGCATTGCAGACCCCAACACAAGGATCTTGGGAAGAGCCAGCCCTAGCAAAAGGTAGGACTGGAGGGTCATCAAGCTCCACAGAAAGGGGAGCAGCCCAGAATCCCAAAGGGATGTTCCCAAAGCTCTCCCTCCCTGGGAAACATGCAAAACAATTAAAGCCACGGAAAGGTCCCATCCTTCCCTGCTCCCAAAGGCACCTGCTCGGGAACAACAGAGCAGCCAAAGGAAGTATTTTCAAAACAACAGCAAAGAAGCTGCTGAGGCTGACAACAACACAGGATGCTGATGTGGGCCTGAGCACCCCAACAAACACCGTGTCACTGCTGCTCCCACCTCATCATGCTCTGAGGCGAGCACGGTGACTAACAGCATCTGCACACACACACACACACAGATTGTTGTGCAGCAAACAAGAGCCAGTTGTGAGCACAGCCTCAGGTGCACACACCTCAAGGTGCACAGCCCCAGACCCACGTAGAACTTTGATGCTTACAGGGAATGGACTTAGAGAAGGCAATATCAACTTCAGGATGGTAAAGAAGCAGATGTCACCTGGCACGTAAAACTCACCTTCACAACAAACACTCAGGCAACACTATCCATTTCAATGAAGCCACTCGTACCTCAGGTGCTGCCCCCATGTCCTGCAGATAAGCCAGAGGCAGCCCCAGCCTGAGGGTGCTGAGCCACAGACCCTGCTCCAGGCTGACCAAGGGTTTGATGTCTCCTGCTCCTGCTCTCACTTTGGCACGAGGGTCCCGGCTCTGACCCCTGGAGCAGCCCCTGCTGGAAGCAGCTCCCCACGCCAAGCATCTCCATCAGTGCTCCCCTTTACAGACCCCAGTGGCCCGAAGAGCCTACCTGTGTCTAACCCAGGCACTCGGGGTTCCTCCCCGAGGCCTCTGCACAGGGGCCAACCACCAACTACAGAGAGCAGAAACCCCAGGAACTGAAAGCCACAAGCCACAGCCGGAAGGTGGGACGGAAGGTGCAGGTCCTGCACCTGCTCCCACCATCCCCTGAGGCTCCCCTGCTGCAGCCACAGACACCTCAGCCTGCAGGCTCATCCTCCCAGCCGGGAATGGCTGCCACGAGTCACTCCAGGGCCCAGGAGGGACCAGTCCCTGCGTCACTGCCCAGCTCACAGCCTCGGCCTCAGCAACCCGCACCTCGCGGCTCCCAACAACACCGGGGCCAGCGGGGCCCGAGGGGTCCCGGCAGGGTCCGAGGGGTCCCAGCAGGGCCCGAGGGGTCCCGGCAGGACCCGAGGGGTCCCAGCACGGTCTGAGGGGTCCCAGCAGGGCCCGAGGGGTCCTGGCATGGTCCGAGGGGTCCCAGCACGGTCTGAGGGGTCCCAGCAGGGCCCGAGTGGTCCCAGCACGGTCCGAGGGGTCCCGGCACGGTCTGAGGGGTCCCAGCAGGGCCCGAGTGGTCCCAGCACGGTCTGAGGGGTCCCGGCAGGGCCCGAGGGGTCCCGGCATGGTCCGAGGGGTCCCGGCACGGTCTGAGGGGTCCCAGCAGGGCCCGAGTGGTCCCAGCACGGTCTGAGGGGTCCCAGCAGGGTCCGAGTGGTCCCAGCACGGTCTGAGGGGTCCCAGCACGGTCTGAGGGGTCCCGGCACGGTCTGAGGGGTCCCAGCAGGGCCCGAGTGGTCCCAGCACGGTCCGAGGGGTCCCGGCATGGTCCAAGGGGTCCCAGCACGGTCTGAGGGGTCCCAGCAGGGCCCGAGTGGTCCCAGCACGGTCTGAGGGGTCCCAGCAGGGTCCGAGGGGTCCCGGCAGGGCCCGAGTGGTCCCAGCACGGTCTGAGGGGTCCCGGCAGGGCCCGAGGGGTCCCGGCAGGGTCTGAGGGGTCGCGGCAGGGTCCGAGGGGTCCCGGCAGGGCCCGAGTGGTCCCAGCACGGTCTGAGGGGTCCCGGCACGGTCTGAGGGGTCCCGGCAGGGTCCGAGGGGTCCCAGCATGGTCTGAGGGGTCCCGGCAGGGTCCGAGGGGTCCCGGCAGGGTCTGAAGGATGACAGCTGCCTAACCAAGTCCCAGTAGGGTCCGAGGGGTCCCAGCATGGTCTGAGGGGTCCCAGATGCCTGACCAAGCCCCAGCAGGGTCCGAGGGGTCCCAGCAGGGTCCGAGGGGTCCCAGCTGCCTGAGTCACAGTGAGGCCCCTGCCTGAGGTGACCGCAGAGAGCAACAAGGCAGACCTCAAATCCCCCGGCACCAAAACCAACTTCCCATGTGGTCGGAGCAAAGGGGATGGCTTTGAGTGCCACACACCACCTGGAGTTTGGCAGGGAGAACCATTCTTGATGATTTTTCCAGGATCCAATACAGACACTAAATGCTCACAGGAAAGGAGGGATCCCCAGAAATGCCCCCCCAAACCTGTCTCAGCCCAGTTTGCATTCACAACTCCACACTGAGGGCCCCAGCTCTTAGGCTACTTCACACATCTCATGTTGACCATTGACTCTTCCAGTTTCTTCCTGAGGGCCACTCTGGACTAACCCAAATTCCACAGAGAAGCCTCAAGGTATTATTTAATCACTAACACCTTTCAGTAATCCCACTGCTCAGCAACTGTTCTCAATGTCATGGAAAGTAGATCCCATCAAACTACGTCACCCAGCACCCACTTCCCTCCCCTAATTCCCCACTAATTCGGATTATGTCAGGCACTCCACGGCTCTCTCAGGAATCAGTATCAGCCCAACTGTATCCTAAATACCTGAGTCATCCCCGGATCCTGCTGAAGGCTGGCAGAGCATTAGCCCACTGCAGCCTCGCTCATCTTGTCACAGCCAGCTCGCAGGGAGCTCTGCAGCAGCTCTGGGTGCCAGCTGCCCAAAGCTGGGCCTCTGAGAACACCTGGCTCTGCCAGCTGCTGCTCAGAACTGAGCAACCATTCCAGAGAAAGGATTACACCTCTCCAAGCAGGGATGGAGACGCTCACACTGCACAGCTCCCCACAGCCTGTGTTTCAGACAGTACAAACGTCACAGCTAAAAACACCCCTGTTCCCAATAAACCCCCCAGTTCCCGATAGGCGCTGACCAGCTGGAGGCCAATGGCTGCTTGTCCCACTTCTTTTGCTCACTCCCACTCCTGGTCTGTGCTCTGTAACACCAACTCTTCCTCTGTTTAGGACCAACCTGTGCCAGTCCTGCTGTTCGGATGCGCCACTGCTCCATGTGCCAGGCTGGCTGTTGGCACAGCCTCCCTCATTAATGGGGTTTTATGAGATTTGGGCACAAACATGACATTCTTTGGAACTGCTGCATTTGCTGCTCACGTTCTCTCAAGTCCTGTGGCTCTTTACTGTTTTTTTGGCTTTAGTGACACCACCCTCCAAAACCAAACAGCAAGGGGTGAGTTTTACCCAAACACCCTGCCCAGGAACAGCTCCACATTTACAGGGCATTATGGGGGCTGTGAGGGACAGGCAACATCCTTCCCCATCTGCAGGCAGTGTGGTACTGGGGAAAGGGCTGGGATGGCTCCCAAGAGATGACCCTGGTGGAGATGAAACTCCCTGGGGCTGCCCAGGGCTGGCACAGACCGGTACCACTGGTGACACCACGCCACCAGTGCCGGTAACTCCAGCACTCACCGCGTGCTGCTGCTCACCTCAAAGTCCACAGCACAACTGGGGCACTGTGCAGGGCCTGCAGCAAGCCCCGGGCAAGGCTGTGGGGCTCACACCTCCACGGGGCTCTCTGGATGCAGCTGGGTCTGTGCTGCACTGGGGAGGAGGTGGGGATGAACAGCACTGAGACATCAAGGCTAGAGGAAGGGCTACCAGGGAGCAAGTGCAGCCACTAGGGTAGGAGGACTGCCAGGGAGCATGGCATGCACCCCAGGGCCATGGTGTGTTCCCCAGGACCCATGCCTCCCTGGAGAGCTCTGCTTTGGGAGGACGTGGCTGCAAAGCTCTGCCATGCTGTACTGCTGGAAGGTCAGCAAACAGGAGACCTGCTCTGGCCAAGGCACACGGGGAACGTGGAGCCGGCTGGGCAGAGCCTGGGAGAAGGGACACAGCCAGCAGTGCTCTCAGCAAGGCTCAGCTCAAAGGAAAGCACAGCCAGGGGTGCTCTCAGCAAGGCTCAGCTCAAGGGGACAGAGCCAGCGGTGCTCTCAGCAAGGCTCAGCTCAAGGGAGCTCTGCCTTCATGCTGGACAGGTCACACAGCTCTCATAGGCAGTGCTGCCCCAGCCTGCAGCCCTGGAACTACAGGGGAGGAAGGTGCAGAACAACCATGGGGTGTGTGACAGGCACAGGGAGAACAATATGAAGCAAGGAAACCCCAGCAGCTCAAAGCATTACTCAGGGTGGCAGAAACAAAGGGAACGAGTGGCAAAAGGACCTTAAAATCCTGAATGTCCAGCTGCCACAACAGCAGGTGACTGATGAGAAGTGGAATCATCAGAAGCAAACAATTCTGATTTTACATCTGGAAAAGTAAGCTGCAAGTTCTCACCACTTAGATGAAATCCTGGGGTTATTCTCAACAACTCTATGAAAACATTTCCCACAGAAGCTGTGGCTACCCCATTCCTGGAAGTGTTCAAGGCGGGGTTAGATGGGGCTTGGAGCGACCTGGTCTAGTGGAGATGGGGTGAAGCTGGATGGGCTTTAAGGTCCCTGCAAACCCAAACCATTCCATGATTCTGTGAACATCAGTTCGCTGCTCAGCAGCAATCAAAGAGCAAAGAGGGAGCCAGCCATTAGTAGGTAAAGAATGGAGAACAAGAGAGGGAATATCCCAACACCCCCGTCCTGACCCACAGTCCCCACCAGGTACCAAGAGGGGCAGGAGATGATTGAGAGGACAGGAGCAGCTGCTGCACAGGGAGCCTGGAAAGGAAGATGGCAGAGAGGAATGAAGTTTTCCATGCTGGGAGAAGAAAGGAAGAGGCCACTGGGGAACAATTTGTTCACTGTGTCTTCCAAAGCAGGAACTTGGGGACATCACATCCAATTAAGCAGGTCCAAAGCAGGAGATTTTCTCACATAAAGCATCACTGTGAATGTCTCATCAGGGCTGCGGCGGTGTTCAGCGAACACGCGCTCAAAGGACGCTCGGCCGAATCCAAGGACAAAAGCTCCATGCCAGGCTACAGAGACACAAGAGGCGGCTCTGGGATCGGGAATGGCTTCCTGGGAGCAGGAAGGCACAGCCCAGGCTCAGCAGGGCAGCAGCTCACAGGGCAGGGCGCAGAGGAGCCCCTGGAGCCCCCTGGCAGCAGCAGAGGGGGTCCCCTGCCCCCTGTCCCTGCGAGCACACACTGAGCCCCAGCAGTGCCACGTGGGGCTGTCACACCGTCCCCACGGCCAGGCCCAGGCTGCCAAACCCACATTCCCACTGACATTTTCCATGCTCGCTCGCTGCATCGCAATGGTATTTATAGAAAGTTTCAGCAAAAGCAATTCAGACACTTCCCAAAAGCAGGCTGGGGAAAAACACGGCAGCTTGGCCAAAGCTGTACATTTTTCCAGCTTTGAGTGAGGGACTGAAGAGCTGATCAACCTCCCAGCTCCAGGCTGGAGCCCAGCACTCTCGACTTTGATCTGCCAAGCCACACCGAGCTCTGCTTGGGGCCCAGCAAGTGCTTCCTGCATCTCCAGTCCCAGCATTGCTCAGATGAAATCCTGGGGTTATTCTCAATAACTGCATGAAAACACTTCCCAGAGAAGCTGTGGCTAGCCCACCACCCCTGGAAGTATTCAAGACCAGGCTGGATGAGGCTTGGAGCAGCCTGCTCTAGTGGAAGGTGTCCCTGCTCATGGCAGGGGATGGGACAAGCTCTAAGATCCTGGGTTCAATGATCATGGTGACTGTGGGACTTCCCTCCAAGGCATTACCTGAGACAGGGAAGCAGGAGAAATGCCAAGGCCACTCAGCCAGATAAGAGTCTGGGGACCTGCACACCCCAGCTCCCCAGCCTTCCAAGAATGGATCTGCTCTGCAGAGCCCAGTTTGCCTGGGCAGCTCTGCAGGGAGAGGCTCTGCTGAGCCCCCCAGCCCCATGTCCCACTGGCACCACCACCCAGAATTAGAGTGGGTCCCACCACAACTCTTGCTCCTCCTCCTCCTCTCGAGCTGAACCCCAGCCATCTGTGGTTTACAGCTCCAGCTCTGATCCAGCACCCTCGGCTCTCCCACAGCATGCAGAGAAATCAGCACTGCTAGTGCCCAAGCCACCCAACCTACTTATCACTCCTACTTGAGCCCGAGGCCGCTGACGATGACGAGAGCCTGGGGGAGCACTCAGGTGATGTCACCTCCACCCCTGACACCCCATCAGCCAGCTCCCCCTCTCCTGGATCCCACCGTTTCCATAGAGGACAGCCCACTCAGCCGAGACAGAACGGCGACAGCGCTGCTCCGTGCACCTGAGGAGGCTCTGCAGGATCCCTGGGCAAGGCAGGGTCCTGGGCACCCTTCTGAAGGCAAGGACCCAGACTGCCGTGTAAGGGCAGCTCTGTGCCTCCCCTCAGAGAGACACACAATCCTGGGAGCAAACGAGGCCTGCAGCTCCCAAGGACCAGAGAGCTGCCACCTCAGCCTCACATCTTAATCACAAGATCGTTCTATTTCCATGGAAACGGCAGAATTAGAGACTTCGATTGCATGACAATTACCAGCACTGGGAATTTAACTGTTCAACCCGTCACACTCCATCCCCAGTGCCAGGAGAGGAGATGGCACTGACCCACAGCACTGCCTGCACTAGCCCCAGCAGCACAGCACGCCACGCTCAGCTGTTTGCTCCTGGCTCCTGCAGCAGCCATTGGGCTCCAGGGAGCCTCCCAGGGCAGCACACAGGGGATGGGAGCTCACAGGGGCTCAGTGCAGGGCCGACCTGTCCGTCAGCAGCCGATGCTGGAGCACACACAGGCATCCTGCTGACCAAGGCTTCCCCAGTGCCTGGGCAGCAGGAAAGGCTTTGTGCGCTGTGAGTCACTCAGGGATGGCTCCAGGCCCTTCCCCTGACACAGCAGAGCCCCACTGTGGCTCTGGTCAGCCCAGGACAGCGTGGAGCCGAGGTGCTAATTACCATCACTGGTACCACCCCACCGGGCAGCCGTGAGCCTTTCCTGACAGCAAAGCTGGGAAGGACCTGGCAGCACACCATGGAACTCCCCAGACTCATATCTTGGGTTTGCAAACACCACAATGTAAACTGCAGCCCTGGGAGCACCAGCAAAGCTGCTGAGGCAGAGCAGGGGAGCTCCCTGTGCCCAGGAAGCCCTCAGCTAACACAGACACATCTCCCAGAAGAGAAGAGCTGCCCCTGTGTCTTCTGGCCAGACAGGGGTCCACTTAGAGAGGTCACTGCCCAAATCCCCTCCACGTGCTCCATGCCTTGGCCCCACTGTGGTCAGCAAGACCATTACTGATGGGCCCAGGCCTCCCCTGGCTGTTACACCCAGCCCAAGGACTGAAATTGCCCAGCCCAGCTCTGGCCATGTACCACCACACAGACCAACAGTCCAACAGTGGCCAATGGGCTGTGGAGAGGAGTTTTCCATGGCATGTGCATGCCAGTGCCCTGCCCGTGCCTGGAGACAATGGACACCTGGCCATGAGCAACACTCCTGCCATGATTACAGACACACTCCCAAAGCCCTTCCTGCAGGTCTGCACACTGATGATCAACCTCAAGGAAAGCACCTTCCCACCCAAGAGCCCAGACCTGGGCAGCTGGAGGGATGTCACCTTGTACATCGGAGTCTGTGGGACACAGCAAGTGCCTGCTCCATCAGGAGCTCATGTGGAGCCACCCCACCCTCAGACTGGCACGGCTCCGGGGCTGAAAGTACTTCCCCAGCTGATCTGCCATGGAAGCAGGGTGTGCTCCAGGCCAGACTCTGCTGCAGCGTCTGGAAAGAACTCCCAGAGCACAGCTGCACACTGCCTGTGCAGACAGGAACCAGCAGGGCTGAGGCACTGTCACCTCTGATCCATCCTGAGACCACAGCACCTGAACCCTGCAGTCACCAACTGAGCCCCCTGAACCCTGCAGTCACCCACCCGCGCTCCTCGTGTGGCACAGGCAGCCACTGCTCCGTGTCACACATGGCACTGGGGGGCTGCTGAGGAGGGGACAGGCTGCAGGACACCTGGCCCTGAGGAGGGCACAGGCTGCAGGGCACCCGGCCCTGTCACTGCTCTGTGTCACACATGGCACTGGGGGGCTACTGTGCAGGGGACAGGCTGCAGGACACCCGGCCCTGAGTCATGGACAGACTGCAGGGCACTCAGCCCTGTGCAGGGGACAGGCTGCAGGACACCCGGCCCTGAGTCATGGACAGGCTGCAGGACACCCGGCCCTGAGGAGGGCACAGGCTGCAGGACACCCGGCCCTGAGTCATGGACAGACTGCAGGACACCCGGCCCTGCGCAGGGGACAGGCTGCAGGACACCCGGCCCTGAGTCATGGACAGACTGCAGGACACCCGGCCCTGAGGAGGGCACAGGCTGCAGGACACCCGGCCCTGAGGAGGGCACAGGCTGCAGGACACCCGGCCCTGAGTCATGGACAGACTGCAGGACACCCGGCCCTGAGGAGGGCACAGGCTGCAGGACACCCGGCCCTGAGTCATGGACAGACTGCAGGACCCCCTGCAGTCACCCAGGGCGCCGGGCTCTCCCCTGCCCGTGCTGGGACCCCCGGGCCCATCTCCAGCCGCGCTCCTGCTGTCCCTCCCGCCCTCGATGACTCAGGAGCGGAGCCGGGGCACAGCAGAGGCTGTGCTGAGTCACAGCGTGGCCGTGACTCACCCTGGCCACGCTGGGCCAGCACATGCAGCCACAGCAGCAGCTCCAGCTGCAGCATTGCTCACCCACTGCTGCTGCTGCTCCTGAGGGCAGTGGGCAGCGCACAGAGCTGGCAGTGCCATGGGCAGGGGCTCCCAGGGCTGCCCCAAGGACGCTGAGCAGGGGCACTGTGCCTGTCCCCAGACACGCTGGTGGCCCTGCTGTGGGGACCCTCATTGCTGTGCTCCAGGGGAGCCTCAGCCTGACCACAGCTGCCACTGCCCTGCTGGCTCTGATGCCCAGCCCAGGGCTCACCCCATGCCGCACACACCACTCACCAGCCTCAACATCCCCTGCCCTGGACATGGGGCAGCCCAAGGGCCAGGCTGTGCCAGAAGCACAGCTTGTCATGGACTCACACAATCACTGAGGCTGGAAAACACTCAGAGAACATAAAGATCAAGATTCCCCCAGCACTGCTAAGGCCACCACCACAATCCCAACTGCTGCATGCACATGGCCAGGGCACAGGGACACATCATTCAATGCAGGGGGACTGAGGGGGCCATACCTGCCCTGTCCCGCTGACCACTGCACCCTCCTCACCTGGAGAAAGCTGCTTAGCATCTACTTCCATAATAAAGTAACCCAAATCCTCAGTAACTGCTCTTGTTTTACTGTGCCACCTAAATCTGGCACTAAATGTGGCCTCTGGGACCAGCAGAAGTAGCTCAAGGAGAGGAAGGGACACTGCACTGGGGCCAGCACTGTGAGGAGCCCACAGACACAGCCATGGGCACAGGGGGAGCCAGGGACAATGGGGGAGCAGCAGCAGGACCCTGGAGACACCTGGAGAGGAAAGGACAGCAGGGCAGCCTGGTGCTCCCAGGGCAGCTGTGCCTGAACCATCTCTGCAAGTGCCCAAGACCAGGCTGGACACGGCTTGGAGCAACCTGGTCTGGTGGAAAGTGCCCCTGGCCATGGCAAGGGGGTAGGATGGAAGGGGCTGTAAGGTTCCTTCCAACCTAAACCATCCCAGGATTCTAAGCCCCAGATCGGGGCTTCCACTGTGGTTTGTGTTTTTACACTTCCATAATAATTGATCAGACAGTCCAAATGCCAACACTTTATAAAAACACCAGGTCAACAACTTGACTGAAACTCCCAAACCCTCCTGGAGGCAACTGACATCCAAACTGCCCAAAAAAGGGTAAAAAGTAGGAAGAAAGAGGAGGAAACAGATGTCAATAAGATCTCGGACACAGGAAGCCTCAATAAAGGTGTAGGAAGCTGAAGGCTTCAGGAAAAGGAGTCTGTAACAATGCTGAGAGCAGCAGGAAGCGGTGTGTGAGCACAGACCTGCACAGGAGCACGGCTGCTCCCCAGAGCAGGGCAGGACAGGGCTCTGCTGGGCCTCACACCACAGGGACAGCAAACACACACACGTGAAGAATGGCAAAACCACCGGCAGAAACAATTGTAAACATGGCATCAAAAACCATAACTTTAAATTAAAGGCACACGCAACCTGAATATGTTGGTGCAAGGAAGAGCAGGGAAGAGAGAGCTCACACTCCTGTTCATGTGGGTTTGTAATAAATATTGAACTAACAGAGATATTCAGGAAAGGCTGGAAGAGAGCAGAGTGACCTCGTATCGCCAGCAGTCCTTTCTGACACCAGAGCCTGTGGGAAGGGGAACCCCTGATCTCCCTTGCTGTCCCAGTGACTCCAGAGCCTGCGGGAAGGGGAACCCCTGATCTCTCTCCCTTGCTGTCCCAGTAACCCCAGTCCCCAGGAAGGGGAACCCCCCAAGCCCCCACTGACACCAGTCTCTGGGCAGGGCATGCAGTCAATGGAACTGGATGTTCTCAGACACCAATTCATGTTACAGCTGGTTGCACTCCTCCAGGTGGTTCAGGTGTTGCTGTTCAGGGTTTGACTGGACAGCCTTGGAGGTCCTTGCAGCCCAAAGTGATCCATGGTTCTTCCATGACACAAACAACTCTGCCCATGTTTCCATGATCATGTAACCCATTCCCATACAACACTCCCTCTACAAACCATCACTTTGCAAAGTCATTTACAACAAACACAGCGGGACCAGGCTCAGAAGAGCCAGAGATCCACATCAACAGGTAAGAGGATTCCTGGAGCCTTACCAGTGCTGCTGGGAAGCTTCAGACAACTGGGCAAACACTTCTGCTATGTCAGCCCTAAGAGAGGTGAAATGGCGAATGCCAGGACACTCAGATCCCCCGGCCCCAAAGCACAGACTGTGTCCTTTTGGGGCTGTTTCCAATTCAGGACAAAGGACTGGGAGACCAGGAACCACCAGTGTGGATCCACACCAGCCCACCAAGAAGCAGCAGATGGACACACTAATGCACACAGGCCACACATGACCTTTAAGGTTCCTCCCAACCCAAACTCTGGGATTTCATTAACAAGAGCAGCCAGCAGAGAAAGGAACTGGCTTTACAGTTCATCCAACTGTGGCTGGGTCAAGTGGGAGCACACTGCCTGTAATCTGATGATTTTCATTTTAAGAACACTGGATAAGGAAGAGCCATTAAAATTCTTTGAAGACCACACAAAATGAACTCATGAAGAGACTTCTAATGAGAGTTATGCAATTTACTTCCCAAAAAGAACATCAAGAGATAATTGATGATGAAGTAACAGTAAACTTTTCAGGGAACAATGTTCAGGCAACAAAGTGTTATTTAGTCTAATCTAAAGAAACAAGTGAGAAAATGAACTTTAAAACAGATGAATGTAAATTGAGAATTAAATGGGAACTATCATCAGCTGGAGGAATTAATGACTGGAACAACTGACTGCAGAAGCAGTGGTTGGGCTCCCTTCAGTTGCTGCCCCAGGAGGATGTGAAGACCTCCAGGAAAGGGGATCCAAGACCTTTCCAAAGGAAAAGCACTTCCCAACCTGGATGGCAAAGCTGTCAAACTGAACAGGGGGATGGCAGTACCACCTATCAGCTCATGATACATGGCCAGTAACACAACAGACGCTCCAGTGTCAAAGTTTGTGTTTGAAACCAAACCCCACAGAGCCTGCACACCATCTGACTAAGCCCAACACACATTTAGGCATTTTCTCCTCCAAGAGCAGTATCTCAGTCTCCTCACTCACCTCTTGTCACCAGAGCTCCCCAAACCCCTTGTGCAATGCCCTCCCCAGAAATCCCCTCCCAGGCCTGCAGAGGGGCTGGCACCTCCTGCCATGCCCATTTCTCACTCGTGCCAGGCCTTGTGAGTCATTCTGTCCCCAATTTTCACTTAGACTCTCCCCAAATCCATTTCCAGATCCATCAGAGCGCCCTTCAGCTGCCCCTCTGAGGGAAGCTGATGGGAGGAGAGGGGCAGGAAATTCTGCCCACAGGTTCTTACAGTCTGTGGGAGGAAGGACAAACTGCAGGGACTCTACCAAGGCAGCTACTGCCCAGAGAGGCTGTGGATCCCCACCTCTGGAAGTGCTCCAGGCCAGGCTGAAGGGACCTGGAGCAACCTGGTATTGCGGACAGTGTCCTTAGCCAGGACATGGAACTGGATGAGCTTTAAGGTCCCTTTCAACCCAACCCATTCTGGAACTCTATGATTACCATAGGCAAGATCTTATTGGAAGTAAATCCACCAGGAAAAAGAAAAAACAAAAAAAGGTTACAAAAAGCTGTTGGGCTCCTGAGGCAGCAGTGATGGCGCACACAGAAACCATCCCAGTGCAGAAGAAACCAGTGAGGTAGGAGATCAACTTGGCTCACCCAAGCTCCATACCGGGCTTGGCATGGGAAGGCACGCACAGGGAAACTGGAAATTAGGTCAGATTAATAAGGATAAATATAAAGGAGTGGCAGCAGCACCCTAGTCTGAGCCCAGAGCAGCCACACAAGGAGAGAGAGGTGACCAGTGACAAACAGCAAAAACTGGAGGCAAATCCCAGGCACATCAGGGACCAATGTAAGGACGCAGGAAAGCTTGGCCTGTTCCACTGGAGAGAGGGAAGACAGTGAGGAATGATGCTGAGGACAGGGGAGGTTTAAACCTCTTTGTGTAAGTTTCCACAACTAAGTGCAAAGAGGAGGCCAGCACAGGCAGACCCAAATAACTCACCAAAACCTCCAGTAAAAAATGCAATTTCAGATGTTTTACATGGGCAGATGGTGACAGACGAAGGGGTGATAGTTTTAAACTACAAGAGAAGATTTAGATTAGATACTAGGATTAAATTCTTCCCCATGGGGGTGGGCAGGCCCTGGCACAGGGTGCCCAGCGCAGCTGTGGCTGCTCCATCCCTGGCAGTGCCCAAGGCCAGGCTGGATGGGCTTGGAGCACCCTGGGACAGTGGAAGGTGCCCCAGCCTGTCCTGGTACAGCTGCAGGACCTTGGACCTGGCCTTGCTGCACTTTTTGAGGATCCCATGGGCCCACTCCTCTGCCAGTGTCCCTCTGGATGCCCTCCCTGTCCTCCAGCCTCTCACCTGCACCCCTCGGCTTGGTGTCACCTGTGAACACACCGAGGGTGCCCTCAGTGCCACCCTCTGTGCCATCAATAAAGACATTAACCACTACTGGTGCCAGTACAGACCTGGGGTGGACAGCACTCATTACTGGTTTCCATTTGGCCACTGACCGTAACCCTTTGGACGTGGCCATCTGTGCCACTCCTCAGGCACCCAGCAGTCCATCCACCCACCCCACCTGTCTCTGAATTCTCCCCAGCCTCCTGGGAAGGTGTCTGATGTCACTGACACGCCTTCATTCCCCTGGAGGACACACATCCCCACCTTGGGATCTCCACTGCCCTTTTCTGTCCCACCAGGGGACTGCACAAGGTTGTTTCTGCCTCACCTGCAGATTCTGAGCTCTTCTGGACCCTGAGGTTCCTCTCTCAGGAACCAAACTGGCCACAACACCTTGTCCTCATTGACCCCAGCAATCCTTTTATCCTCTTTGTTCTCCTCCTGGTTCTCTACAGCTTCCTTCAGCAGCCTCAGACAGACCACGCTCACTCTCCACCTCCAGTGATGCTGTTTTTTGGGTGTCTCACATGGCTCTGCCCATAGCACCTTCCCTTCTCCTTCCACGCTTCCTCCAGCCAGCCTTTAATTTAACGCCATCCCTCAGCTCTGTGTGATGATTCATAGTTCTGCTTTTCTATTCCTGGACTGTCTCCTGTCCAAAATGAAGTCTCAGCTTCTTTTCCCCTCCAGCATTCCAAGTGTGCACCCACAAGCCCAAGGCCCACATGATTAAAGAGAGCTGCTGCTAATCCCAGCTTTGTCCCACTCCCCAAGCCCTGGCTGCACAGGACGTCACTCAGTCCCTATCTGGGACTTGAGGACATGACTCAGACAGCCAGAGTTCATGGATTCTCCTTTTCCTCTCCTCACTTCTTATCACACAGGCTCCAGTCCCTGACACCTCCTTGTCCCCAGGCCACACGGCCAAAGGCCCACAGTGTCCACTCTGCACTGACCACTGCTGCTGCTTTTCCCAAAAAGTGCCTATAACCCACAAACCCTGCCTCATCCCTATTCAGCCACAGCATGCTGCTGCTGGAATGATTTCCCTGCCCTCCCTCCTCAGCTGCCTCCGAATCCTCCTCCGGGCCCTCCTCCTCTGTCACGTCAAGCGCGAGCTGCGCGTCTTCCCCCTCCAAACACTCATTCCATAACAACCAGCCTGCCTCCACTGCCTCCCTCCCAAAGCCTGGCAGGAGCTCCCCTTACAGCAAACACCTCCCTGCTTCCTCCTGTTTGTGCTTCATGCTGGAAAGGCTCTGTGCAAACCACCTGAAATGGCTTTATCCTCCTCTTTTAGAGAGCTCCTGGAAGCTCCCCCAAGCTCTGTGCCCACCAGGAACACCCAAATGACCCCAGGTGAGGTGGATGACCTGGGAGCTCCATGTCCTGACACAGCCCCCTCACATGCTCATCAGCACCCGCCTCTCACTTTTAAATTGGCTCCAGGCCCTCCATGGCAAAGCTGGCCCTGCGCTGTGCTCCCTACACAGGGCTGGACCTGTGAGGCTCCAAGGTGCCTGCAGTGAAAAACCAGGACCAGGAGCAGCTTCTGCCACTGAACCATTCCCCAGCAGAAGGGCCACGGTGCCATCAGCCCTGCAGCACCCACGTCCCACCAGGAGCAGCACTGGCCTCGGCCACCCCTCGCCATGAGCAGGAACACCTTCCCCTGTGCCAGGGCGCCCCAAGCCCTGTCCAACCTGCCCTGGGCACTGCCAGGGATGGGACAGCCATAACTGTTCTAAGCAACCTGTGCCAGGGCCTCCCCACCCTCACAGGGAAAATTTCTGCCCAATATCCCATCTAACCGTGCCTCTGTGCATGGGGAGCCGAGTTCCCCTTGCCTTGTCACTCAAGTCCCCTGTTCAAAGGGAGGCCTGACCCCCTTCTCCCTACCACAGGAGTCACTGCTGGGGTGAGTACCCAAAGCTGCCCAAAACCAGGAGCAGAAGCCAGCGAGCACTGAGCCCACTGCAGGAGCCAGGGCCAGCACCCACAGTGGGCACAGCAACCCGGAGTCAGCAGCTCCCACCCGGAGCCCCAGCACCAGCAGGACAGCAGCTGGGAGCGCGGCACAGAGCCCCAGGCTGCAGAGGATTTCATCACACAGATCACATGGCCAGAACCAGATCGCACACATGACCCCGGGCAGGAATTCCCCAGTGACTCAGACAGGGCTTACACAGTGGAGATGCAGCCACACACCCTGGACAGATGCAAACTGCCCTCTCCCTCCTGCATGCCTCGAGCTGGGGTGCCCTGCTCTGCCTGGAAAGCTATTTCCTAGGATCTGTGGGAACTCAGCAGCAGCTGGGTTTGGCTGTAACTGGACGGCAGGTCTGAAAGTTACCGAGGCAGGAGAGGTGAGCAGGCACGCAACAAGTCTTAATCACACAAACCTCCTTCTAGTCAGGAAGCAGCTAAAATTATCTTAATTTTTACCTTTCCCGCCTCAGGAGATTTCTTGCACTCACTACTTCACTTCAGGAAATGCACCTGAACAGGCACCCATGGGATCTGTGCTCCCAGAGCTGCGGGAGGCAGCAGGAGTGAGGGGACAGGTGTCTCTTCCACGAAGGGCACTGCTGGCAGGAACACAACAGACATGGATACCCAACCCTGCAGCTGCTGCACAGAGAGAGAACGACTTGCAGGAAGCCTTGGAGAACAATTTAAAAAAGAATCCAATGCCAAAGCAGGAAGGTGGGATCACAAGGAGAAGAGGCCTCCTCCTGACAGGGAGGGATGCACTAAGAGCATCATGGCACTGCTGAGATGCCCGCCAAGTTGCCAAGCTCTGATCACAGGCTGGGGCAGCTCTGGCACCCCTCAGTTCCCAGCAGCCAGGCTTCTGTGCCAGCTCTTCAGCCCACAGCTGCTCCTCCAGACCATGTGGTGCTGCCCACTCCCCCCACATCCACGCCAACTATGAGGGGATTTCAGCCCCAAGGCTGTACCCCATTGCCCCAGGCACCACAGCACCCAGCATTCCCCAGCACAGGACCCTCCCATGCCAGCCCAGCTGGAAACACAGCTTGGGACCACATCAGACATCATCCAGACCTAATTTGGCCACCCAAATTAAGCAAGCCCTATCACTAGCTCAGAACAACTAGCCTGGATGCAGCCACGCCTGACATTCCCATCTCAGTGGGGCTCCAGAGGAGGTGAGAGCCCCGTGGTGCCCAGCACTGGAAGGGGTCTCTGCAGGAAGGGGTGATGCTCTCTCAGGAGCTTTGGGAAAGCTCCTGAAAGGGAATGGCAGCTGAATGAGCCACAGTAACTGTGCAAAGGTGCCCCAGCCTCGCTGCTCCCACCAGGAACGCCCTTCTAGGCAGGGCCCAGAGCCCCAGCGCAGAGCAGCCCTGAACTGGAGAAGGCTCTGTGCACCAGGCTGTGAAACTCCTGAGCCTCGGGGGCTCATGCCGAGACAGGAGTTACATCAGGACTTCCCAAAATGGGTGTGTTGGGGAGCAGAGTCACCAGCACTGGCATCACACCGACCCACAGCGGGCACAGGGACAGCGGCAGCGCCCGGCCAAAGGCACAGAGCGTGCCCCAGAGGCTGCCAGCTGCTCCCAGCTACTGCCGGAGCACTGGCACGGCCACACTGGCACAGGGAGCCGTGGCACAGCCAGACTGGCACAGGGAGCTGTGGCACCGCCGTGGCACGGCCAGACTGGCACAGGGAGCTGTGGCACCACCGTGGCACGGCCAGACTGGCACAGGGAGCTGTGGCACCACCGTGGCACGGCCAGACTGGCACAGGGAGCTGTGGCATGGCCAGACTGGCACAGGGAGCTGTGGCACCGCCGTGGCACGGCCAGACTGGCACAGGGAGCCGTGGCACGGCCAGACTGGCACAGGGAGCTGTGGCACCACCGTGGCATGGCCAGACTGGCACAGGGAGCTGTGGCACCGCTGTGGCATGGCCAGACTGGCACAGGGAGCTGTGGCACCGCCGTGGCACGGCCAGACTGGCACAGGGAGCCGTGGCACGGCCAGACTGGCACAGGGAGCTGTGGCACCGCCGTGGCATGGCCAGACTGGCACAGGGAGCCGTGGCACGGCCAGACTGGCACAGGGAGCTGTGGCACCACCGTGGCACGGCCAGACTGGCACAGGGAGCTGTGGCATGGCCAGACTGGCACAGGGAGCCGTGGCACGGCCAGACTGGCACAGGGAGCTGTGGCACCGCCGTGGCACGGCCAGACTGGCACAGGGAGCCGTGGCACGGCCAGACTGGCACAGGGAGCTGTGGCACCACCGTGGCATGGCCAGACTGGCACAGGGAGCTGTGGCACCGCTGTGGCATGGCCAGACTGGCACAGGGAGCTGTGGCACCGCCGTGGCACGGCCAGACTGGCACAGGGAGCCGTGGCACGGCCAGACTGGCACAGGGAGCTGTGGCACCGCCGTGGCATGGCCAGACTGGCACAGGGAGCCGTGGCACGGCCAGACTGGCACAGGGAGCTGTGGCACCACCGTGGCACGGCCAGACTGGCACAGGGAGCTGTGGCATGGCCAGACTGGCACAGGGAGCCGTGGCACGGCCAGACTGGCACAGGGAGCTGTGGCACCGCCGTGGCACGGCCAGACTGGCACAGGGAGCTGTGGCACCGCCGTGGCATGGCCACACTGGCACAGGGAGCTGTGGCACTGCCGTGGCACGGCCAGACTGGCACAGGGAGCCGTGGCACGGCCAGACTGGCACAGGGAGCTGTGGCACTGCTGTGGCACGGCCAGACTGGCACAGGGAGCTGTGGCACTGCCGTGGCACGGCCAGACTGGCACAGGGAGCCGTGGCACGGCCAGACTGGCACAGGGAGCCGTGGCACGGCCAGACTGGCACAGGGAGCCGTGGCACCGCCGTGGCACGGCCAGACTGGCACAGGGAGCTGTGGCACCGCCGTGGCATGGCCACACTGGCACAGGGAGCCGTGGCACGGCCAGACTGGCACAGGGAGCTGTGGCACCACTGTGGCATGGCCAGACTGGCACAGGGAGCTGTGGCACTGCCGTGGCACGGCCAGACTGGCACAGGGAGCCGTGGCACCGCTGTCGCCCAGCTCAGAGCAGCAGCCAGGCCTGTGCCTCCCCCAGCCCCGAGCACGCTGCCCCCTCCTCGTGCTCACAGCAGCTGAGAGCTGACTGAACCGCGCCAACACCGGCCTGGCTCCTGGCAGAGCAGCTCCTGATCACAGGGATGGGGAGGAGGAGCTGCCAGCGGGCAGAGCTGCACTGTCCCTGCCCGTAGCAACCACGCTGGTATTGGATCAAGGGAACTGAAACTGCAGCCACAGAGATTCCCAATTCTCTCCTGACCCCACCTCCAATCCTGTTCTTCCCCTTCACATCCCAGTTTTCCTTCTTAGCCACAGTACTGAGTTCTTGCCCCCAGAGCACCAGGAACCTCCACTTCACCCAGCACAGCCCCTGCAACTCCATCCTGCTCAGCTCCCAGCCATCAGGACCATCCTCCAGCCTTCCTGCTGCAGTTCCACCATCTCTCCCAACTCCTATGAATCACCAAGGAATGGCCTTTTCTGATTCTTCCCCAAGACCAGATTCCCCATCTGCAAACTCAGAAAGGTGTGAGCTGCACCTGGTGAAGATGCCTCCAGATGACTCGGGCACACAAAACTCAATAAAAACAGGGGATGTATTGTTCAAGCGTGCTAAAGGCTCCTCCAGCTGCGCTTTGGCTCTTGCCCATCACTCCTGGGGGTCCAACGTCTCCCACTGCACCAGGATCTGCCCCAGGACTCCTTCCAGGCAGATCCTTTAGCTTGTGCTGCTCATGCCAGGCACTGGCACCATGAGAGGCTGAGCGGGGCCAGCCCTGCCAAGGACCTCAGCCAAGCCAGGACACAGGCAGGGTGGAGCAGCCAGGGCTCTCCCTTGCAGCAGGAAGGTAAGGCAGCCCAGGAAGCCTTTCCCAGTGCCCCTGGAGCCTCTCCTGGAGCTGGCCCTGAGACCAGAGCACCCTCACCCAAACACAGAGAGCAGGGCCAGAACAGGAGCTGCTCCGAGAGCTGGAGCCCCTCTGCTCCAGAGCCAGGCTGCGATGTTCACCTGGAGATGCTCAGCTGGAGAAGAAAAGGCTCCAGGGAGACCTTAGAGCTCCTTCCAGTGCCTGAAGAGGCTCCAGAAGAACTGCAGAGGGACTCGGGATAAGAGTGACAGGACAAGGGGGAATGGCTTCTCACGGACAAGAAGGCAGGGTTAGATGGGATACTGGGAAGGCACCTTTCCTTGTGAGGAAGCCCTGGCGCAGGCTGCCCACAGAACCAGTGGCTGCCCCATCCCTGGAAGTGTTCAAGGCCAGACTGGATGGAGCTTGGGGCAACCTGGGACAGTGGAAGGTGTCCCTCCCATGGCAGGGGGTGGAACAAGATGGTGTGTAACCCAAACCATTCTCTGGTTCTGTGATTTGCCCAACCTCTCATTTTGTGCTCTTTCAACCACCTTTGCACTAAACTTCCAGCAAATCTGGAGCCCCCAGTGCTAGAGTGGCCATTACCTGCATGCGGGGGTAATGCAGCAGAGCTGCCCAGAATGCCCAGGATGTGCCCATGGCTTCGGAGTGTGCAGCTCCCCCCACGGCACCCCAGCACCATGGCCTGTGGTTTCCCAGCCCTGGGGAACTCACAGGCACACACAAACAGGGCAGTTTCTGCAGAGGTCATGGAATTAGCAGGAAAAAGCTGGCTAAGCAGAACGCTCTCCTTCCCAAAGGGTGTAATTTACCCGAGGCTGATTCAGCAGAGCCAAGACATGGTGAGCCCTGAGTGCAGCCTGGCAGTGTGGGGCTCCCCCAGCACTGAGGAGGGTCCTCATCTTCCTCCAGGAGCTCCTGCAGCAGTGGCAGCTCCTGCCTCAGTCTGCTCTGTGAATCAGCACATCAGTTCCAAAAGATGTTGGGAAAGGATGGAGCATGGAGCAGGAGGACTCGTGCTGGAACTGAACAGAATGATGAACTTCAGCCAATTTAGTTCATGAGAAACAGAGACAGCAAAGTGGCCTCAGTAACTGGTGCAAGTGGCTTTAAACAGGAAAATGCCCAAAGTATCAAAGCAGTCCTTTCTAAGAGGGGAATCAGAAAATACCCAGGATGTTGGAGATGCCAGCTGGAAAAGACACAGCACTTACTGACAGCAAGACAGGTTATGATGGAATAAACTCCTGAGGCACAGGCCCAAGTCTGTTCCTGCAACAGGCCTCAGCCTGAGGCCTTGTTTTTAAGGCTAAAATCTTGGGATGGGCTGTTTACAGCAAGTGACCCAATGGTCCAGCCAACAGCCAGGCCCTGCAGTGAGGCACAGCCAGCAGTGGGGCAGCCCCTGCCTGGCACAGCAGGTGTGGAGCTCGTGGACATCCAGGCTGCTCCCAGCCACCACACACATTCTGCAGGGCTTCCCTCATCCCCAGCCTCTGCCAGAGCAGCAACAGCTGGAAACTGTAGAGGAGAGCTTGCCCAAACTAACCCTGCTTCTTAAACTGCAGAGAGGTTTAGTGGCAGGTGGGAGAGGTGAGGAAGGACAATTAAGGTTAAAAAACATGTGCTCCAGGTAAAGCTGACTACAGAGAGATTCCTGGTGCTGCTCCCTAGACACCAAGTCCTCACCATGGCTCAAACCTCCTCCAAGCTTTCCCAGAGAGCTGGGCTTTAGGTGGGCTGCAAGGCATGTGCACAACCACAAACGTCAGAAGAAAATTCTCATCATCTGGCAGAAGCTCTGTTGAGCGAATCTCACCTACTTCTTATCTCCCTTCTACCTCTCCTCCTGCCTTCACACCTTTGCACCCCCAGAAAACCTCTGTGTAACCATCTCCTTGGTGCCACACCATGATCTCTGGCTATTCCACCTTGCTGGGGCTGTGTCTCCCAGCTGCCCATGGGTCTGTGCTGGCTCCTGCAGCCCCCTGCTGCTGCAGCCTGTCCTGCATTCCCTCAGGTAACCCTCACACCAGAGACATGGCTTGTGCTCCTCAAACCCACGCTCTGGTCACTGCTCCAAGTTCACTTCTAGGAAAGGAATTAGGCACTGTGCAATTAGTGCTCTAATTACAAACTCTATTAACACGGTTCTGTCTGCAGCCTGTCCCAGAGTCACGACGTTGGAGGCCACATGTACTGCGAGCAGGGCTGCACCAGGTTGGTATGGTTCTGCTTTATGCAGATATGAAATCTTTTATAGAACTCAGCAGCTTGCAGCAGTCTCCACAATTTGGCAAGGAAAGCAGCCTGGGATGAGGGAATCGCTTTTTGCAAGCCCCCTGAAAATCTGTCCAAATTTGGTGGTTAGAAGCTACCAAAAGCCTCCAGGTCCTGCCTGTGATGCAGCTGATGCTGGCGACCAGCCCAGCGCGCCATCTCCCCAGCCCCAGTGCCCCTCAGCCCCCATGGCCTGCCAGTGCAGCTCCAGCTCCAGGAGGAGACCAAAACAGAGCACAGTTCCCTTTCCTCCGCAGCAGCACCATGGATCTGACCCATGAGCAGGCGCAGCTGCTCTCACCCCACCGTGGGCTGTGAACTTCCCAAGAAAGGCTCGTTCCCCAAGCCTGGGGCTGGCAGGGCTGCAGCAGCCCCCCAACATCCACCCCAGCCCCCCTGGCACAGCCACACTGTCACACACCCCCCGTCCATCCCCCAGCTTTGTACAGCTCTGCCAACGCCCCCAAATCCACTGGTGACACCCTTGCGGTGACACCCTTGCAGTGACACCCCTGCAGGGACACTGGTGGCCCTGGCCCGGGGGGGGCAGCTTGGACCCTCGGCCCCGCTGCAGCACAGTACTGTTCCCCTTCAAAAATGAGGGAATTACCTACAGGAAAGGAATCTGGCAGGAGGACATGAGCAAGTCCTGCAAGACCCAGCACTCAAGTTTTAGGAAATTGAATTTGGGGTTTCACTGGCAACTTCCGTCATGGATTTTCAGACCACGAACCATTGTTCCAGTCACCAACTCTGATCTTCAGATCAGGAACATCAACAAACAAAACGCTCTTTCAGACATTTCTGTATCAAGCCCCAAACCTGCAGTTTAAAAGGAAATTCCCTTCCAGACCAAGGCACTCCATGGAATGATAACATCTCCAGCAAGGCTCTTCCAGCCGTTAACTAACCCCTGTTAATTCACTCACACACACCTGGTAATGGGTCACAGGTAACTGTGTAAACACAGCACACATTTCACCGGGATCAGGACTCATCCCAGCGCCTGGCAGGTATTAAGGGAATGCAGACAACGAAATCTGTGGGATTCCTGCTACAAATCCACAGGGAAGGTTCAGAAGAGACAGGATGGGGCTATGGCTTGAGCAGGCAAAGCCCCCAAGGACACGCAGACTCTGGCACCATCCATGCCACAGCCCTGGACACGGGTGAGCCCAGTGGACGCAGGTGAGCAGGGCAGCCCTCAGCCCTCATTCTGGGGACACCGGGCATTTTGGGAAGCCCCGAGCAGCTCGGCAGCAGCCGGCAGGAGGCCGGTGAGTGCGTTCACACCTTGCCAGCAGCACAGGAACCACGCAGCAGAGGAGTTGCTAAGAGACGCGCGCCTCCCACCCGCGCCCAGCTCCCGCTGCGGGACACACAGCCCGCACCCGGGGCTCTGCAGGGGCACAGGGACAGGGGCACGCTGCCCGGGAGGGCTCTGCCCACAGCGGTGACCCTGGCAGCACGCCGGGCACAGCCCCGCCGCGTCCCAGCTGGCAGCTCCTCTGTCCCACAGCGCAGGAACCTCACTCACGGTAAGATCATGTCACAGTGATCTCGGGGCTCCCACCACAGCTGCCATCAGAGGCACAAAGCAGGGAGAGCTGCCATGGGAACGGGCACAGCACAGTCCTCTCCCACGTGCCCACTGTGACTCCCCCAGCTGGACTGGTGGGACCCCAACATTATCAGACTGAGCCACTGCCACCCGTCTCCATCCAGCCAGAGTCCCTTTGCTCTTCTCCTCCAGTTCCACCAACCCAGCAGCTTTCTGTGGCTGAAGACCTCCACAGATGTGGAAAGGCCCCTCCAGCCTCAGCACAGGGTTTTTACATCCTTCCTGTCTTAACCCCACTGAGTGTCCTTTGTCCTTGCACCACAAGGCCAATAAATACGTTCCTTCAACCCTTTTCTTTCTTACAGGCCTGACTGTTCTTTCAGGCCACGTTCCTTTCCTCCTTTCCACAGAAACCCAAAAGGACCACAGAGGGATGCAGGCCTCTGGAGAGGCAGCCAGACTGCTGCTCACATGCAGTATCACCATGGTGGCCAGCACCCCTATAGTGGGGTCACCACTCCCCAAAAGCACCTCGTGTGCCCCTGCAGTGACATTCCTGGCATGAGGCAGCAGGAACGGAGCTGAGCACACTGCCACCAAGCTGGGACAACAAAACCCACGGCAGGGAAACGGCAGCACCGGGCTGGACCCGGGCTGCTCACACAGCCAAAGGCACCCACAGCCCTGCCTTCCGTGCTGCGGGGCAGCTGCAGGAACTGCAGGGCAGAGGGACCCTTGGGCTGGGGGCTGCAGCAGCCTGCCGGCCCACGGTGGGCCTGAGCACAGCTCCATCAGCCTTCCCCTCCCCTCGGCTCCACCGCAGCCACTGGCCCATCCCGGCCTGCAGCTCCACCCCAGCCCCCTTCATCTCAGCCCGTCGGCTGCACCACGGACCCTCAGCTCCATCGCAGACCCCCGGCTGCATCCCTGTCCCCCAATTCCATGGCAGCCCCTCGGCTCCATCCCTGTCCCCCAATTCCATGGCAGCCCCTCGGCTGCATCCCTGTCCCCCAGTTCCACTGCAGCCCCAGCTCTATCCCTGTCCCTCAATTCCATCCCCATTCCTCAATTCCATTGCAGCCCCTGGGCTCCATCTCAGTCCCCCAGCTCCATCGCAGCCCCTCGGCTCCATTGCATTTCCTCAGCCGCTCTGCATTTGCTCGGCTCCATCTCTCCCCTGGCTGCCGGCTCCCGGGCCGCAGTGTTCTGCATTGCTAATGTTAACGGGCTCCGGCGGATCCGTTCCCGTCGACGCCGAGCACGAGCCCCCCCGCCCGCCGCCGGACCAGCGCCCGCCCCCGCCCGCCGCTGCCGGCAGAGGCCGCGGGCGGAGTCCCCGGCCCTGCGCAGGCCCGGCCGCGACCACCATCGCTGCGGGGCCGGCCGGGGCCGGGGCGGGGGCGGCTGACGAGCGCGTCCGCTCCGCTCGCTCCCTGCCTGCCGCCCGGCCCCCGCAGCCCCGCCGAGCCCGGGCCCGCTGCCGGCGGCGGGGGCGCAGCCCGTGAGCTCCGGCTCGCGCAGGCCGCGCCCGGCGCCCCGCGCCCCCGGCCCCGCCGCCGCAGGGCCCGGCGCGATCCCGGCGCCGCGGGCAGGGCCGGGCCGGGCCGGGCTCCGCCGGGCCCCGCGGGCGGCAGCGGGCGCAGGTGCAGCGGCGGCGGGGACAAAGGCGGCGGCGCGGGCGGGCCGCTCGGTGCCCGTTCCGGTGACCGCTCGGTGCCCGGTGCTCACCCTCGATGGAGATGACGTGCTCGCGGATCTGGCTCTGCAGCGCCAGGTCCTCCACGCGCTCGATGAGGTCGTAGATCGCGTAGATATTGGGATGCACGGACTCGAAGCGCCCGATTTCGGCGCGGATCGCGGCCGAGTTGGAGAGCCCGAACTGCGGCGGGGGCGGCCCGCCGGGCTGTGGCCCCGAGGGCCCGGGCACGGGCACCGGCACCGGCCCGCCCGGCGCCGCCAGGCTCTGCTGCTGCCCGGGGCTCTGCCCGGCGCCGCCCGGGAAGTTCATCGCGGCGGCGGCACGGCCGGTCAGCGGCGCGGCGCTCCGGGCAGCCGCTGCATGGCCGCAGCCGCGTCCGTCCGCGGGTCCCCGGGCTGCGCCGCTGCCCCCGCCCGCCTCCCGCCCGCTCCGCCCCGCCCCGCCCCGCCCCGCCCCGCTCGCGTCAGCGGGACCGGCCCCGCGGCGGGCGGGGAGCCGGCCGGGCAGAGCGGGGAGCGGAACGGAACCGGGAGGGGACCGGGGGGCACGGGCAGAGCGGGGAGCGCAGCGGCACCGGGAGGGGACCGGGGGGCACGGGCAGAGCGGGGAGCGGAACGGAACCGGGAGGGGACCGGGGGGCACGGGCAGAGCGGGGAGCGCAGCGGCACCGGGAGGGGACCGGGGGGCACGGGCAGAGCGGGGAGCGCAGCGGCACCGGGAGGGGACCGGGGGGCACGGGCAGAGCGGGGAGCGCAGCGGCACCGGGAGGGGACCGGGGGGCACGGGCAGAGCGGGGAGCGCAGCGGCACCGGGAGGGGACCGGGGGGCACGGGCAGAGCGGGGAGCGGAACGGAACCGGGAGGGGACCGGGGGGCACGGGCAGAGCGGGGAGCGGAACGGAACCGGGAGGGGACCGGGGGGCACGGGCAGAGCGGGGAGCGCAGCGGCGCCGGGAGGGGACCGGGGGGCACGGGCAGAGCGGGGAGCAGAACGGAACCGGGAGGGGACCGGGGGGCACGGGCAGAGCGGGGAGCGGAACGGAACCGGGAGGGGACCGGGGGGCACGGGCAGAGCGGGGAGCGCAGCGGCGCCGGGAGGGGACCGGGGGGCACGGGCAGAGCGGGGAGCGCAGCGGCACCGGGAGGGGACCGGGGGGCATGGGCATGGCGGGGAGCAGAACGGAACCGGGAGGGGACCGCCGCATGGGCAGGGCGGGGAGCGCAGCGGCACCAGGAGGGGACGGGGTCACGGACAGAGCGGGGAGCGGAACGGAACCGGGAGGGGACGGGGGCACGGGCAGCCCGAGGGGAGCGGGGGCAGCTGGCACCGGGAGCGCAGCGCTGTCGGTGCCGGTCCTGCCCGTCCCGCCGCGGCCCCTGCTCGCTCGGCACCCCGGTGGTGGGCATGGCCCCCTCCCCGGCCCCCGCCCGGCTACCAGTCCCCGCTGGCACAGTGATGGAGCTGCCCAGGGCGCCAGCTTGGTGTCAGTCCGGCCATCTCGGGGGATGCTGCTGGGCAGGGACTGGTTACACCCCTCCCGTTGTGCCCATCCCTAAATCAGCTGGCATGGGGTACCTGGGGCACAGCAAGGCTCTGGATGGGCACAGGGCTGGCAGCCCCTGGCAGCACCCTGGGGGCCAGGGAGCTCGCTGGGGCATGACAGCTGAAATCTTCCAAATGGCTGAGAAACGTTAAAAAAAAGGGCCCTGGCAGATTAAATAAAAAAGTGGAATTTGGAAGAGGAGAAGGAACAGAATCTGAGCGGCTGAGAGAACCAGGATTGCAATGGATTTCTCCCTCAGTCCCACTGGGACCAGTCACGGTGTGCAGCAATGCCCCAGTGCCAGGGGGCTCAGGGGGCAGCTGGGGCTGGTTCCCACCCTCTGCCCCTCTCTGGGTGGTGGTGGGAAGGGCTGGAGGAGGAGGAAGAGGACGGCAAGGCAGAAAGGAGGAGGAGAGATCCCTGGGAAGTTTCCAAATGCCTCCGGGCTCTGGAATCCTCTGTGACTCCTCAACAGTGGGTGCTGGATGTGTGGGTGGGAGAAGCACCTCCCTGCCCTCTTCCCCTCCTTCTTGTGCCCTTCCAGGATTCCTTGAGTGTGTCCCTACTGCCTCTGCCACGAGAAGGGGGTTGTTAGAAAACAGCTTTTATGAGGGTTTTTTGAAAGCATTTAGAAAATGTGTATCTGTTACAGCACCGGGCTCCCCTCGCCCTGCATGCTCCCTCACCCTGCGTGCTCTGCAAGGCTCCCAAAGGTCTTTGGAAGATCTGTCGGTCACAGCTCTGCTCAGTGGGAGCTTCCCTTTGAGTCTGAGAGGATTGCATCCCACCACCCCAAGACAGGCTGTGCAATGGCCTTTCTCAGCCTGTTTTTTGTTTGGGTGTCTTGGTCCTTGCTCATGGCCTTTTTCTCCATCTTCCATCATCACCAGCATCACCAGCACCATCCCAGGATGGTTGGGGGGGAAGGGACCTTAAAGCCCGTCCAGTTCCTCCCCTGCAGACAGGCACACCTTCCACCAGGCCAGGCTGCCCCACACCCCCTCCAACCCAGCCTTGAATTCTTCCAGGGATGGAGCAGCCACCGCTTCTCTGGGTGACCTGTGCCAGGGCCTCACCACCCTGACAGGGAAGAATTTCTCCCCAATACCCCACTGAACGCTGTCCCCAGTCAGTTATCACACAAACATTTGTGAATTGTCTCCATTCCAGCACCTTTGACTGCCCAGACACCCCAGGTGCAGCCTCCTCCGCCGCGGCACCCTCTCAGTCAGGGATTCCAGGATTTATCCCTGATGAAGGAAGAGACATCATCCCTCATCCCTCCCTCACCCTCAGTGATGCAGCCTGCACCAGTCGAGGTGGCTTTGCCCTGACAGGTGGGCTCTGGCCTCCCCACACCCCCTGACCCTGCTCCTTTGCCCCCTGCTCCTCCTCCCCCTTGTCTGGCTCTTCTCCCTCCTCCCCCGGCAGGGAGGAGCGGTGCCCGCCCTGCCCTGCAGCCCAGCTGCTCATACAGACTGCCCTGAGGTGACAGCTGGGGTGTCCTTGTGCCACCAGTGCCCCCAGCACTGACCCCAGGGTCCCACTGTCCCCCACAGCCAGCAGGGCACAGGACACAGGACATGGGACACAGGGCACACACAGGACACAGGGCACAGGACAGAGGGCACAGGGTGCAGGGCAGAGAGCACAGGACACAGGGTACACACAGGGCACAGAGCACAGGACGCAGGGCACAGGACACATGGCACAGGGTACAGGGATGGAGCATCACCCAGCCCCAGTGGGCACAGAGGGCCCTGTCCCTGCCAGCCCCGTGCACTGGGACCCCCAGGCAGCCCCGGGGCCAGCGCTCGGGAACTGGAGCCTGGAGTGCTGCAGAGGGAGCAGAGCAAACAGATGGAGCTGGGGCTGAGCAAAGGGATGGGAGAACCCGGGAGAGAAGCTCAGCATGCTGAAAAGGCAGGAGCGGGTGGGGACAAGCCGAGGCTTTCAGGAGCAAGCATTCCCTCAGGGATGGCCACCACCTGCCTCCTGCAGACACAGGCCTCTTGAGGATGTAAACTGCTTTTCAGGAGGGGTTTCACCCTCACATCCTGAACTTTCTCTGCTCCATCTGCAGCCCTCCCATCTGACGCTGCAGCTCGTGAGTGCCTCAAACCAGTGCTGCTGCCAAGAGGAGCTGCCTCCTCCTCCACTGCCTCCTCCTCCTCCTCTTCCTCCCCCTCCTTTTGCTGCCGCTGCTCCCACCCCTGGAGCAGCCACCCGGGTACCTGTGGTGCCCATGGCAGTGGGGTGGAACAGGATGGGTGTGAGGGTCCCTTCCCACCCAAACCTTCTTGTGACACCAGGCAGTGCCAGGGCCCATGGGGGCAGCAGGAGGGTCCCCACAGATGAATGCCAATGTTCACCACAGCAGGAGGGTCCCCACAGCTGAATCCCAGTGCCCACCCAGGATGTGGGGCTGGGAGCAGCACCCCCAGAACAGAGCTGAGGGGAGGCCAGGGCCCAGAGCTGAGCTTCAGTCGGTGTCAGAGCAAAAAGGGCAGAGAGGGGGGCCCGGCGTTCCCCAGGCCTTTATGGCTTCTCAGGCCCTGGGACACTGAGGAGTTTGATCCCCTCTGCAATAAAAACTGGGGCTTTCTCTCTGTGGGTACACCAATGTTGGGAGAGCTGAGAACACAGCTGGGGACCCTACTCCTCTTCCCAGACCAAGGGGAGCAGGAAACTCCATCCATCCCTGGGGGCTGGGGCAGCCCTGTGCCCCCACCAGAGCTGTGGCTCCTGCTCCCAAAGGCAGCGCTGCTGTGGGGACACCAGAGGCGTTGGATGTCACCCTCCATGGCAGGGGCTGTTCCCTGGGCAGGGATCAGCCAGCAGCTCTCCCGGAATGGCTGCAGCTCTCTGATCTCGCTCTGCAGCACCGAGGCTGCCCCGCTAATCGCCGCACGCGGCTGCCAGGGGGCAAGCTGGAATCCTCTGCTGTGCCCTGCCTGAGCTCTGGGGGAGCAGAGAGGGGCAGAGAGGGGCAGGGTCCCACCCAGAGTCACGTCCCTCGCTGGGCCAGGGACAACAGCACGGCTGCTGGCATCATGGGGTGGCCAGCATTATCCAAATCATTTGTCATCAATACACTTTCAATTAACTTTCCTCTATATTTCCTAGTATCAAAACCAATAACCGTCATCATCACTCCACAACCACCCCCAAACAAGCATAGAATTAAGCCCAGAACTAACCCCCCCCAAAAAAAAACAAAAATATGAACCATGATGATAAATCATCAACCCAAATTTTATGTTCTTGTAGCTTATAAAAAGCATGACACTGAAGATGTCAAGATTGCTGCTACACACACCCAAGGACAAAAGACTTAGTCCTAACTTTACTGTTATTTTTTTGCCAGGTATATGCAGGACCATGGCTGGCTGTGTCCCAGGGCTGGCTGCGTCCCAGAGCTGGCTGTGTCCCTGTGTCCCAGGGCTGGCTGTGTCCCTTGTTGTGACCCACCGCGATGCCACCGGCCACCTCATGCCACCCCGTGGATTTTGGGGACAGCAGGGAGCTGTGCCACTGCAGGCACCTTGAAGGGCTCTTCTGGGATGGGTGGGTGGCTCCCACCAGCGCTGCCTCTGCACAGACAGGGCCAGCACAGGGGGGACATCCCTGTCTGGCTGGTGTCCCAGTGTCCCCAGTGCCCCACCAGGCAGGATCCCTCTGTGCCCCTCTCTGGTCACAGCCCCGTGCAGCTGGGCTGCCCGATGGTGAGGGCTCTGGGAAGAGAGGCTGGAAATGGAACCAGGGGCATTAAACCCCCGGGGCTCGGTGGGGGCCTGAACAACAATCCCAGCAAGGCCTGTGGGACAGGAGGGCCCAGCCCAGTCATGGGGGACAAACAGGGAGAAGCACTGAGGGAAGGTGAAATGGCGAGTAAAGAGGAGCCAGGCAGAGGGGACCATGAACCCTGGCAGAAACACAATGGGGCAGCCCTTCTCACGAAAGCATTATCCCCAATATCCAACCTGAACCTCCTCTGGCACAACTTGGGGCCGTTCCCTCTGCTCCTGTCCCTGTTCCCTGGAGCACAGCCCAACCCTTCCCCATCTGTGCCCTCCTGGCAGGAGCTGTGCAGAGCCACGAGGGCCCCTGAGCCTCCTTTGCTCCAGGTGAGCCCCTGCCCAGCTCCTCAGGGATTCTGCAGCCCCTGCCCAGCTCCCTCAGGGATTCTGCAGCCCCTGCCCAGCTCCTCAGGGATTCTGCAGCCCCTGCCCAGCTCCTCAGGGATTCTGCAGCCCCTGCCCAGCTCCTCAGGGATTCTGCAGCCCCTGCCCAGCTCCCTCAGGGATTCTGCAGCCCCTGCCCAGCTCCTCAGGGATTCTGCAGCCCCTGCCCAGCTCCTCAGGGATTCTGCAGCCCCTGCCCAGCTCCTCAGGGATTCTCCATTCCCTTCCCAGCTCCTCAGGGATTCTGCAGCCCTTCCCAGCTCCCTCAGGGATTCTCCAGCCCTTCCCAGCTCCCTCAGGGATTCTGCAGCCCCTGCCCAGCTCCCTCAGGGATTCTGCAGCCCCTGCCCAGCTCCTCAGGGATTCTGCAGCCCCTGCCCAGCTCCTTCAGCCCCTCCTGGGCTCCAGACCCTTCCCAGCTCCATCCCTGGACACATTCCAGCCCTCCAGGAGCTGGGCACTGCCTGTTCCCCTGTGCCCCAGGAGGGCAGAGCTGCCATCACAGCCCAGCCGCAGCAGGGCAGAGCTGCAGGAAGGGGCTGGGACGCCTTTGGGTGTCACAGTCGGGGTGCCCACCCTGCTGAGCCCTGGGACCCCCCCAGAGCTGCCTGCAGGGCCCTGGCAGGGCAGGGCAGGGCAGGGCATTCCCACCTCCTGGACTAGCCACAGTTTAGAGAGCCAGGCTTCCAGGAGAGCATTGAAAAGTGCAAGGCATTGCGAGCATCCCTGGGCACGGCAGCACCAGCGCTCCCTGGCTCCTCTGCAGCAGAGTAAAGGAGCACAATCTGCTTTTTCCTGGCTGGCTGGATGGCACTGGGGAAGCGCTTTCAGGGAAATATTAAACAGCTTCTTAATCGGGGCGGGAAGGATGGAAAAGCCTCACTCTCTGGGAGCTGAAGCCAGACAAATCCACGGTGACAAGCAGACAGGGGATTTATCAGGGAGGGGATGAACCGCGGGATAAACGCTCAAATCTGAGCAGACACAGCCCCTCCAGCGGCGGATCCGGGCTCATTCCAGCGTCGGGAAGGGATAAATCCCGTTCTGTGCCTGCAGGGATCAGCCGTGCTTTAAATCTGCTGCTGTGTCACATCCGCTGCTCTGACAGCCCGGGATGCGCTGGGCTCCTCGGGAGCCGAGGCTCACACAGCTCTGCCTCACCTGGGGCGGGCATCCCTCACCTGCAGCTCCCCCCAGCATCCCTGCCTCACCTGGAGCGGGGATCCCTCACCTGGAGCGGGGATCCCGCACCTGCAGCTCCCTCCCAGAATCCCTGCACAGAAATCAGGGATTCCCTCCTGGGAGGGCCCCAGCCCCAGGTACCCTCAGCAGGAAGGGGCTGCCCTGGCTCGCTGATGCCTCCTGGCTTTGTCCTGATTTCATCCTGATTTTCCTCCCAGAAAAAATAATATGGAGGAGAAAATCCTCTTGATCTCATGCCAGGAAATATCAGTGCCACAGCAGCGAGGGACCTGAGGAGGTTGGTACCAGTCGACCCCAGTCACCACCCCTGGGGACAGGGGACATTGTTGCCCAGAATTTCCCCTCCACCCACAATTGTCCTTTATGGGAGAGTCAGTCTGTCCCCATCTCCCCCATCCCTGTTGCTGTGTTTCCATGGTTGGACCTCTTCACCTAAAAGTAAGATTTTTTAATATTAAACTAAGAACTTTTCACTTAAAATTAAGAATCTTTCACTTAAAATGAACAATTTCTAGCCTAAAATGAAGACATTTTCACCTAAAATTAACAATTTTTAACCTAAAACTAAGGATTTTTCATCTAATATAAAATATTTTAATCAGAGTCTGCAGGTGACTTTGGCCACTCCTGGGGATTCACAGCTCCAGAATCACTGAGGGTAGAAAACTCTCGGAGATGCCCAAGCCCACCACCCTCAGCATGGCCATGGCCACCACTGCCCATGTCCCCAAGTGGCACAGCCACAGGAATTTAAACCTGGGAGTGACTGGAGCCATACTGGGGGTGACTGGTAGCAACTGGAACTACACTGGGGACAAATGGTAGCATAGTGGGGCTAACTGGGTAAATTAGAATTACGCTAGGAGCAACTGGCAGCAACGGAGATCGCATTTGGAGCAGCTGGGCCCATGCTGGGGAGAACTGACCCCACTGGGACCGTCTGGAAACGCACTGCGGTTACTGGAATAGTACCGGGAGTGTCTAGGAGGAGCTGGGAATAACTGGGATTGCCCCGGGCGCGCCTCCGCCGGGCCGGGACTACAGCTCCCGGCGTGCCCCGCGCGGCGGCCACGCCCCCGCCATGGCGCCTACAGCCAGGACTACGTGTCCCATGGCCCCCCGCACGCGGCCGGAAGCGGCGCGATGGCGGCCCGAGCCCGGCCCGGTGCGGCCGTGGCCCCGGTTCCCCGCGGCCCCGCGGGCTGAGGCCGCGCCCGCCCGCTGCCCTCTCGGTCCTGCCGCCGCCATGGCGCTCATCGAGGGCGTCGGCGATGAGGTGACGGTGCTGTTCGCGCTGCTGCTGGCGGCCGCCGTGCTGGGGCTCGCCTGGGCCTCCACGCGCGCCCCCGAGCCCGCGGCGCCGCTGGCTGAGGCGGCCCCGAGCACGGCCCCCGCCGAGCGCAAGGCCTCGACCCCCAACCCGGCTTCGGCCCCTGCCCCGGCCCCGGCCGAGGGAGCGGCGGCCTCCGATGAGGCGGAGGGGCTGCGGCACCGGAGCCCTCCCGCGGCCACCGCCGAGGGCCCCGCCGAGCCCACGCTGGTGCTGCGGCTCAAGTTCCTGAACGACACGGAGCGCCTGGCGCGGGTGCGCCCCGGGGACACCGTCGGCGCGCTCAAGAGGTGAGGGCGTGCGGGCAGGGTCCCGGGCCCCTC